>NW_028248067.1:600000-1055448 GCF_964263255.1 Lissotriton vulgaris
GTTGAAAAAGTCTTAATTCACATCCAACAGTCGTTAGGAGTCAAAAGATTAAATGTTAAAATTTCATCGATATGGACCATTTTGGGGACGTTCGACAGGTCCGGAGTCATCGTTTTTCATCAGAAAATGAATTTTTCGGACTGTACCAAAAATTATTCAAAATGTCAAATGGATCGTATCTCATGTTGAATAACCACTTTTTAACCCCTCAGAGTGACCAAAATTGCCATTTTTACAGAGTTTTGCTTACTCAAAAGCTTCAATTTTGACCAATTTCAGGAACATAAATGACTTTAAACACACTTAATTTAGTTGAAAAAGTCTTAATTCACATCCAACAGTCGTATGGAGTCAAAAGATTAAATGTTAAAATTTCATCGATATGGACCATTTTGGGCACGTTTGACAGGTCCGGAGTCATCGTTTTTCATCAGAAAATGAATTTTTCGGACTGTACCAAAAATGATTCAAATTATCAAATGGATCGTGCCTCATGTTGAATAACCACTTTTTAACCCCTCGGAGTGACCAAAATTGCCATTTTTACAGACTTTTGCTTACTCAAAAGCTTCAATTTTGACCAATTTCAGGCACATAAATGACTTTAAACACACTTATTTTAGTTGAAAAAGTCTTAATTCACATCCAACAGTCGTCTGGAGTCAAAAGATTAAATGTTAAAATTTCATCGATATGGACCATTTTGGGCACGTTCGACAGGTCCGGAGTCATCGTTTTTCATCAGAAAATTAATTTTTCGGACTATACCAAACATGATTCAAAATGTCAAATGGATCGTGCCTCATGTTGAATAACCACTTGTTAACCCCTCAGAGTGACCAAAATTACCATTTTTACAGAGTTTTGCTTCCTCAAAAGCTTTAATTTTGACCAATTTCAGGCACGTAAATGACTTTAAACACACTTATTTTAGTTGAAAAAGTCTTAATTCACATCCAACAGTCGTCTGGAGTCAAAAGATTAAATGTTAAAATTTCATCGATATGGACCATTTTGGGGACGTTCGACAGGTCCGGAGTCATCGTTTTTCATCAGAAAATTAATTTTTCGGACTGTACCAAAAATGATTCAAAATGTCAAATGGATCGTGCCTCATGTTGAATAACCAATTTTTAACCCCTCAGAGTGACCAAAATTGCCATTTTTACAGAATGTTGCTTACTCAAAAGCTTCAATTTTGACCAATTTCAGGCACATAAATGACTTTAAACACACTTATTTTAGTTGAAAAAGTCTTAATTCACATCCAACAGTCGTCTGGAGTCAAAAGATTAAATGTTAAAATTTCATCGATATGGACCATTTTGGGCACGTTCGTTTTTCATCAGAAAATGAATTTTTCGGACTGTACCAAAAAAAAATTCAAAATGTCAAATGGATCGTGCCTCATGTTGAATAACCACTTTTTAACCCCTCAGAGTGACCAAAATTGCCATTTTTACAGAGTTTTGCTTACTCAAAAGCTTCAATTTTGACCAATTTCAGGCACATAAATGACTTTAAACACACTTATTCTAGTTGAAAAAGTCTTAATTCACATCCAACAGTCGTTTGGAGTCAAAAGATTAAATGTTAAAATTTCATCGATATGGAGCATTTTGGGAACGTTCGACAGGTCCGGAGTCATCGTTTTTCATCAGAAAATGAATTTATCGGACTGTACCAAAAATGATTCAAAATGTCAAATGGATCGTACCTCATGTTGAATAACCACTTTTTAACCCCTCAGAGTGACCAAAATTGCCATTTTTACAGAGTTTTGCTTACTCAAAAGCTTCAATTTTGACCAATTTCAGGAACATAAATGACTTTAAACACACTTAATTTAGTTGAAAAAGTCTTAATTCACATCCAACAGTCGTCCGGAGTCAAAAGATTAAATGTTAAAATTTCATCGATATGGACCATTTTGGGCACGTTTGACAGGTCCAGAGTCATCGTTTTTCATCAGAAAATGAATTTTTCGGACTGTACCAAAAATGATTCAAATTATCAAATGGATCGTGCCTCATGTTGAATAACCACTTTTTAACCCCTCGGAGTGTCCAAAATTGCCATTTTTACAGACTTTTGCTTACTCAAAAGCTTCAATTTTGACCAATTTCAGGCACATAAATGACTTTAAACACACTTATTTTAGTTGAAAAAGTCTTAATTCACATCCAACAGTCGTCTGGAGTAAAAAGATTAAATGTTAAAATTTCATCGATATGGACCATTTTGGGCACGTTCGACAGTTCCGGAGTCATCGTTTTTCATCAGAAAATTAATTTTTCGGAAGGAACCAAAAATGATTCAAATTATCAAATGGATCGTGCCTCATGTTGAATAACCACTTTTTAACCCCTCGGAGTGACCAAAATTGCCATTTTTACAGACTTTTGCTTACTCAAAAGCTTCAATTTTGACCAATTTTAGGCACATAAATGACTTTAAACACACTTATTTTAGTTGAAAAAGTCTTAATTCACATCCAACAGTCGTCTGGAGTCAAAAGATTAAATGTTAAAATTTCATCGATATGGACCATTTTGGGCACGTTCGACAGGTCCGGAGTCATCGTTTTTCATCAGAAAATTAATTTTTCGGACTATACCAAAAATGATTCAAAATGTCAAATGGATCGTGCCTCATGTTGAATAACCACTTTTTAACCCCTCAGAGTGACCAAAATTGCCATTTTTACAGAGTTTTGCTTACTCAAAAGCTTCAATTTTGACCAATTTCAGGCACATAAATGACTTTAAACACACTTATTTTAGTTGAAAAAGTCATAATTCACATCCAACAGTCGTTTGGAGTCAAAAGATTAAATGTTAAAATTTCATCGATATGGACCATTTTGGGGACGTTCGACAGGTCCGGAGTCATCGTTTTTCATCAGAAAATGAATTTTTCGGACTGTACCAAAAAAGATTCAAAATTTCAAATGGATCGTGCCTCATGTTGAATAACCACTTTTTAACCCCTCGGAGTGACCAAAATTGCCATTTTTACAGACTTTTGCTTACTCAAAAGCTTCAATTTTGACCAATTTCAGGCACATAAATGACTTTAAACACACTTATTTTAGTTGAAAAAGTCTTAATTCACATCCAACAGTCGTCTGGAGTAAAAAGATTAAATGTTAAAATTTCATCGATATGGACCATTTTGGGCACGTTTGACAGTTCCGGAGTCATCGTTTTTCATCAGAAAATTCATTTTTCGGAAGGAACCAAAAATGATTCAAATTATCAAATGGATCGTGCCTCATGTTGAATAACCACTTTTTAACCCCTCAGAGTGACCAAAATTGCCATTTTTACAGAGTTTTGCTTACTCAAAAGCTTCAATTTTGACCAATTTCAGGCACATAAATGACTTTAAACACACTTATTTTAGTTGAAAAAGTCTTAATTCACATCCAACAGTCGTCTGGAGTCAAAAGATTAAATGTTAAAATTTCATCGATATGGACCATTTTGGGCACGTTCGACAGGTCCCGAGTCATCGTTTTTCTTCAGAAAATGAATTTTTCGGACTGTACCAAAAATGATTCAAATTATCAAATGGATCGTGCCTCATGTTGAATAACCACTTTTTAACCCCTCGGAGTGACCAAAATTGCCATTTTTACAGACTTTTGCTTACTCAAAAGCTTCAATTTTGACCAATTTCAGGAACATAAATGACTTTAAACACACTTAATTTAGTTGAAAAAGTCTTAATTCACATCCAACAGTCGTCTGGAGTCAAAAGATTAAATGTTAAAATTTCATCGATATGGACCATTTTGGGCACGTTCGACAGGTCCGGAGTCATCGTTTTTCATCAGAAAATGAATTTTTCGGACTGTACCAAAAATGATTCAAAATGTCAAATGGATCGTGCCTCATGTTGAATAACCACTTTTTAACCCCTCAGAAAACCAAACTTGCCATTTTTACAGACTTTTGCTTACTCAAAAGCTTCAATTTTGACCAATTTCAGGCACATAAATGACTTTAAACACACTTATTTTAGTTGAAAAAGTCTTAATTCACATCCAACAGTCATCTGGAGTCAAAAGATTAAATGTTAAAATTTCATCGATATGGACCATTTTGGGCACGTTCGACAGGTCCGGAGTCATCGTTTTTCATCAGAAAATTAATTTTTCGGACTGTACCAAAAATGATTCAAAATGTCAAATGGATCGTGCCTCATGTTGAATAACCACTTTTTAACCCCTCAGAAAACCAAACTTGCCATTTTTACAGAGTTTTGCTTACTCAAAAGCTTTAATTTTGACCAATTTCAGGCACATAAATGACTTTAAACACACTTATTTTAGTTGAAAAAGTCTTAATTCACATCCAACAGTCGTCTGGAGTCAAAAGATTAAATGTTAAAATTTCATCGATATGGACCATTTTGGGCACGTTCGACAGGTCCGGAGTCCTCGTTTTTCATCAGAAAATGAATTTTTCGGACTGTACCAAAAATGATTCAAAATGTCAAATGGATCGTGCCTCATGTTGAATAACCACTTTTTAACCCCTCAGAGTGACCAAAATTGCCATTTTTACAGAATTTTGCTTACTCAAAAGCTTCAATTTTGACCAATTTCAGGCACATAAATGACTTTAAACACACTTATTTTAGTTGAAAAAGTCTTAATTCACATCCAACATTCGTTTTGAGTCAAAAGATTAAATGTTAAAATTTCATCGATATGGACCATTTTGGGGACGTTCGACAGGTCCGGAGTCATCGTTTTTTCATCAGAAAATGAATTTTTCGGACTGTACCAAAAATGATTCAAAATGTCAAATGGATCGTGCCTCATGTTGAATAACCACTTTTTAACCCCTCAGAGTGACCAAAATTGCCATTTTTACAGAGTTTTGCTTACTCAAAAGCTTCAATTTTGACCAATTTCAGGCACATAAATGACTTTAAACACACTTATTTTAGTTGAAAAAGTCTTAATTCACATCCAACAGTCGTCTGGAGTCAAAAGATTAAATGTTAAAATTTCATCGATATGGACCATTTTGGGCACGTTCGACAGGTCCGGAGTCATCGTTTTTCATCAGAAAATTAATTTTTCGGACTGTACCAAAAATGATTCAAATTATCAAATGGATCGTGCCTCATGTTGAATAACCACTTTTTAACCCCTCAGAATGACCAAAATTGCCATTTTTACAGAGTTTTGCTTACTCAAAAGCATCAAATTTTGACCAATTTTAGGCACATAAATGACTTTAAACACACTTATTTTAGTTGAAAAAGTCTTAATTCACATCCAACATTCGTTTTGAGTCAAAAGATTAAATGTTAAAATTTCATCGATATGGACCATTTTGGGGACGTTCGACAGGTCCGGAGTCATCGTTTTTCATCAGAAAATTAATTTTTCGGACTGTACCAAAAATGATTCAAAATGTCAAATGGATCGTGCCTCATGTTGAATAACCAATTTTTAACCCCTCAGAGTGACCAAAATTGCCATTTTTACAGAATGTTGCTTACTCAAAAGCTTCAATTTTGACCAATTTCAGGCACATAAATGACTTTAAACACACTTATTTTAGTTGAAAAAGTCTTAATTCACATCCAACAGTCGTCTGGAGTCAAAAGATTAAATGTTAAAATTTCATCGATATGGACCATTTTGGGCACGTTCGTTTTTCATCAGAAAATGAATTTTTCGGACTGTACCAAAAAAAAATTCAAAATGTCAAATGGATCGTGCCTCATGTTGAATAACCACTTTTTAACCCCTCAGAGTGACCAAAATTGCCATTTTTACAGAGTTTTGCTTACTCAAAAGCTTCAATTTTGACCAATTTCAGGCACATAAATGACTTTAAACACACTTATTCTAGTTGAAAAAGTCTTAATTCACATCCAACAGTCGTTTGGAGTCAAAAGATTAAATGTTAAAATTTCATCGATATGGAGCATTTTGGGAACGTTCGACAGGTCCGGAGTCATCGTTTTTCATCAGAAAATGAATTTATCGGACTGTACCAAAAATGATTCAAAATGTCAAATGGATCGTACCTCATGTTGAATAACCACTTTTTAACCCCTCAGAGTGACCAAAATTGCCATTTTTACAGAGTTTTGCTTACTCAAAAGCTTCAATTTTGACCAATTTCAGGAACATAAATGACTTTAAACACACTTAATTTAGTTGAAAAAGTCTTAATTCACATCCAACAGTCGTCCGGAGTCAAAAGATTAAATGTTAAAATTTCATCGATATGGACCATTTTGGGCACGTTTGACAGGTCCAGAGTCATCGTTTTTCATCAGAAAATGAATTTTTCGGACTGTACCAAAAATGATTCAAATTATCAAATGGATCGTGCCTCATGTTGAATAACCACTTTTTAACCCCTCGGAGTGTCCAAAATTGCCATTTTTACAGACTTTTGCTTACTCAAAAGCTTCAATTTTGACCAATTTCAGGCACATAAATGACTTTAAACACACTTATTTTAGTTGAAAAAGTCTTAATTCACATCCAACAGTCGTCTGGAGTAAAAAGATTAAATGTTAAAATTTCATCGATATGGACCATTTTGGGCACGTTCGACAGTTCCGGAGTCATCGTTTTTCATCAGAAAATTAATTTTTCGGAAGGAACCAAAAATGATTCAAATTATCAAATGGATCGTGCCTCATGTTGAATAACCACTTTTTAACCCCTCGGAGTGACCAAAATTGCCATTTTTACAGACTTTTGCTTACTCAAAAGCTTCAATTTTGACCAATTTCAGGCACATAAATGACTTTAAACACACTTATTTTAGTTGAAAAAGTCTTAATTCACATCCAACAGTCGTCTGGAGTCAAAAGATTAAATGTTAAAATTTCATCGATATGGACCATTTTGGGCACGTTCGACAGGTCCGGAGTCATCGTTTTTCATCAGAAAATTAATTTTTCGGACTATACCAAAAATGATTCAAAATGTCAAATGGATCGTGCCTCATGTTGAATAACCACTTTTTAACCCCTCAGAGTGACCAAAATTGCCATTTTTACAGAGTTTTGCTTACTCAAAAGCTTCAATTTTGACCAATTTCAGGCACATAAATGACTTTAAACACACTTATTTTAGTTGAAAAAGTCATAATTCACATCCAACAGTCGTTTGGAGTCAAAAGATTAAATGTTAAAATTTCATCGATATGGACCATTTTGGGGACGTTCGACAGGTCCGGAGTCATCGTTTTTCATCAGAAAATGAATTTTTCGGACTGTACCAAAAAAGATTCAAAATTTCAAATGGATCGTGCCTCATGTTGAATAACCACTTTTTAACCCCTCGGAGTGACCAAAATTGCCATTTTTACAGACTTTTGCTTACTCAAAAGCTTCAATTTTGACCAATTTCAGGCACATAAATGACTTTAAACACACTTATTTTAGTTGAAAAAGTCTTAATTCACATCCAACAGTCGTCTGGAGTAAAAAGATTAAATGTTAAAATTTCATCGATATGGACCATTTTGGGCACGTTCGACAGTTCCGGAGTCATCGTTTTTCATCAGAAAATTCATTTTTCGGAAGGAACCAAAAATGATTCAAATTATCAAATGGATCGTGCCTCATGTTGAATAACCACTTTTTAACCCCTCAGAGTGACCAAAATTGCCATTTTTACAGAGTTTTGCTTACTCAAAAGCTTCAATTTTGACCAATTTCAGGCACATAAATGACTTTAAACACACTTATTTTAGTTGAAAAAGTCTTAATTCACATCCAACAGTCGTCTGGAGTCAAAAGATTAAATGTTAAAATTTCATCGATATGGACCATTTTGGGCACGTTCGACAGGTCCCGAGTCATCGTTTTTCTTCAGAAAATGAATTTTTCGGACTGTACCAAAAATGATTCAAATTATCAAATGGATCGTGCCTCATGTTGAATAACCACTTTTTAACCCCTCGGAGTGACCAAAATTGCCATTTTTACAGACTTTTGCTTACTCAAAAGCTTCAATTTTGACCAATTTCAGGAACATAAATGACTTTAAACACACTTAATTTAGTTGAAAAAGTCTTAATTCACATCCAACAGTCGTCTGGAGTCAAAAGATTAAATGTTAAAATTTCATCGATATGGACCATTTTGGGCACGTTCGACAGGTCCGGAGTCATCGTTTTTCATCAGAAAATGAATTTTTCGGACTGTACCAAAAATGATTCAAAATGTCAAATGGATCGTGCCTCATGTTGAATAACCACTTTTTAACCCCTCAGAAAACCAAACTTGCCATTTTTACAGACTTTTGCTTACTCAAAAGCTTCAATTTTGACCAATTTCAGGCACATAAATGACTTTAAACACACTTATTTTAGTTGAAAAAGTCTTAATTCACATCCAACAGTCATCTGGAGTCAAAAGATTAAATGTTAAAATTTCATCGATATGGACCATTTTGGGCACGTTCGACAGGTCCGGAGTCATCGTTTTTCATCAGAAAATTAATTTTTCGGACTGTACCAAAAATGATTCAAAATGTCAAATGGATCGTGCCTCATGTTGAATAACCACTTTTTAACCCCTCAGAAAACCAAACTTGCCATTTTTACAGAGTTTTGCTTACTCAAAAGCTTTAATTTTGACCAATTTCAGGCACATAAATGACTTTAAACACACTTATTTTAGTTGAAAAAGTCTTAATTCACATCCAACAGTCGTCTGGAGTCAAAAGATTAAATGTTAAAATTTCATCGATATGGACCATTTTGGGCACGTTCGACAGGTCCGGAGTCCTCGTTTTTCATCAGAAAATGAATTTTTCGGACTGTACCAAAAATGATTCAAAATGTCAAATGGATCGTGCCTCATGTTGAATAACCACTTTTTAACCCCTCAGAGTGACCAAAATTGCCATTTTTACAGAATTTTGCTTACTCAAAAGCTTCAATTTTGACCAATTTCAGGCACATAAATGACTTTAAACACACTTATTTTAGTTGAAAAAGTCTTAATTCACATCCAACATTCGTTTTGAGTCAAAAGATTAAATGTTAAAATTTCATCGATATGGACCATTTTGGGGACGTTCGACAGGTCCGGAGTCATCGTTTTTTCATCAGAAAATGAATTTTTCGGACTGTACCAAAAATGATTCAAAATGTCAAATGGATCGTGCCTCATGTTGAATAACCACTTTTTAACCCCTCAGAGTGACCAAAATTGCCATTTTTACAGAGTTTTGCTTACTCAAAAGCTTCAATTTTGACCAATTTCAGGCACATAAATGACTTTAAACACACTTATTTTAGTTGAAAAAGTCTTAATTCACATCCAACAGTCGTCTGGAGTCAAAAGATTAAATGTTAAAATTTCATCGATATGGACCATTTTGGGCACGTTCGACAGGTCCGGAGTCATCGTTTTTCATCAGAAAATTAATTTTTCGGACTGTACCAAAAATGATTCAAATTATCAAATGGATCGTGCCTCATGTTGAATAACCACTTTTTAACCCCTCAGAATGACCAAAATTGCCATTTTTACAGAGTTTTGCTTACTCAAAAGCATCAAATTTTGACCAATTTTAGGCACATAAATGACTTTAAACACACTTATTTTAGTTGAAAAAGTCTTAATTCACATCCAACAGTCGTTAGGAGTCAAAAGATTAAATGTTAAAATTTCATCGATATGGACCATTTTGGGGACGTTCGACAGGTCCGGAGTCATCGTTTTTCATCAGAAAATGAATTTTTCGGACTGTACCAAAAATTATTCAAAATGTCAAATGGATCGTACCTCATGTTGAATAACCACTTTTTAACCCCTCAGAGTGACCAAAATTGCCATTTTTACAGAGTTTTGCTTACTCAAAAGCTTCAATTTTGACCAATTTCAGGAACATAAATGACTTTAAACACACTTAATTTAGTTGAAAAAGTCTTAATTCACATCCAACAGTCGTATGGAGTCAAAAGATTAAATGTTAAAATTTCATCGATATGGACCATTTTGGGCACGTTTGACAGGTCCGGAGTCATCGTTTTTCATCAGAAAATGAATTTTTCGGACTGTACCAAAAATGATTCAAATTATCAAATGGATCGTGCCTCATGTTGAATAACCACTTTTTAACCCCTCGGAGTGACCAAAATTGCCATTTTTACAGACTTTTGCTTACTCAAAAGCTTCAATTTTGACCAATTTCAGGCACATAAATGACTTTAAACACACTTATTTTAGTTGAAAAAGTCTTAATTCACATCCAACAGTCGTCTGGAGTCAAAAGATTAAATGTTAAAATTTCATCGATATGGACCATTTTGGGCACGTTCGACAGGTCCGGAGTCATCGTTTTTCATCAGAAAATTAATTTTTTGGACTATACCAAACATGATTCAAAATGTCAAATGGATCGTGCCTCATGTTGAATAACCACTTGTTAACCCCTCAGAGTGACCAAAATTACCATTTTTACAGAGTTTTGCTTCCTCAAAAGCTTTAATTTTGACCAATTTCAGGCACGTAAATGACTTTAAACACACTTATTTTAGTTGAAAAAGTCTTAATTCACATCCAACAGTCGTCTGGAGTCAAAAGATTAAATGTTAAAATTTCATCGATATGGACCATTTTGGGGACGTTCGACAGGTCCGGAGTCATCGTTTTTCATCAGAAAATTAATTTTTCGGACTGTACCAAAAATGATTCAAAATGTCAAATGGATCGTGCCTCATGTTGAATAACCAATTTTTAACCCCTCAGAGTGACCAAAATTGCCATTTTTACAGAATGTTGCTTACTCAAAAGCTTCAATTTTGACCAATTTCAGGCACATAAATGACTTTAAACACACTTATTTTAGTTGAAAAAGTCTTAATTCACATCCAACAGTCGTCTGGAGTCAAAAGATTAAATGTTAAAATTTCATCGATATGGACCATTTTGGGCACGTTTGACAGGTCCGGAGTCATCGTTTTTCATCAGAAAATGAATTTTTTGGACTGTACCAAAAATGATTCAAATTATCAAATGGATCGTGCCTCATGTTGAATAACCACTTTTTAACCCCTCGGAGTGACCAAAATTGCCATTTTTACAGACTTTTGCTTACTCAAAAGCTTCAATTTTGACCAATTTCAGGCACATAAATGACTTTAAACACACTTATTTTAGTTGAAAAAGTCTTAATTCACATCCAACAGTTGTCTGGAGTAAAAAGATTAAATGTTAAAATTTCATCGATATGGACCATTTTGGGCACGTTCGACAGTTCCGGAGTCATCGTTTTTCATCAGAAAATTAATTTATCGGACTGTACCAAAAATGATTCAAAATGTCAAATGGATCGTACCTCATGTTGAATAACCACTTTTTAACCCCTCAGAGTGACCAAAATTGCCATTTTTACAGAGTTTTGCTTACTCAAAAGCTTCAATTTTGACCAATTTCAGGAACATAAATGACTTTAAACACACTTAATTTAGTTGAAAAAGTCTTAATTCACATCCAACAGTCGTCTGGAGTCAAAAGATTAAATGTTAAAATTTCATCGATATGGACCATTTTGGGCACGTTTGACAGGTCCAGAGTCATCGTTTTTCATCAGAAAATGAATTTTTCGGACTGTACCAAAAATGATTCAAATTATCAAATGGATCGTGCCTCATGTTGAATAACCACTTTTTAACCCCTCGGAGTGTCCAAAATTGCCATTTTTACAGACTTTTGCTTACTCAAAAGCTTCAATTTTGACCAATTTCAGGCACATAAATGACTTTAAACACACTTATTTTAGTTGAAAAAGTCTTAATTCACATCCAACAGTCGTCTGGAGTAAAAAGATTAAATGTTAAAATTTCATCGATATGGACCATTTTGGGCACGTTCGACAGTTCCGGAGTCATCGTTTTTCATCAGAAAATTAATTTTTCGGAAGGAACCAAAAATGATTCAAATTATCAAATGGATCGTGCCTCATGTTGAATAACCACTTTTTAACCCCTCGGAGTGACCAAAATTGCCATTTTTACAGACTTTTGCTTACTCAAAAGCTTCAATTTTGACCAATTTCAGGCACATAAATGACTTTAAACACACTTATTTTAGTTGAAAAAGTCTTAATTCACATCCAACAGTCGTCTGGAGTCAAAAGATTAAATGTTAAAATTTCATCGATATGGACCATTTTGGGCACGTTCGACAGGTCCGGAGTCATCGTTTTTCATCAGAAAATTAATTTTTCGGACTATACCAAAAATGATTCAAAATGTCAAATGGATCGTGCCTCATGTTGAATAACCACTTTTTAACCCCTCAGAGTGACCAAAATTGCCATTTTTACAGAGTTTTGCTTACTCAAAAGCTTCAATTTTGACCAATTTCAGGCACATAAATGACTTTAAACACACTTATTTTAGTTGAAAAAGTCATAATTCACATCCAACAGTCGTTTGGAGTCAAAAGATTAAATGTTAAAATTTCATCGATATGGACCATTTTGGGGACGTTCGACAGGTCCGGAGTCATCATTTTTCATCAGAAAATGAATTTTTCGGACTGTACCAAAAAAGATTCAAAATTTCAAATGGATCGTGCCTCATGTTGAATAACCACTTTTTAACCCCTCAGAGTGACCTAAATTGCCATTTTTACAGAGTTTTGCTTACTCAAAAGCTTCAATTTTGACCAATTTCAGGCACATAAATGACTTTAAACACACTTATTCTAGTTGAAAAAGTCTTAATTCACATCCAACAGTTGTTTGGAGTCAAAAGATTAAATGTTAAAATTTCATCGATATGGAGCATTTTGGGGACGTTCGACAGGTCCGGAGTCATCGTTTTTCATCAGAAAATGAATTTTTCGGACTGTACCAAAAATGATTCAAATTATCAAATGGATCGTGCCTCATGTTGAATAACCACTTTTTAACCCCTCGGAGTGACCAAAATTGCCATTTTTACAGACTTTTGCTTACTCAAAAGCTTCAATTTTGACCAATTTCAGGCACATAAATGACTTTAAACACACTTATTTTAGTTGAAAAAGTCTTAATTCACATCCAACAGTCGTCTGGAGTAAAAAGATTAAATGTTAAAATTTCATCGATATGGACCATTTTGGGCACGTTCGACAGTTCCGGAGTCATCGTTTTTCATCAGAAAATTCATTTTTCGGAAGGAACGAAAAATGATTCAAATTATCAAATGGATCGTGCCTCATGTTGAATAACCACTTTTTAACCCCTCAGAGTGACCAAAATTGCCATTTTTACAGAGTTTTGCTTACTCAAAAGCTTCAATTTTGACCAATTTCAGGCACATAAATGACTTTAAACACACTTATTTTAGTTGAAAAAGTCTTAATTCACATCCAACAGTCTGCTGGAGTCAAAAGATTAAATGTTAAAATTTCATCGATATGGACCATTTTGGGGACGTTCGACAGGTCCGGAGTCATCGTTTTTCATCAGAAAATGAATTTTTCGGACTGTACCAAAAATGATTCAAAATGTCAAATGGATCGTGCCTCATGTTGAATAGCCACTTTTAACCCCTCAGAGTGACCAAAATTGCCATTTTTACAGAGTTTTGGTTACTCAAAAGCTTCATTTTTGACCAATTTCAGGCACATAAATGACTTTAAACACACTTATTTTAGTTGAAAAAGTCTTAATTCACATCCAACAGTCGTCTGGAGTCAAAAGATTAAATGTTAAAATTTCATCGATATGGACCATTTTGGGCACGTTCGACAGGTCCAGAGTCATCGTTTTTCATCAGAAAATTAATTTTTCGGACTATACCAAAAATGATTCAAAATGTCAAATGGATCGTGCCTCATGTTGAATAACCACTTTTTAACCCCTCAGAGTGACCAAAATTGCCATTTTTACAGAGTTTTGCTTACTCAAAAGCTTCAATTTTGACCAATTTCAGGCACATAAATGACTTTAAACACACTTATTTTAGTTGAAAAAGTCATAATTCACATCCAACAGTCGTTTGGAGTCAAAAGATTAAATGTTAAAATTTCATCGATATGGACCATTTTGGGGACGTTCGACAGGTCCGGAGTCATCGTTTTTCATCAGAAAATGAATTTTTCGGACTGTACCAAAAAAGATTCAAAATTTCAAATGGATCGTGCCTCATGTTGAATAACCACTTTTTAACCCCTCAGAGTGACCTAAATTGCCATTTTTACAGAGTTTTGCTTACTCAAAAGCTTCAATTTTGACCAATTTCAGGCACATAAATGACTTTAAACACACTTATTTTAGTTGAAAAAGTCTTAACTCACATCCAACAGTCGTCTGGAGTCAAAAGATTAAATGTTAAAATTTCATCGATATGGACCATTTTGGGGACGTTCGACAGGTCCGGAGTCATCGTTTTTCATCAGAAAATTAATTTTTCGGACTGTACCAAAAATGATTCAAAATGTCAAATGGATCGTGCCTCATGTTGAATAACCACTTTTTAACCCCTCAGAGTGACCAAAATTGCCATTTTTACAGAGTTTTGCTTACTCAAAAGCTTCAAATTTGACCAATTTCAGGCACATAAATGACTTTAAACACACTTATTCTAGTTGAAAAAGTCTTAATTCACATCCAACAGTTGTTTGGAGTCAAAAGATTAAATGTTAAAATTTCATCGATATGGAGCATTTTGGGGACGTTCGACAGGTCCGGAGTCATCGTTTTTCATCAGAAAATGAATTTTTCGGACTGTACCAAAAATGATTCAAATTATCAAATGGATCGTGCCTCATGTTGAATAACCACTTTTTAACCCCTCGGAGTGACCAAAATTGCCATTTTTACAGACTTTTGCTTACTCAAAAGCTTCAATTTTGACCAATTTCAGGCACATAAATGACTTTAAACACACTTATTTTAGTTGAAAAAGTCTTAATTCACATCCAACAGTCGTCTGGAGTAAAAAGATTAAATGTTAAAATTTCATCGATATGGACCATTTTGGGCACGTTCGACAGTTCCGGAGTCATCGTTTTTCATCAGAAAATTCATTTTTCGGAAGGAACCAAAAATGATTCAAATTATCAAATGGATCGTGCCTCATGTTGAATAACCACTTTTTAACCCCTCAGAGTGACCAAAATTGCCATTTTTACAGAGTTTTGCTTACTCAAAAGCTTCAATTTTGACCAATTTCAGGCACATAAATGACTTTAAACACACTTATTTTAGTTGAAAAAGTCTTAATTCACATCCAACAGTCTGCTGGAGTCAAAAGATTAAATGTTAAAATTTCATCGATATGGACCATTTTGGGGACGTTCGACAGGTCCGGAGTCATCGTTTTTCATCAGAAAATGAATTTTTCGGACTGTACCAAAAATGATTCAAAATGTCAAATGGATCAGGCCTCATGTTGAATGACCACTTTTTAACCCCTCAGAGTGACCAAAATTGCCATTTTTACAGAGTTTTGCTTACTCAAAAGCTTCAATTTTGACCAATTTCAGGCACATAACTGACTTTAAACACACTTATTTTAGTTGAAAAAGTCTTAATTCACATCCAACAGTCATCTGGAGTCAAAAGATTAAATGTTAAAATTTCATCGATATGGACCATTTTGGGCACGTTCGACAGGTCCCGAGTCATCGTTTTTCATCAGAAAATGAATTTTTCGGACTGTACCAAAAATGATTCAAATTATCAAATGGATCGTGCCTCATGTTGAATAACCACTTTTTAACCCCTCGGAGTGACCAAAATTGCCATTTTTACAGACTTTTGCTTACTCAAAAGCTTCAATTTTGACCAATTTCAGGAACATAAATGACTTTAAACACACTTAATTTAGTTGAAAAAGTCTTAATTCACATCCAACAGTCGTCTGGAGTCAAAAGATTAAATGTTAAAATTTCATCGATATGGACCATTTTGGGCACGTTCGACAGGTCCGGAGTCATCGTTTTTCATCAGAAAATGAATTTTTCGGACTGTACCAAAAATGATTCAAAATGTCAAATGGATCTTGCCTCATGTTGAATAACCACTTTTTAACCCCTCAGAGTGACCACAATTGCCATTTTTACAGAGGTTTGCTTACTCAAAAGCTTCAATTTTGACCAATTTCAGGCACATAAATGACTTTAAACACACTTATTTTAGTTGAAAAAGTCATAATTCACATCCAACAGTCATTTGGAGTCAAAAGATTAAATGTTAAAATTTCATCCATATTGACCATTTTGGGAACGTTCGACAGGTCCGGAGTCATCGTTTTTCATCAGAAAATTAATTTTTCGGACTGTACCAAAAATGATTCAAATTATCAAATGGATCATGCCTCATGTTGAATAACCACTTTTTAACCCCTCAGAGTGACCAAAATTGCCATTTTTACAGAGTTTTGCTTACTCAAAAGCTTCAAATTTGACCAATTTTAGGCACATAAATGACTTTAAACACACTTATTTTAGTTGAAAAAGTCTTAATTCACATCCAACAGTCGTTAGGAGTCAAAAGATTAAATGTTAAAATTTCATCGATATGGAGCATTTTGGGGACGTTCGACAGGTCCGGAGTCATCGTTTTACATCAGAAAATGAATTTTTCGGACTGTACCAAAAATGATTCAAAATGTCAAATGGATCGTGCCTCATGTTGAATAACCACTTTTAACCCCTCAGAGTGACCAAAATTGCCATTTTTACAGAGTTTTGGTTACTCAAAAGCTTCAATTTTGACCAATTTGAGGCACATAAATGACTTTAAACACACTTATTTTAGTTGAAAAAGTCTTAATTCACATCCAACAGTCGTCTGGAGTCAAAAGATTAAATGTTAAAATTTCATCGATATGGACCATTTTGGGCACATTCAACAGGTCCGGAGTCATCGTTTTTCATCAGAAAATGAATTTTTCGGACTGTACCAAAAATGATTCAAAATGTCAAATGGATCGTACCTCATGTTGAATAACCACTTTTTAACCCCTCGGAGTGACCAAAATTGCCATTTTTACAGACTTTTGCTTACTCAAAAGCTTCAATTTTGACCAATTTCAGGCACATAAATGACTTTAAACACACTTATTTTAGTTGAAAAAGTCTTAATTCACATCCAATAGTCGTCTGGAGTCAAAAGATTAAATGTTAAAATGTCATCGATATGGACCATTTTGGGCACGTTCGACAGGTCCGGAGTCATCGTTTTTCATCAGAAAATGAATTTTTCGGACTGTACCAAAAATGATTCAAATTATTAAATGGATCGTGCCTCATGTTGAATAACCACTTTTTAACCCCTCTGAGTGACCAAATTTGCCATTTTTACAGACTTTTGCTTACTCAAAAGCTTCAATTTTGACCAATTTCAGGCACATAAATGACTTTAAACACACTTATTTTAGTTGAAAAAGTCATAATTCACATCCAACAGTCATTTGGAGTCAAAAGATTAAATGTTAAAATTTCATCCATATTGACCATTTTGGGAACGTTCGACAGGTCCGGAGTCATCGTTTTTCATCGGAAAAAGAATTTTTCGAAAGGAACCAAAAATGATTCAAATTATCAAATGGATCGTGCCTCATGTTGAATAACCACTTTTTAACCCCTCAGAGTGACCAAAGTTGCCATTTTTACAGAGTTTTGCTTACTCAAAAGCTTCAATTTTGACCAATTTCAGGCACATAAATGACTTTAAACACACTTATTTTAGTTGAAAAAGTCTTAATTCACATCCAACAGTCGTCTGGAGTCAAAAGATTAAATGTTAAAATTTCATCGATATGGACCATTTTGGGGACGTTCGACAGGTCCGGAGTCATCGTTTTTCATCAGAAAATGAATTTTTCGGACTGTACCAAAAATGATTCAAAATGTCAAATGGATCGTGCCTCATGTTGAATAATCACTTTTTAACCCCTCAGAGTGACCAAAATTGCCATTTTTACAGAGTTTTGCTTACTCAAAAGCTTCAATTTTGACCAATTTCAGGCACATAAATGACTTTAAAAACACTTATTTTAGTTGAAAAAGTCTTAATTCACATCCAACAGTCGTCTGGAGTCAAAAGATTAAATGTTAAAATTTCATCGATATGGACCATTTTGGGCACGTTCGACAGGTCCGGAGTCATCGTTTTTCATCAGAAAATTAAATTTTCGGACTGTACCAAAAATGATTCAAATTATCAAATGGATCGTGCCTCATGTTGAATAACCACTTTTTAACCCCTCAGAATGACCAAAATTGCCATTTTTACAGAGTTTTGCTTACTCAAAAGCATCAAATTTTGACCAATTTTAGGCACATAAATGACTTTAAACACACTTATTTTAGTTGAAAAAGTCTTAATTCACATCCAACAGTCGTTAGGAGTCAAAAGATTAAATGTTAAAATTTCATCGATATGGACCATTTTGGGGACGTTCGACAGGTCCGGAGTCATCGTTTTTCATCAGAAAATTAATTTTTCGGACTATACCAAACATGATTCAAAATGTCAAATGGATCGTACCTCATGTTGAATAACCACTTTTTAACCCCTCAGAGTGACCAAAATTGCCATTTTTACAGAGTTTTGCTTATTCAAAAGCTTCAATTTTGACCAATTTCAGGAACATAAATGACTTTAAACACACTTAATTTAGTTGAAAAAGTCTTAATTCACATCTAACAGTCGTCTGGAGTCAAAAGATTAAATGTTAAAATTTCATCGATATGGACCATTTTGGGCACGTTTGACAGGTCCGGAGTCATCGTTTTTCATCAGAAAATGAATTTTTCGGACTGTACCAAAAATGATTTTAAACACACTTATTTTAGTTGAAAAAGTCTTAATTCACATCCAACAGTCGTCTGGAGTCAAAAGATTAAATGTTAAAATTTCATCGATATGGACCATTTTGGGCACGTTCGACAGTTCCGGAGTCATCGTTTTTCATCAGAAAATTAATTTTTCGGAAGGAACCAAAAATGATTCAAATTATCAAATGGATCGTGCCTCATGTTGAATAACCACTTTTTAACCCCTCGGAGTGACCTAAATTGCCATTTTTACAGACTTTTGCTTACTCAAAAGCTTCAATTTTGACCAATTTCAGGCACATAAATGACTTTAAACACACTTATTTTAGTTGAAAAAGTCTTAATTCACATCCAACAGTCGTCTGGAGTCAAAAGATTAAATGTTAAAATTTCATCGATATGGACCATTTTGGGCACGTTCGACAGGTCCGGAGTCATCGTTTTTCATCAGAAAATTAATTTTTCGGACTATACCAAACATGATTCAAAATGTCAAATGGATCGTGCCTCATGTTGAATAACCACTTTTTAACCCCTCAGAGTGACCACAATTGCCATTTTTACAGAGTTTTGCTTACTCAAAAGCTTCAATTTTGACCAATTTCAGGAACATAAATGACTTTAAACACACTTAATTTAGTTGAAAAAGTCTTAATTCACATCCAACAGTCGTTTGGAGTCAAAAGATTAAATGTTAAAATTTCATCGATATGGAGCATTTTGGGGACGTTCGACAGGTCCGGAGTCATCGTTTTTCATCAGAAAATGAATTTTTCGGACTGTACCAAAAATGATTCAAAATGTCAAATGGATCGTGCCTCATGTTGAATAACCACTTTTTAACCCCTCAGAGTGACCAAAATTGCCATTTTTACAGAATTTTGCTTACTCAAAAGCTTCAATTTTGACCAATTTCAGGCACATAAATGACTTTAAACACACTTATTTTAGTTGAAAAAGTCTTAATTCACATCCAACATTCGTTTTGAGTCAAAAGATTAAATGTTAAAATTTCATCGATATGGACCATTTTGGGGACGTTCGACAGGTCCGGAGTCATCGTTTTTCATCAGAAAATGAATTTTTCGGACTGTACCAAAAATGATTCAAAATGTCAAATGGATCGTGCCTCATGTTGAATAACCACTTTTTAACCCCTCAGAGTGACCAAACTTGCCATTATTACAGAGTTTTGCTTACTCAAAAGCTTCAATTTTGACCAATTTCAGGCACATAAATGACTTTAAACACACTTATTTTAGTTGAAAAAGTCTTAATTCACATCCAACAGTTGTCTGGAGTCAAAAGATTAAATGTTAAAATTTCATCGATATGGACCATTTTGGGGAGGTTCGACAGGTCCGGAGTCATCGTTTTTCATCAGAAAATGAATTTTTCGGACTGTACCAAAAATGATTCAAAATGTCAAATGGATCGTGCCTCATGTTGAATAACCACTTTTTAACCCCTCAGAGTGACCAAAATTGCCATTTTTACAGAGTTTTGCTTACTCAAAAGCTTCAATTTTGACCAATTTCAGGCACATAAATGACTTTAAACACACTTATTTTAGTTGAAAAAGTCTTAATTCACATCCAACAGTCGTCTGGAGTCAAAAGATTAAATGTTAAAATTTCATCGATATGGACCATTTTGGGCACGTTCGACAGGTCCGGAGTCATCGTTTTTCATCAGAAAATTATTTTTTCGGACTGTACCAAAAATGATTCAAATTATCAAATGGATCGTGCCTCATGTTGAATAACCACTTTTTAACCCCTCAGAATGACCAAAATTGCCATTTTTACAGAGTTTTGCTTACTCAAAAGCATCAAATTTTGACCAATTTTAGGCACATAAATGACTTTAAACACACTTATTTTAGTTGAAAAAGTCTTAATTCACATCCAACAGTCGTTAGGAGTCAAAAGATTAAATGTTAAAATTTCATCGATATGGACCATTTTGGGGACGTTCGACAGGTCCGGAGTCATCGTTTTTCATCAGAAAATGAATTTTTCGGACTGTACCAAAAATGATTCAAAATGTCAAATGGATCGTGCCTCATGTTGAATAATCACTTTTTAACCCCTCAGAGTGACCAAAATTGCCATTTTTACAGAGTTTTGCTTACTCAAAAGCTTCAATTTTGACCAATTTCAGGCACATAAATGACTTTAAAAACACTTATTTTAGTTGAAAAAGTCTTAATTCACATCCAACAGTCGTCTGGAGTCAAAAGATTAAATGTTAAAATTTCATCGATATGGACCATTTTGGGCACGTTCGACAGGTCCGGAGTCATCGTTTTTCATCAGAAAATTAAATTTTCGGACTGTACCAAAAATGATTCAAATTATCAAATGGATCGTGCCTCATGTTGAATAACCACTTTTTAACCCCTCAGAATGACCAAAATTGCCATTTTTACAGAGTTTTGCTTACTCAAAAGCATCAAATTTTGACCAATTTTAGGCACATAAATGACTTTAAACACACTTATTTTAGTTGAAAAAGTCTTAATTCACATCCAACAGTCGTTAGGAGTCAAAAGATTAAATGTTAAAATTTCATCGATATGGACCATTTTGGGGACGTTCGACAGGTCCGGAGTCATCGTTTTTCATCAGAAAATTAATTTTTCGGACTATACCAAACATGATTCAAAATGTCAAATGGATCGTACCTCATGTTGAATAACCACTTTTTAACCCCTCAGAGTGACCAAAATTGCCATTTTTACAGAGTTTTGCTTATTCAAAAGCTTCAATTTTGACCAATTTCAGGAACATAAATGACTTTAAACACACTTAATTTAGTTGAAAAAGTCTTAATTCACATCTAACAGTCGTCTGGAGTCAAAAGATTAAATGTTAAAATTTCATCGATATGGACCATTTTGGGCACGTTTGACAGGTCCGGAGTCATCGTTTTTCATCAGAAAATGAATTTTTCGGACTGTACCAAAAATGATTTTAAACACACTTATTTTAGTTGAAAAAGTCTTAATTCACATCCAACAGTCGTCTGGAGTCAAAAGATTAAATGTTAAAATTTCATCGATATGGACCATTTTGGGCACGTTCGACAGTTCCGGAGTCATCGTTTTTCATCAGAAAATTAATTTTTCGGAAGGAACCAAAAATGATTCAAATTATCAAATGGATCGTGCCTCATGTTGAATAACCACTTTTTAACCCCTCGGAGTGACCTAAATTGCCATTTTTACAGACTTTTGCTTACTCAAAAGCTTCAATTTTGACCAATTTCAGGCACATAAATGACTTTAAACACACTTATTTTAGTTGAAAAAGTCTTAATTCACATCCAACAGTCGTCTGGAGTCAAAAGATTAAATGTTAAAATTTCATCGATATGGACCATTTTGGGCACGTTCGACAGGTCCGGAGTCATCGTTTTTCATCAGAAAATTAATTTTTCGGACTATACCAAACATGATTCAAAATGTCAAATGGATCGTGCCTCATGTTGAATAACCACTTTTTAACCCCTCAGAGTGACCACAATTGCCATTTTTACAGAGTTTTGCTTACTCAAAAGCTTCAATTTTGACCAATTTCAGGAACATAAATGACTTTAAACACACTTAATTTAGTTGAAAAAGTCTTAATTCACATCCAACAGTCGTTTGGAGTGAAAAGATTAAATGTTAAAATTTCATCGATATGGAGCATTTTGGGGACGTTCGACAGGTCCGGAGTCATCGTTTTTCATCAGAAAATGAATTTTTCGGACTGTACCAAAAATGATTCAAAATGTCAAATGGATCGTGCCTCATGTTGAATAACCACTTTTTAACCCCTCAGAGTGACCAAAATTGCCATTTTTACAGAATTTTGCTTACTCAAAAGCTTCAATTTTGACCAATTTCAGGCACATAAATGACTTTAAACACACTTATTTTAGTTGAAAAAGTCTTAATTCACATCCAACATTCGTTTTGAGTCAAAAGATTAAATGTTAAAATTTCATCGATATGGACCATTTTGGGGACGTTCGACAGGTCCGGAGTCATCGTTTTTCATCAGAAAATGAATTTTTCGGACTGTACCAAAAATGATTCAAAATGTCAAATGGATCGTGCCTCATGTTGAATAACCACTTTTTAACCCCTCAGAGTGATCAAACTTGCCATTATTACAGAGTTTTGCTTACTCAAAAGCTTCAATTTTGACCAATTTCAGGCACATAAATGACTTTAAACACACTTATTTTAGTTGAAAAAGTCTTAATTCACATCCAACAGTTGTCTGGAGTCAAAAGATTAAATGTTAAAATTTCATCGATATGGACCATTTTGGGGAGGTTCGACAGGTCCGGAGTCATCGTTTTTCATCAGAAAATGAATTTTTCGGACTGTACCAAAAATGATTCAAAATGTCAAATGGATCGTGCCTCATGTTGAATAACCACTTTTTAACCCCTCAGAGTGACCAAAATTGCCATTTTTACAGAGTTTTGCTTACTCAAAAGCTTCAATTTTGACCAATTTCAGGCACATAAATGACTTTAAACACACTTATTTTAGTTGAAAAAGTCTTAATTCACATCCAACAGTCGTCTGGAGTCAAAAGATTAAATGTTAAAATTTCATCGATATGGACCATTTTGGGCACGTTCGACAGGTCCGGAGTCATCGTTTTTCATCA
This sequence comes from Lissotriton vulgaris, assembly GCF_964263255.1. Classification (NCBI taxonomy): domain Eukaryota; kingdom Metazoa; phylum Chordata; class Amphibia; order Caudata; family Salamandridae; genus Lissotriton; species Lissotriton vulgaris. Next base: position 623,454 of record NW_028248067.1, read on the forward strand.
GAAAATTATTTTTTCGGACTGTACCAAAAATGATTCAAATTATCAAATGGATCGTGCCTCATGTTGAATAACCACTTTTTAACCCCTCAGAATGACCAAAATTGCCATTTTTACAGAGTTTTGCTTACTCAAAAGCATCAAATTTTGACCAATTTTAGGCACATAAATGACTTTAAACACACTTATTTTAGTTGAAAAAGTCTTAATTCACATCCAACAGTCGTTAGGAGTCAAAAGATTAAATGTTAAAATTTCATCGATATGGACCATTTTGGGGACGTTCGACAGGTCCGGAGTCATCGTTTTTCATCAGAAAATGAATTTTTCGGACTGTACCAAAAATTATTCAAAATGTCAAATGGATCGTACCTCATGTTGAATAACCACTTTTTAACCCCTCAGAGTGACCAAAATTGCCATTTTTACAGAGTTTTGCTTACTCAAAAGCTTCAATTTTGACCAATTTCAGGAACATAAATGACTTTAAACACACTTAATTTAGTTGAAAAAGTCTTAATTCACATCCAACAGTCGTATGAAGTCAAAAGATTAAATGTTAAAATTTCATCGATATGGACCATTTTGGGCACGTTTGACAGGTCCGGAGTCATCGTTTTTCATCAGAAAATGAATTTTTCGGACTGTACCAAAAATGATTCAAATTATCAAATGGATCGTGCCTCATGTTGAATAACCACTTTTTAACCCCTCGGAGTGACCAAAATTGCCATTTTTACAGACTTTTGCTTACTCAAAAGCTTCAATTTTGACCAATTTCAGGCACATAAATGACTTTAAACACACTTATTTTAGTTGAAAAAGTCTTAATTCACATCCAACAGTCGTCTGGAGTCAAAAGATTAAATGTTAAAATTTCATCGATATGGACCATTTTGGGCACGTTCGACAGGTCCGGAGTCATCGTTTTTCATCAGAAAATTAATTTTTCGGACTATACCAAACATGATTCAAAATGTCAAATGGATCGTGCCTCATGTTGAATAACCACTTGTTAACCCCTCAGAGTGACCAAAATTACCATTTTTACAGAGTTTTGCTTCCTCAAAAGCTTTAATTTTGACCAATTTCAGGCACGTAAATGACTTTAAACACACTTATTTTAGTTGAAAAAGTCTTAATTCACATCCAACAGTCGTCTGGAGTCAAAAGATTAAATGTTAAAATTTCATCGATATGGACCATTTTGGGGACGTTCGACAGGTCCGGAGTCATCGTTTTTCATCAGAAAATTAATTTTTCGGACTGTACCAAAAATGATTCAAAATGTCAAATGGATCGTGCCTCATGTTGAATAACCAATTTTTAACCCCTCAGAGTGACCAAAATTGCCATTTTTACAGAATGTTGCTTACTCAAAAGCTTCAATTTTGACCAATTTCAGGCACATAAATGACTTTAAACACACTTATTTTAGTTGAAAAAGTCTTAATTCACATCCAACAGTCGTCTGGAGTCAAAAGATTAAATGTTAAAATTTCATTGATATGGACCATTTTGGGCATGTTCGTTTTTCATCAGAAAATGAATTTTTCGGACTGTACCAAAAAAAATTCAAAATGTCAAATGGATCGTGCCTCATGTTGAATAACCACTTTTTAACCCCTCAGAGTGACCAAAATTGCCACTTTTACAGAGTTTTGCTTACTCAAAAGCTTCAATTTTGACCAATTTCAGGCACATAAATGACTTTAAACACACTTATTCTAGTTGAAAAAGTCTTAATTCACATCCAACAGTCGTTTGGAGTCAAAAGATTAAATGTTAAAATTTCATCGATATGGAGCATTTTGGGGACGTTCGACAGGTCCGGAGTCATCGTTTTTCATCAGAAAATGAATTTATCGGACTGTACCAAAAATGATTCAAAATGTCAAATGGATCGTACCTCATGTTGAATAACCACTTTTTAACCCCTCAGAGTGACCAAAATTGCCATTTTTACAGAGTTTTGCTTACTCAAAAGCTTCAATTTTGACCAATTTCAGGAACATAAATGACTTTAAACACACTTAATTTAGTTGAAAAAGTCTTAATTCACATCCAACAGTCGTCTGGAGTCAAAAGATTAAATGTTAAAATTTCATCGATATGGACCATTTTGGGCACGTTTGACAGGTCCGGAGTCATCGTTTTTCATCAGAAAATGAATTTTTCGGACTGTACCAAAAATGATTCAAATTATCAAATGGATCGTGCCTCATGTTGAATAACCACTTTTTAACCCCTCGGAGTGACCAAAATTGCCATTTTTACAGACTTTTGCTTACTCAAAAGCTTCAATTTTGACCAATTTCAGGCACATAAATGACTTTAAACACACTTATTTTAGTTGAAAAAGTCTTAATTCACATCCAACAGTCGTCTGGAGTAAAAAGATTAAATGTTAAAATTTCATCGATATGGACCATTTTGGGCACGTTCGACAGTTCCGGAGTCATCGTTTTTCATCAGAAAATTAATTTTTCGGAAGGAACCAAAAATGATTCAATTTATCAAATGGATCGTGCCTCATGTTGAATAACCACTTTTTAACCCTCGGAGTGACCAAAATTGCCATTTTTACAGACTTTTGCTTACTGAAAAGCTTCAATTTTGACCAATTTCAGGCACATAAATGACTTTAAACACACTTATTTTAGTTGAAAAAGTCTTAATTCACATCCAACAGTCGTCTGGAGTCAAAAGATTAAATGTTAAAATTTCATCGATATGGACCATTTTGGGCACGTTCGACAGGTCCGGAGTCATCGTTTTTCATCAGAAAATTAATTTTTCGGACTATACCAAAAATGATTCAAAATGTCAAATGGATCGTGCCTCATGTTGAATAACCACTTTTTAACCCCTCAGAGTGACCAAAATTGCCATTTTTACAGAGTTTTGCTTACTCAAAAGCTTCAATTTTGACCAATTTCAGGCACATAAATGACTTTAAACACACTTATTTTAGTTGAAAAAGTCATAATTCACATCCAACAGTCGTTTGGAGTCAAAAGATTAAATGTTAACATTTCATCGATATGGACCATTTTGGGGACGTTCGACAGGTCCGGAGTCATCGTTTTTCATCAGAAAATGAATTTTTCGGACTGTACCAAAAAAGATTCAAAATTTCAAATGGATCGTGCCTCATGTTGAATAACCACTTTTTAACCCCTCAGAGTGACCTAAATTGCCATTTTTACAGAGTTTTGCTTACTCAAAAGCTTCAAATTTGACCAATTTCAGGCACATAAATGACTTTAAACACACTTATTCTAGTTGAAAAAGTCTTAATTCACATCCAACAGTTGTTTGGAGTCAAAAGATTAAATGTTAAAATTTCATCGATATGGAGCATTTTGGGGACGTTCGACAGGTCCGGAGTCATCGTTTTTCATCAGAAAATGAATTTTTCGGACTGTACCAAAAATGATTCAAATTATCAAATGGATCGTGCCTCATGTTGAATAACCACTTTTTAACCCCTCGGAGTGACCAAAATTGCCATTTTTACAGACTTTTGCTTACTCAAAAGCTTCAATTTTGACCAATTTCAGGCACATAAATGACTTTAAACACACTTATTTTAGTTGAAAAAGTCTTAATTCACATCCAACAGTCGTCTGGAGTAAAAAGATTAAATGTTAAAATTTCATCGATATGGACCATTTTGGGCACGTTCGACAGTTCCGGAGTCATCGTTTTTCATCAGAAATTCATTTTTCGGAAGGAACCAAAAATGATTCAAATTATCAAATGGATCGTGCCTCATGTTGAATAACCACTTTTTAACCCCTCAGAGTGACCAAAATTGCCATTTTTACAGAGTTTTGCTTACTCAAAAGCTTCAATTTTGACCAATTTCAGGCACATAAATGACTTTAAACACACTTATTTTAGTTGAAAAAGTCTTAATTCACATCCAACAGTCTGCTGGAGTCAAAAGATTAAATGTTAAAATTTCATCGATATGGACCATTTTGGGGACGTTCGACAGGTCCGGAGTCATCGTTTTTCATCAGAAAATGAATTTTTCGGACTGTACCAAAAATGATTCAAAATGTCAAATGGATCAGGCCTCATGTTGAATGACCACTTTTTAACCCCTCAGAGTGACCAAAATTGCCATTTTTACAGAGTTTTGCTTACTCAAAAGCTTCAATTTTGACCAATTTCAGGCACATAAATGACTTTAAACACACTTATTTTAGTTGAAAAAGTCTTAATTCACATCCAACAGTCGTCTGGAGTCAAAAGATTAAATGTTAAAATTTCATCGATATGGACCATTTTGGGCACGTTCGACAGGTCCCGAGTCATCGTTTTTCATCAGAAAATGAATTTTTCGGACTGTACCAAAAATGATTCAAATTATCAAATGGATCGTGCCTCATGTTGAATAACCACTTTTTAACCCCTCGGAGTGACCAAAATTGCCATTTTTACAGACTTTTGCTTACTCAAAAGCTTCAATTTTGACCAATTTCAGGAACATAAATGACTTTAAACACACTTAATTTAGTTGAAAAAGTCTTAATTCACATCCAACAGTCGTCTGGAGTCAAAAGATTAAATGTTAAAATTTCATCGATATGGACCATTTTGGGCACGTTCGACAGGTCCGGAGTCATCGTTTTTCATCAGAAAATGAATTTTTCGGACTGTACCAAAAATGATTCAAAATGTCAAATGGATCTTGCCTCATGTTGAATAACCACTTTTTAACCCCTCAGAGTGACCACAATTGCCATTTTTACAGAGGTTTGCTTACTCAAAAGCTTCAATTTTGACCAATTTCAGGCACATAAATGACTTTAAACACACTTATTTTAGTTGAAAAAGTCATAATTCACATCCAACAGTCATTTGGAGTCAAAAGATTAAATGTTAAAATTTCATCCATATTGACCATTTTGGTAACGTTCGACAGGTCCGGAGTCATCGTTTTTCATCAGAAAATTAATTTTTCGGACTGTACCAAAAATGATTCAAATTATCAAATGGATCATGCCTCATGTTGAATAACCACTTTTTAACCCCTCAGAGTGACCAAAATTGCCATTTTTACAGAGTTTTGCTTACTCAAAAGCTTCAAATTTGACCAATTTTAGGCACATAAATGACTTTAAACACACTTATTTTAGTTGAAAAAGTCTTAATTCACATCCAACAGTCGTTAGGAGTCAAAAGATTAAATGTTAAAATTTCATCGATATGGAGCATTTTGGGGACGTTCGACAGGTCCGGAGTCATCGTTTTACATCAGAAAATGAATTTTTCGGACTGTACCAAAAATGATTCAAAATGTCAAATGGATCGTGCCTCATGTTGAATAACCACTTTTAACCCCTCAGAGTGACCAAAATTGCCATTTTTACAGAGTTTTGGTTACTCAAAAGCTTCAATTTTGACCAATTTGAGGCACATAAATGACTTTAAACACACTTATTTTAGTTGAAAAAGTCTTAATTCACATCCAACAGTCGTCTGGAGTCAAAAGATTAAATGTTAAAATTTCATCGATATGGACCATTTTGGGCACATTCAACAGGTCCGGAGTCATCGTTTTTCATCAGAAAATGAATTTTTCGGACTGTACCAAAAATGATTCAAAATGTCAAATGGATCGTACCTCATGTTGAATAACCACTTTTTAACCCCTCGGAGTGACCAAAATTGCCATTTTTACAGACTTTTGCTTACTCAAAAGCTTCAATTTTGACCAATTTCAGGCACATAAATGACTTTAAACACACTTATTTTAGTTGAAAAAGTCTTAATTCACATCCAATAGTCGTCTGGAGTCAAAAGATTAAATGTTAAAATGTCATCGATATGGACCATTTTGGGCACGTTCGACAGGTCCGGAGTCATCGTTTTTCATCAGAAAATAAATTTTTCGGACTGTACCAAAAATGATTCAAATTATTAAATGGATCGTGCCTCATGTTGAATAACCACTTTTTAACCCCTCGGAGTGACCAAAATTGCCATTTTTACAGACTTTTGCTTACTCAAAAGCTTCAATTTTGACCAATTTCAGGCACATAAATGACTTTAAACACACTTATTTTAGTTGAAAAAGTCATAATTCACATCCAACAGTCATTTGGAGTCAAAAGATTAAATGTTAAAATTTCATCCATATTGACCATTTTGGGAACGTTCGACAGGTCCGGAGTCATCGTTTTTCATCGGAAAAAGAATTTTTCGAAAGGAACCAAAAATGATTCAAATTATCAAATGGATCGTGCCTCATGTTGAATAACCACTTTTTAACCCCTCAGAGTGACCAAAATTGCCATTTTTACAGAGTTTTGCTTACTCAAAAGCTTCAATTTTGACCATTTCAGGCACATAAATGACTTTAAACACACTTATTTTAGTTGAAAAAGTCTTAATTCACATCCAACAGTCGTCTGGAGTCAAAAGATTAAATGTTAAAATTTCATCGATATGGACCATTTTGGGGACGTTCGACAGGTCCGGAGTCATCGTTTTTCATCAGAAAATGAATTTTTCGGACTGTACCAAAAATGATTCAAAATGTCAAATGGATCGTGCCTCATGTTGAATAATCACTTTTTAACCCCTCAGAGTGACCAAAATTGCCATTTTTACAGAGTTTTGCTTACTCAAAAGCTTCAATTTTGACCAATTTCAGGAACATAAATGACTTTAAACACACTTATTTTAGTTGAAAAAGTCTTAATTCACATCCAACAGTCGTCTGGAGTCAAAAGATTAAATGTTAAAATTTCATCGATATGGACCATTTTGGGCACATTCGACAGGTACGGAGTCATCGTTTTTCATCAGAAAATTAATTTTTCGGACTATACCAAAAATGATTCAAAATGTCAAATGGATCGTGCCTCATGTTGAATAACCACTTTTTAACCCCTCAGAGTGACCAAAATTGCCATTTTTACAGAGTTTTGCTTACTCAAAAGCTTCAATATTGACCAATTTCAGGCACATAAATGACTTTAAACACACTTATTTTAGTTGAAAAAGTCTTAATTTACATCCAACAGTCGTCTGGAGTCAAAAGATTAAATGTTAAAATTTCATCGATATGGACCTTTTTGGGTACGTTCGACAGGTCCGGAGTCATCGTTTTTCATCAGAAAATGAATTTTTCGGACTGTACCAAAAATGATTCAAAATGTCAAATGGATCGTGCCTCATGTTGAATAACCACTTTTTAACCCCTCAGAGTGACCAAAATTGCCATTATTACAGAGTTTTGCTTACTCAAAAGCTTCAATTTTGACCAATTTCAGGCACATAAATGACTTTAAACACACTTATTTTAGTTGAAAAAGTCTTAATTCACATCCAACAGTCGTTTGGAGTCAAAAGATTAAATGTTAAAATTTCATCCATATTGACCATTTTGGGAACGTTCGACAGGTCCGGAGTCATCGTTTTTCATCAGAAAAATTAATTTTTCAGACTGTACCAAAAATGATTCAAAATGTCAAATGGATCGTGCCTCATGTTGAATAACCACTTTTTAACCCCTCAGAGTGACCAAAATTGCCATTTTTACAGAGTTTTGCTTACTCAAAAGCTTCAATTTTGACCAATTTCAGGCACATAAATGACTTTAAACACACTTATTTTAGTTGAAAAAGTCTTAATTCACATCCAACAGTTGTCTGGAGTCAAAAGATTAATGTTAAAATTTCATCGATATGGACCATTTTGGGACGTTCGACAGGTCCGGAGTCATCGTTTTTCATCAGAAAATGAATTTTTCGGACAGTACCAAAAATGATTCAAAATGTCAAATGGATCGTGCCTCATGTTGAATAACCACTTTTTAACCCCTCAGAGTGACCAAAGTGGAAAGGGGCGACCATTCGGTCCCCCGAACGTATGGTGGAGTACCACGATCCCCCCGGGAAGCCATCTTGGGCGGGAGGCGAGTCTCGGCTGGTATGCCCGAAGCGGCGTAGCCGGGGCGCGCCTTTTCCCGCCCTGGAGTGGGTTGTCCTAGACACTGACACACTCGGCCACGCCCTCGGAGGCGGGCGGGGGCGGGTTGACGCCCGCCCTGAAGACGGATAAAAGAAGCAACAAGCCAAGAAAGCATCCTCTTGTTCCTGTGCTCTGAAGCTGCACCTCCCCGCTGCACGTGAGCTCGAGACGGAACGAAGAGCCAATTTTGAGCGTTGTAATCTTTCTTTTTGTCTTACAGATATCCCATCTGAGAATGCCTAAGAAAGTCGGAAAGCGGGTCAGTACCGATCAGATGCTCCGCATGCTCATGAAGGAGGTAGCCGATTTGAAGAAGCAGATGGCGGCTAAGAACGGGGAGGGAGGACCGAAACGGCCTTTGCCGGGAGTAGTCCCCGGTGGGAGAGGCAAGAGGTCCTGAAGGGGGGCGCTTGGGGGGGAAACCCCGGTTCCTGATACCCCACTTGACGAGCCAACCCCGGTGCCGAAGGAGGGGAATCCGATCCCCGTGGTGGTCACCCCCGTGACCGGGGAAGATATGCCTCCCGAGTTAGCGGCACAATTGGCAGCGTGGTTGGGAAAAGATAGCGAGGGCACCACGGCTGACGACGCCCGGGCAGTAATGAGACAACTGCGGGAATCTAGGGAGGCTGGGAAGGCACCATCTTCTGTTACCCCGCCAGTTCCGGCGGCGGAAAATGCAACAGGCCCAGGTTCGGCGGCAAATGCAGCTTCTGGTTCAGGTAAGCGGCCATTGCCGATCGCGGGGGAAGGGTCTGTACCTTCACGAAGGGAGAAGGTGGCTCAGCATGTTCCACTGGAAATTAAGGAAAAGATTTGGGCGAATAAGTATGTTAATATTTTTTCTTTGCTTACCGACCATTACGAGATGGAGCATGTTAAGAGCCAAAAGGAGCTCATGCATCCGAGTGTTTGGCGCGCAAAAATGGCCGCCTTTAAGGTTGACGAAAACATTGGTACTTGGGGCAGAGCGTGGGGCATTTTTACCTCCATCATGGGTGAGCGCAGGCCCGAGTTGCTGACCGAGTTGCCTATTTATCAATCACGTATCATGGAGTATTCCGTAGCATATGGGGGCAATCAGTGGTTCTGCTATGACAATATTTTTAGAAAAGCTAAGGAACACGACCCAGTTCTGACTTGGGATTGTTACGACTCCGTGTCATGGCAAAAAATGGAGAGTACTGGAATGTTAAAAGTGCCATTGTCAGGGAGTAGCGGGGGTGAATCTTCCTGCCAATACTCTGGGACACCCTTTCGGACGGGTGCAGGTAGCGAGTACCACTCGAAGCCGAGTGGCAACGCAGGTAAAAGGGGGATCTGTTGGAATTTTAACAGAGGTAAATGTACGAGGCCCCAGGGGTCATGCAAGTTCAGACATGAATGTGGGGGGTGTGGGCAGCCATCCCATCCTGAGTCCATGTGCAGAGCCAAAACGGGTGATAACGGTGGTAAGGGAAGCGCCAAACAGGTCTGAAATAGTCCGAGGGGCGACTTTACCTACTCCGATTGATACCATGGCAATGATTCCTTGGCTCAGTGAATACTCGGATCATGCTTCCGCCGGGGTGTTGCGGAACGGGTTTTCATATGGTTTCCGCATCCCAGTGGGGGACTTTCAGGGTGTAGCTAACTGTACGAATCAACTATCGGTCTTACAGCATTCGGCTGTGGTACAGGCAAAGATTGGGAAGGAGGTGACTCGAGGTCGTGTCGCCGGTCCATTTGACTTGCCACCGGTTGATAATTTTGTTTGTTCCCCTCTAGGGGTGGTCCCCAAGAAGGACCCGGGTGAGTTTCGGCTGATACATAACTTGTCAGCCCCACGTGGTCTTTCCGTGAATGATGCGATAGACCCGGAAGTGTGTTCGGTGCGGTACGCATCTTTCGATGAGGCCGTCGCCATGTTGAATCGCCTGGGGCCCGGGGCGCTGATGGCAAAATCAGATATCGAGTCAGCGTTCCGGTTGCTCCCGGTACACCCAGACGATCAGCGTCTCCTTGGTTTTAGGTTTCAGGGTCGCTATTACATGGACAGATGTATGCCAATGGGATGTTCTATATCTTGTGCCTATTTTGAAATGTTCAGTTGTGTTTTGCAATGGGTCTTCACAAAGAAGACGGGTTTTCAACATGTTATGCATTATCTCGATGACTTTTTGTTCTTGGGGGCAGCCGGGGATCCAGAATGTGGACAGGCTTTAAATGAATTTTGTGTCTTGATGAACCAATTTGGTGTGCCATTGGCGCCAGGTAAGACCGTGGGTCCCTCGACTTCCCTCGAGTTTCTGGGGATCGAGCTCGACTCGGTAGAGGGTTGTTTTCGACTACCAAAAGAAAAGGTTTTAAAATTCAGGGCATCCCTTGAAACATGTATCAGTGAGACTAAAGTAAAACTGCATCAATTACAACAAGTGGTGGGCCAGTTGAATTTTGCCCTGAGAGTAATGCCGATGGCCCGCCCCTTTTCCCGCTCGATTGCACAAGCCATGGTCGGCCTGAAGGAAGGTCATCACCGCACGAGGCTCTCGGCAGAGGTTCGCCAGGACATGCGCATTTGGTTGGCATTTCTGGCGGATTTCAATGGTCGAATTGTCTGGATAAAACCGGCGGTGTCCTCTGAGGAGCTGGGGCTGTGGACAGATTCGGCGGGGAGTATAGGTTTTGGCGCCATATTCGGCACACAATGGACGGCTCAAAAATGGCCGTCATGGTGGCATGAGTGTGGATTGACGAGGAACATTGCTTTTCTCGAACTTTTCCCTATTTTGGTGGCCCTAAAAACTTGGCCTGAGGGGTTCCGGGATCAGTCTGTGGTGTTTTGGTCTGACAACATGACCGTGGTGGAGAGTATCAATAGTCAGGCAGCACGTTGCAAATGGATGCTGAGACTGCTAAAAGAAATTGTGTTATTGTGCATGCAGTTGAATGTGCTCTTTAGGGCAAGACATGTCCCGGGGGTATTGAACCAAGCGGCTGATGCGCTTTCTCGTTTCCGTATGCAGGCCTTTTGGGGTTTTCTGTCCGCAGCGGACCCGGTGGCAGCACCCTTTCCCGAAGCTCTCTGGTCTCTCGGTGCCCCGAACTACAAAACCTCGTGGGAGAGAGTTTAGCGCCCAGGACAAGGAAGGCATACGAAGGGGCGTTCCGTTCCTATTGGTCCTTTTTGGGTTCTGCTAGGGGGGAGCTTTGGGGCCAGGAGGAGCTTGTCGTTAAATTTTTGCTGTCTTTACATCAGGCAGGCAAATCAGTAGCCACGGCCCAGAGGCATCGGGCCGCCATTTCCTTTATGGCAAGGGCTCATGGGATCCAGGACCCGACAGCGTCTTTCGTAGTCCAGAAAGCGCTACGGGGGTGGCAACGCCTTGAGGGTCGCAAAGCAGATGAGAGGCGCCCGATAGGTCTGGATAGGTTGGCCCTGTTATTATCCGTACTCCCTGCAACGTGTTCATCACAGTATGAGACAGTGTTATTCTGAGCCGCTTTTGCGCTAGCATTCCATGGGGCTATGCGGGTAAGCGAACTAGTGGCGAGGAACAAGTGGGATACGATGGGGGGACTGTGCCGAGAGCACGTTCAGGTCAAGGGGGAGACAATGACTGTCTCGTTTGTCAGGTCCAAAACCGATCAGGGTGCGTTTGGGGACTGCATAATCATACAGAGGATTCCCGGGTCCCCCATGTGCCCTGTGGTTTGCGTAGAGGAATATTTAGCGCAGAGAGTGGCATCATGGGGGGGGACCTTTTTGAGACACGCTGACACCACCCCACTGACAAGGTTTCAGTTCCAGCGGGTGCTTGCGATGTCGATTTCGGCCACGGGCTTGAACCCCGGCGAGTTTGCGACCCATTCCTTTCGGATAGGGGCTGCTACAGAGGCTACAGCCAGGGGTCTGAGTGTAGAAAAAGTAAAACGTGTAGGGCGTTGGTCCTCGAACTGTTATAAAAGGTATGTGCGGTTGCACATGTTATGAAGCTGTAATGATGTACTCACGCTTCTTGTTTTTGTTTGGTTTTCAGTTGCGCAAGCCTACGACGCGGGGCGGACTGTGCAGTCGACCCGACACCTGGGGACCAGCGGTCAGACATCACCGGCTGTGAAAAAGGAGGTGTGGGTCGTGGGCCACTCATACGTGAGGCGTGCCGCGGACGTATTCAAAGCAGGTGACATGATTCACGTGGCTGGGGAATACGGGTACAGTGTGTCCTTCTACGGAAAGGGCGGGCTCTGTATTGACCAGTTTCAATCCTTTTTCGAGGGTTTGTTAGGGCGGACAAGGTCACCGCCGTCTATAATCATAGTCCATCTTGGGGGCAACGATTTGGTGGCCACTGGTAGACGACTTCTTCTTGAGGCAATGCTTTCTACAGTAAGTTGGTTGGCAAGAAGAGTTCCAGGGTGCACAATTGCATGGTCCCACATGATCCCACGAAAAGTGTGGCGGGGGGCTATTTCTGTTTCTGCTCTGAATCATTCAGTAAGGAAAATAAATAACAAAGTGAGTAGATTGTTTCGTTCAAGTACACTGCATTCTGTTTCGCATGGTTGTATCAAAGGGGACAGTATGTATTTGGGGGACGGTGTTCATTTGTCCCGGGTGGGGAATGAGTTACTCATAGGAGACCTCATAGCTTGGTTAAAGAGTTTATAACATGACCTTTAGGCAGGAGTTGTTGTGGGGGGTCCGGGTAGCCGGTCAACTATCCGGCCTGTGGCGGTAAGGTCATGATCGGTGAGCAGTAATTGGAAGATCCCTATGGGGGGGCGTCACCCATTACGGATGGGAGCGCTCGGGGAGGTGGCCATTGGCCCCTCAACGGGGAGGCGGTCCCGTCTAAGGATAGGCCGCCGGAAGGAAAGGAAAGGTGGTCAAGGCCCCTTCCTGGATAGGAGGGGCTACGGGCCCTCCTGGGGAATTTCCCGGGGCCAGGACATCTGCGACGGCAGATGGGTAAGTTGTGTGGGGTTCGGGAGGGGGTTTACGCTACCTCTTAGACACCTCACACAAGTCCTCGGACGACCGTTAAATGGCGTCGAGTTCATTGGGGCCCCCGTCAAGTCCAAGGGAAATTGGTAGATGCACTTGAGGTACGCCTCTGTGCGGTTGGTCCTCTCACAAGTGAGGGTTGTATTTCTGGTTTAGGGATCTGACACCGGTTACGACCTTGCCGTTGGCCCTTAACGTTAGGATGTACAATTTCAAGTCAAATGTTTTGTAGGATGTTAGATCGGCTAGGAGAATCTTTGTATTAGAGATCTGTTAAGGTTAGCCAAACATCGTAATGTGGAAATGAAATTGTACATAATATGAAACTGTTATTTTAATGTTTTGATTTTGTTTCATATTTTAATAAATACGGCCGGGAGGGTCACTCCCTCCCGCCTTCCAAAAGTTCAGAACCGTTTCCGGTTTCCCATCCTTGGGGATTGTGTTGAGAGGGGGTGGCGGGTATCTCAGCCATATGGAAAGGGGCGACCATTCGGTCCCCCCGAACGTATGGTGGAGTACCACGATCCCCCCGGGAAGCCATCTTGGGCGGGAGGCGAGTCTCGGCTGGTATGCCCGAAGCGGCGTAGCCGGGGCGCGCCTTTTCCCGCCCTGGAGTGGGTTGTCCTAGACACTGACGCACTCGGCCACGCCCTCGGAGGCGGGCGGGGGCGGGTTGACGCCCGCCCTGAAGACGGATAAAAGAAGCAACAAGCCAAGAAAGCATCCTCTTGTTCCTGTGCTCTGAAGCTGCACCTCCCCGCTGCACGTGAGCTCGAGACGGAACGAAGAGCCAATTTTGACCCACCCACCAGCCCCTGAGGACAGCTAGTTGTTTTGAAATGAAGTTTTGATGTGGTAACTCTATTTTCTTACAGGTTGTGACGATTGTCGTGATAATTTTGAGTATGCAATAAAGATGGTCACTTTCAGTATGTTTTGCAAATAAAGTATTTTGCAGTAGTGTTGATCAGTAATCATGCTTTTAATAGGCTATAATTGTTTTGTAATTTAGTAATTTAGGTAGATTTGTCGTATTTATTGTCAGGCGGTAAGGTCATGATCGGTGAGCAGTAATTGGAAGATCCCTATGGGGGGGCGTCACCCATTACGGATGGGAGCGCTCGGGGGAGGTGGCCATTGGCCCCTCAACGGGGAGGCGGTCCCGTCTAAGGATAGGCCGCCGGAAGGAAAGGAAAGGTGGTCAAGGCCCCTTCCTGGATAGGAGGGGCTACGGGCCCTCCTGGGGAATTTCCCGGGGCCAGGACATCTGCGACGGCAGATGGGTAAGTTGTGTGGGGTTCGGGAGGGGGTTTACGCTACCTCTTAGACACCTCACACGAGTCCTCGGACGACCGTTAAATGGCGTCGAGTTCATTGGGGCCCCCATCAAGTCCAAGGGAAATTGGTAGATGCACTTGAGGTACGCCTCTGTGCGGTTGGTCCTCTCACAAGTGAGGGTTGTATTTCTGGTTTAGGGATCTGACACCGGTTACGACCTTGCCGTTGGCCCTTAACGTTAGGATGTACAATTTCAAGTCAAATGTTTTGTAGGATGTTAGATCGGCTAGGAGAATCTTTGTATTAGAGATCTGTTAAGGTTAGCCAAACATCGTAATGTGGAAATGAAATTGTACATAATATGAAACTGTTATTGTAATGTTTTGATTTTGTTTCATATTTTAATAAATACGGCCGGGAGGGTCACTCCCTCCCGCCTTCCAAAAGTTCAGAACCGTTTCCGGTTTCCCATCCTTGGGGATTGTGTTGAGAGGGGGTGGCGGGTATCTCAGCCATATTGCCATTTTTACAGAGTTTTGCTTACTCAAAAGCTTCAATTTTGACCAATTTCTGGCACATAAATGACTTTAAACACACTTATTCTAGTTGAAAAAGTCTAAATTCACATCCAACAGTCGTTTGGAGTCAAAAGATTAAATGTTAAAATTTCATCGATATGGACCATTTTGGGCACGTTCGACAGGTCCGGAGTCATCGTTTTTCATCAGAAAATGAATTTTTCGGACTGTACCAAAAATGATTCAAAATGTCAAATGGATCGTGCCTCATGTTGAATAACCACTTTTTAACCCCTCAGAGTGATCAAAATTGCCATTTTTACAGAGTTTTGCTTACTCAAAAGCTTCAATTTTGACCAATTTCAGGAACATAAATGACTTTAAACACACTTAATTTAGTTGAAAAAGTCTTAATTCACATCCAACAGTCGTCTGGAGTCAAAAGATTAAATGTTAAAATTTCATCGATATGGACCATTTTGGGCACGTTCGACAGGTCCGGAGTCATCGTTTTTCATCAGAAAATGAATTTTTCGGACTGTACCAAAAATGATTCAAATTATCAAATGGATCGTGCCTCATGTTGAATAACCACTTTTTAACCCCTCGGAGTGACCAAAATTGCCATTTTTACAGACTTTTGCTTACTCAAAAGCTTCAATTTTGACCAATTTCAGGCACATAAATGACTTTAAACACACTTATTTTAGTTGAAAAAGTCTTAATTCACATCCAACAGTCGTCTGGAGTCAAAAGATTAAATGTTAACATTTCATAGATATGGACCATTTTGGGGACGTTCGACAGGTCCGGAGTCATCGTTTTTCATCAGAAAATTAATTTTTCGGACTGTACCAAAAATTATTCAAAATGTCAAATGGATCGTGCCTCATGTTGAATAACCACTTTTTAACCCCTCAGAGTGACCAAAATTGCCATTTTTACAGAATTTTGCTTACTCAAAAGCTTCAACTTTGACCAATTTCAGGCACATAAATGACTTTAAACACACTTATTTTAGTTGAAAAAGTCTTAATTCACATCCAACATTCGTTTTGAGTCAAAAGATTAAATGTTAAAATTTCATCGATATGGACCATTTTGGGGACGTTCGACAGGTCCGGAGTCATCGTTTTTCATCAGAAAATGAATTTTTCGGACTGTACCAAAAATGATTCAAAATGTCAAATGGATCGTGCCTCATGTTGAATAACCACTTTTTAACCCCTCAGAGTGACCAAACTTGCCATTATTACAGAGTTTTGCTTACTCAAAAGCTTCAATTTTGACCAATTTCAGGCACATAAATGACTTTAAACACACTTATTTTAGTTGAAAAAGTCATAATTGACATCCAACAGTCATTTGGAGTCAAAAGATTAAATGTTAAAATTTCATCCATATTGACCATTTTGGGAATGTTCAACAGGTCCGGAGTCATCGTTTTTCATCAGAAAATTAATTTTTCAGACTGTACCAAAAATGATTCAAAATGTCAAATGGATCGTGCCTCATGTTGAATAACCACTTTTTAACCCCTCAGAGTGACCAAAATTGCCATTTTTACAGAGTTTTGCTTACTCAAAAGCTTCAATTTTGACCAATTTCAGGCACATAAATGACTTTAAACACACTTATTCTAGTTGAAAAAGTCTTAATTCACATCCAACAGTCGTTTGGAGTCAAAAGATTAAATGTTAAAATTTCATCGATATGGAGCATTTTGGGGACGTTCGACAGGTCCGGAATCATCGTTTTTCATCAGAAAATGAATTTTTCGGACTGTACCAAAAATGATTCAAAATGTCAAATGGATCGTGCCTCATGTTGAATAACCACTTTTTAACCCCTCAGAGTGACTAAAATTGCCATTTTTACAGAGTTTTGCTTACTCAAAAGCTTCAATTTTGACCAATTTCAGGAACATAAATGACTTTAAACATACTTAATTTAGTTGAAAAAGTCTTAATTCACATCCAACAGTCGTCTGGAGTCAAAAGATTAAATGTTAAAATTTCATCGATATGGACCATTTTGGGCACGTTTGACAGGTCCGGAGTCATCGTTTTTCATCAGAAAATGAATTTTTCGGACTGTACCAAAAATGATTCAAATTATCAAATGGATCGTGCCTCATGTTGAATAACCACTTTTTAACCCCTCGGAGTGACCAAAATTGCCATTTTTACAGACTTTTGCTTACTCAAAAGCTTCAATTTTGACCAATTTCAGGCACATAAATGACTTTAAACACACTTATTTTAGTTGAAAAAGTCTTAATTCACATCCAACAGTCGTCTGGAGTCAAAAGATTAAATGTTAAAATTTCATCGATATGGACCATTTTGGGGACGTTCGACAGGTCCGGAGTCATCGTTTTTCATCAGAAAATTAATTTTTCGGACTGTACCAAAAATTATTCAAAATGTCAAATGGATCGTGCCTCATGTTGAATAACCACTTTTTAACCCCTCAGAGTGACCAAAATTGCCATTTTTACAGAATTTTGCTTACTCAAAAGCTTCAATTTTGACCAATTTCAGGAACATAAATGACTTTAAACACACTTAATTTAGTTGAAAAAGTCTTAATTCACATCCAACAGTCGTCTGGAGTCAAAAGATTAAATGTTAAAATTTCATCGATATGGACCATTTTGGGCACGTTCGACAGGTCCGGAGTCATCGTTTTTCATCAGAAAATGAATTTTTCGGACTGTACCAAAAATGATTCAAATTATCAAATGGATCGTGCCTCATGTTGAATAACCACTTTTTAACCCCTCGGAGTGACCAAAATTGCCATTTTTACAGACTTTTGCTTACTCAAAAGCTTCAATTTTGACCAATTTCAGGCACATAAATGACTTTAAACACACTTATTTTAGTTGAAAAAGTCTTAATTCACATCCAACAGTCGTCTGGAGTCAAAAGATTAAATGTTAAAATTTCATCGATATGGACCATTTTGGGGACGTTCGACAGGTCCGGAGTCATCGTTTTTCATCAGAAAATTAATTTTTCGGACTGTACCAAAAATTATTCAAAATGTCAAATGGATCGTGCCTCATGTTGAATAACCACTTTTTAACCCCTCAGAGTGACCAAAATTGCCATTTTTACAGAATTTTGCTTACTCAAAAGCTTCAACTTTGACCAATTTCAGGCACATAAATGACTTTAAACACACTTATTTTAGTTGAAAAAGTCTTAATTCACATCCAACATTCGTTTTGAGTCAAAAGATTAAATGTTAAAATTTCATCGATATGGACCATTTTGGGGACGTTCGACAGGTCCGGAGTCATCGTTTTTCATCAGAAAATGAATTTTTCGGACTGTACCAAAAATGATTCAAAATGTCAAATGGATCGTGCCTCATGTTGAATAACCACTTTTTAACCCCTCAGAGTGACCAAACTTGCCATTATTACAGAGTTTTGCTTACTCAAAAGCTTCAATTTTGACCAATTTCAGGCACATAAATGACTTTAAACACACTTATTTTAGTTGAAAAAGTCATAATTGACATCCAACAGTCATTTGGAGTCAAAAGATTAAATGTTAAAATTTCATCCATATTGACCATTTTGGGAATGTTCAACAGGTCCGGAGTCATCGTTTTTCATCAGAAAATTAATTTTTCAGACTGTACCAAAAATGATTCAAAATGTCAAATGGATCGTGCCTCATGTTGAATAACCACTTTTTAACCCCTCAGAGTGACCAAAATTGCCATTTTTACAGAGTTTTGCTTACTCAAAAGCTTCAATTTTGACCAATTTCAGGCACATAAATGACTTTAAACACACTTATTCTAGTTGAAAAAGTCTTAATTCACATCCAACAGTCGTTTGGAGTCAAAAGATTAAATGTTAAAATTTCATCGATATGGAGCATTTTGGGGACGTTCGACAGGTCCGGAATCATCGTTTTTCATCAGAAAATGAATTTTTCGGACTGTACCAAAAATGATTCAAAATGTCAAATGGATCGTGCCTCATGTTGAATAACCACTTTTTAACCCCTCAGAGTGACTAAAATTGCCATTTTTACAGAGTTTTGCTTACTCAAAAGCTTCAATTTTGACCAATTTCAGGAACATAAATGACTTTAAACATACTTAATTTAGTTGAAAAAGTCTTAATTCACATCCAACAGTCGTCTGGAGTCAAAAGATTAAATGTTAAAATTTCATCGATATGGACCATTTTGGGCACGTTTGACAGGTCCGGAGTCATCGTTTTTCATCAGAAAATGAATTTTTCGGACTGTACCAAAAATGATTCAAATTATCAAATGGATCGTGCCTCATGTTGAATAACCACTTTTTAACCCCTCGGAGTGACCAAAATTGCCATTTTTACAGACTTTTGCTTACTCAAAAGCTTCAATTTTGACCAATTTCAGGCACATAAATGACTTTAAACACACTTATTTTAGTTGAAAAAGTCTTAATTCACATCCAACAGTCGTCTGGAGTCAAAAGATTAAATGTTAAAATTTCATCGATATGGACCATTTTGGGCACGTTCGACAGTTCCGGAGTCATCGTTTTTCATCAGAAAATTAATTTTTCGGACTATACCAAAAATGATTCAAAATGTCAAATGGATCGTGCCTCATGTTGAATAACCACTTTTTAACCCCTCAGAGTGACCAAAATTGCCATTTTTACAGAGGTTTGCTTACTCAAAAGCTTCAATTTTGACCAATTTCAGGCACATAAATGACTTTAAACACACTTATTTTAGTTGAAAAAGTCATAATTCACATCCAACAGTCATTTGGAGTCAAAAGATTAAATGTTAAAATTTCATCCATATTGACCATTTTGGGAACGTTCGACAGGTCCGGAGTCATCGTTTTTCATCAGAAAATGAATTTTTCGGAAGGAACCAAAAATTATTCAAATTATCAAATGGATCGTGCCTCATGTTGAATAACCACTTTTTAACCCCTCAGAGTGACCAAAATTGCCATTTTTACAGAGTTTTGCTTACTCAAAAGCTTCAATTTTGACCAATTTCAGGCACATAAATGACTTTAAACACACTTATTTTAGTTGAAAAAGTCTTAATTCACATCCAACATTCGTTTTGAGTCAAAAGATTAAATGTTAAAATTTCATCAATATGGACCATTTTGGGGATGTTCGACAGGTCCGGAGTCATCGTTTTTCATCAGAAAATGAATTTTTCGGACTGTACCAAAAATGATTCAAAATGTCAAATGGATCGTGCCTCATGTTGAATAACCACTTTTTAACCCCTCAGAGTGACCAAACTTGCCATTATTACAGAGTTTTGCTTACTCAAAAGCTTCAAAGTTGACCAATTTCAGGCACATAAATGACTTTAAACACAATTATTTTAGTTGAAAAAGTCTTAATTCACATCCAACAGTCGTTTTGAGTCAAAAGATTAAATGTTAAAATTTCATCGATATGGACCATTTTGGGGACGTTCGACAGGTCCGGAGTCATCGTTTTTCATCAGAAAATGAATTTTTCGGACTGTACCAAAAATGATTCAAAATGTCAAATGGATTGTGCCTCATGTTGAATAACCACTTTTTAACCCCTCAGAGTGACCAAAATTGCCATTATTACAGAGTTTTGCTTACTCAAAAGCTTCAATTTTGACCAATTTCAGGCACATAAATGACTTTAAACACACTTATTTTAGTTGAAAAAGTCTTAATTCACATCCAACAGTCGTTTGGAGTCAAAAGATTAAATGTTAAAATTTCATCCATATTGACCATTTTGGGAACGTTCGACAGGTCCGGAGTCATCGTTTTTCATCAGAAAATTAATTTTTCAGACTGTACCAAAAATGATTCAAAATGTCAAATGGATCGTGCCTCATGTTGAATAACCACTTTTTAACCCCTCAGAGTGACCAAAATTGCCATTTTTACAGAGTTTTGCTTACTCAAAAGCTTCAATTTTGACCAATTTCAGGCACATAAATGACTTTAAACACACTTATTTTAGTTGAAAAAGTCTTAATTCACATCCAACAGTTGTCTGGAGTCAAAAGATTAAATGTTAAAATTTCATCGATATGGACCATTTTGGGGACGTTCGACAGGTCCGGAGTCATCGTTTTTCATCAGAAAATGAATTTTTCGGACTGTACCAAAAATGATTCAAAATGTCAAATGGATCGTGCCTCATGTTGAATAACCACTTTTTAACCCCTCAGAGTGACCAAAATTGCCATTTTTACAGAGTTTTGCTTACTCAAAAGCTTCAATTTTGACCAATTTCTGGCACATAAATGACTTTAAACACACTTATTCTAGTTGAAAAAGTCTAAATTCACATCCAACAGTCGTTTGGAGTCAAAAGATTAAATGTTAAAATTTCATCGATATGGAGCATTTTGGGGACGTTCGACAGGTCTGGAGTCATCGTTTTTCATCAGAAAATGAATTTTTCGGACTGTACCAAAAATGATTCAAAATGTCAAATGGATCGTGCCTCATGTTGAATAACCACTTTTTAACCCCTCAGAGTGACCAAAATTGCCATTTTTACAGAGTTTTGCTTACTCAAAAGCTTCAATTTTGACCAATTTCAGGAACATAAATGACTTTAAACACACTTAATTTAGTTGAAAAAGTCTTAATTCACATCCAACAGTCGTCTGGAGTCAAAAGATTAAATGTTAAAATTTCATCGATATGGACCATTTTGGGCACGTTCGACAGGTCCGGAGTCATCGTTTTTCATCAGAAAATTAATTTTTCAGACTGTACCAAAAATGATTCAAAATGTCAAATGGATCGTGCCTCATGTTGAATAACCACTTTTTAACCCCTCAGAGTGACCAAAATTGCCATTTTTACAGAGTTTTGCTTACTCAAAAGCTTCAATTTTGACCAATTTCAGGCACATAAATGACTTTAAACACACTTATTTTAGTTGAAAAAGTCTTAATTCACATCCAACAGTTGTCTGGAGTCAAAAGATTAAATGTTAAAATTTCATCGATATGGACCATTTTGGGGACGTTCGACAGGTCCGGAGTCATCGTTTTTCATCAGAAAATGAATTTTTCGGACTGTACCAAAAATGATTCAAAATGTCAAATGGATCGTGCCTCATGTTGAATAACCACTTTTTAACCCCTCAGAGTGACCAAAATTGCCATTTTTACAGAGTTTTGCTTACTCAAAAGCTTCAATTTTGACCAATTTCAGGAACATAAATGACTTTAAACACACTTAATTTAGTTGAAAAAGTCTTAATTCACATCCAACAGTCGTCTGGAGTCAAAAGATTAAATGTTAAAATTTCATCGATATGGACCATTTTGGGCACGTTCGACAGGTCCGGAGTCATCGTTTTTCATCAGAAAATGAATTTTTCGGACTGTACCAAAAATGATTCAAATTATCAAATGGATCGTGTCTCATGTTGAATAACCACTTTTTAACCTCTCGGAGTGACCAAAATTGCCATTTTTACAGACTTTTGCTTACTCAAAAGCTTCAATTTTGACCAATTTCAGGCACATAAATGACTTTAAACACACTTATTTTAGTTGAAAAAGTCTTAATTCACATCCAACAGTCGTCTGGAGTCAAAAGATTAAATGTTAAAATTTCATCGATATGGACCATTTTGGGCACGTTCGACAGGTCCGGAGTCATCGTTTTTCATCAGAAAATTAATTTTTCGGACTATACCAAAAATGATTCAAAATGTCAAATGGATCGTGCCTCATGTTGAATAACCACTTTTTAACCCCTCAGAGTGACCAAAATTACCATTTTTACAGAGTTTTGCTTCCTCAAAAGCTTTAATTTTGACCAATTTCAGGCACATAAATGACTTTAAACACACTTATTTTAGTTGAAAAAGTCTTAATTCACATCCAACAGTCGTCTGGAGTCAAAAAATTAAATGTTAAAATTTCATCGATATGGACCATTTTGGGGACGTTCGACAGGTCCGGAGTCATCGTTTTTCATCAGAAAATTAATTTTTCGGACTGTACCAAAAATGATTCAAAATGTCAAATGGATCGTGCCTCATGTTGAATAACCACTTTTTAACCCCTCAGAGTGACCAAACTTGCCATTATTACAGAGTTTTGCTTACTCAAAAGCTTCAATTTTGACCAATTTCAGGCACATAAATGACTTTAAACACACTTATTTTAGTTGAAAAAGTCATAATTGACATCCAACAGTCATTTGGAGTCAAAAGATTAAATGTTAAAATTTCATCCATATTGACCATTTTGGGAATGTTCAACAGGTCCGGAGTCATCGTTTTTCATCAGAAAATTAATTTTTCAGACTGTACCAAAAATGATTCAAAATGTCAAATGGATCGTGCCTCATGTTGAATAACCACTTTTTAACCCCTCAGAGTGACCAAAATTGCCATTTTTACAGAGTTTTGCTTACTCAAAAGCTTCAATTTTGACCAATTTCAGGCACATAAATGACTTTAAACACACGTATTCTAGTTGAAAAAGTTTTAATTCACATTCAACAGTCGTTTGGAGTCAAAAGATTAAATGTTAAAATTTCATCGATATGGAGCATTTTGGGGACGTTCGACAGGTCCGGAATCATCGTTTTTCATCAGAAAATGAATTTTTCGGACTGTACCAAAAATGATTCAAAATGTCAAATGGATCGTGCCTCATGTTGAATAACCACTTTTTAACCCCTCAGAGTGACTAAAATTGCCATTTTTACAGAGTTTTGCTTACCCAAAAGCTTCAATTTTGACCAATTTCAGGAACATAAATGACTTTAAACACACTTAATTTAGTTGAAAAAGTCTTAATTCACATCCAACAGTCGTCTGGAGTCAAAAGATTAAATGTTAAAATTTCATCGATATGGACCATTTTGGGCACGTTTGACAGGTCCGGAGTCATCGTTTTTCATCAGAAAATGAATTTTTCGGACTGTACCAAAAATGATTCAAATTATCAAATGGATCGTGCCTCATGTTGAATAACCACTTTTTAACCCCTCGGAGTGACCAAAATTGCCATTTTTACAGACTTTTGCTTACTCAAAAGCTTCAATTTTGACCAATTTCAGGCACATAAATGACTTTAAACACACTTATTTTAGTTGAAAAAGTCTTAATTCACATCCAACAGTCGCCTGGAGTCAAAAGATTAAATGTTAAAATTTCATCGATATGGACCATTTTGGGCACGTTCGACAGTTCTGGAGTCATCGTTTTTCATCAGAAAATTAATTTTTCGGACTATACCAAAAATGATTCAAAATGTCAAATGGATCGTGCCTCATGTTGAATAACCACTTTTTAACCCCTCAGAGTGACCAAAATTGTCATTTTTACAGAGGTTTGCTTACTCAAAAGCTTCAATTTTGACCAATTTCAGGCACATAAATGACTTTAAACACACTTATTTTAGTTGAAAAAGTCATAATTCACATCCAACAGTCATTTGGAGTCAAAAGATTAAATGTTAAAATTTCATCCATATTGACCATTTTGGGAACGTTCGACAGGTCCGGAGTCATCGTTTTTCATCAGAAAATGAATTTTTCGGAAGGAACCAAAAATTATTCAAATTATCAAATGGATCATGCCTCATGTTGAATAACCACTTTTTAACCCCTCAGAGTGACCAAAATTGCCATTTTTACAGAGTTTTGCTTACTTAAAAGCTTCAATTTTGACCAATTTCAGGCACATAAATGACTTTAAACACACTTATTTTAGTTGAAAAAGTCTTAATTCACATCCAACAGTCATCTGGAGTCAAAAGATTAAATGTTAAAATTTCATCGATATGGACCATTTTGGGCACGTTCGACAGGTCCGGAGTCCTCGATTTTCATCAGAAAATGAATTTTTCGGACTGTACCAAAAATGATTCAAAATGTCAAATGGATCGTGCCTCATGTTGAATAACCACTTTTTAACCCCTCAGAGTGACCAAAATTACCATTTTTACAGAGTTTTGCTTACTCAAAAGCTTTAATTTTGACCAATTTCAGGCACATAAATGACTTTAAACACACTTATTTTAGTTGAAAAAGTCTTAATTCACATCCAACAGTTGTCTGGAGTCAAAAGATTAAATGTTAAAATTTCATCGATATGGACCATTTTGGGGACGTTCGACAGGTCCGGAGTCATCGTTTTTCATCAGAAAAATAATTTTTCGGACTGTACCAAAAATGATTCAAAATGTCAAATGGATCGTGCCTCATGTTGAATAACCACTTTTTAACCCCTCAGAGTGACCAAAATTGCAATTTTTACAGAATTCTGCTTACTCAAAAGCTTTAATTTTGACCAATTTCAGGCACATAAATGACTTTAAACACACTTATTTTAGTTGAAAAAGTCTTAATTCACATCCAACAGTTGTCTGGAGTCAAAAGATTAAATGTTAAAATTTCATCGATATGGACCATTTTGGGGACGTTCGACAGGTCCGGAGTCATCGTTTTTCATCAGAAAATGAATTTTTCGGACTGTACCAAAAATGATTCAAAATGTCAAATGGATCGTGCCTCATGTTGAATAACCACTTTTTAACCCCTCAGAGTGACCAAAATTGCCATTTTTAGAGAATTTTGCTTACTCAAAAGCTTCAATTTTGACCAATTTCAGGCACATAAATGACTTTAAACACACTTATTTTAGTTGAAAAAGTCTTAATTCACATCCAACAGTCGTTTTGAGTCAAAAGATTAAATGTTAACATTTCATCAATATGGACCATTTTGGGAATGTTCAACAGGTCCGGAGTCATCGTTTTTCATCAGAAAATTAATTTTTCAGACTGTACCAAAAATGATTCAAAATGTCAAATGGATCGTGCCTCATGTTGAATAACCACTTTTTAAACCCTCAGAGTGACCAAAATTGCCATTTTTACAGAGTTTTGCTTACTCAAAAACTTCATTTTTGACCAATTTCAGGCACATAAATGACTTTAAACACACTTATTTTAGTTGAAAAAGTCTTCATTCACATCCAACAGTCGTCTAGAGTCAAAAGATTAAATGTTAAAATTTCATCGATATGGACCATTTTGGGCACGTTCGACAGGTCCGGAGTCATCGTTTTTCATCAGAAAATAAATTTTTCGGACTATACCAAAAATGATTCAAAATGTCAAATGGATCGTGCCTCATGTTGAATAACCACTTTTTAACCCCTCAGAGTGACCAAAATTGCCATTTTTACAGAGTTTTGCTTACTCAAAAGCTTCAATATTGACAAATTTCAGGCACATAAATGACTTTAAACACACTTATTTTAGTTGAAAAAGTCTTAATTCACATCCAACAGTCATCTGGAGTCAAAAGATTGAATGTTAAAATTTCATCGATATGGACCATTTTGGGCACGTTCGACAGGTCCGGAGTCATCGTTTTTCATCAGAAAATGAATTTTTCGGACAGTACCAAAAATGATTCAAAATGTCAAATGGATCGTGCCTCATGTTGAATAACCACTTTTTAACCCCTCAGAGTGACCAAAATTACCATTTTTACAGAGTTTTGCTTACTCAAAAGCTTCAATTTTGACCAATTTCAGGCACATAAATGACTTTAAACACACTTATTTTAGTTGAAAAAGTCTTAATTCACATCCAACAGTCGTCTGGAGTCAAAAGATTAAATGTTAAAATTTCATCAATATGGACCATTTTGGGGACGTTCGACAGGTCCGGAGTCATCGTTTTTCATCAGAAAATGAATTTTTCGGACTGTACCAAAAATGATTCAAAATGTCAAATGGATCGTGCCTCATGTTGAATAACCACTTTTTAACCCCTCAGAGTGACCAAAATTGCAATTTTTACAGAGTTTTGCTTACTCAAAAGCTTCAATTTTGACCAATTTCTGGCACATAAATGACTTTAAACACACTTATTCTAGTTGAAAAAGTCTAAATTCACATCCAACAGTCGTTTGGAGTCAAAAGATTAAATGTTAAAATTTCATCGATATGGAGCATTTTGGGGACGTTCGACAGGTCCGGAGTCATCGTTTTTCATCAGAAAATGAATTTTTCGGACTGTACCAAAAATGATTCAAAATGTCAAATGGATCGTGCCTCATGTTGAATAACCACTTTTTAACCCCTCAGAGTGACCAAAATTGCCATTTTTACAGAGTTTTGCTTACTCAGAAGCTTCAATTTTGACCAATTTCAGGAACATAAATGACTTTAAACACACTTAATTTAGTTGAAAAAGTCTTAATTCACATCCAACAGTCGTCTGGAGTCAAAAGATTAAATGTTAAAATTTCATCGATATGGACCATTTTGGGCACGTTCGACAGGTCCGGAGTCATCGTTTTTCATCAGAAAATGAATTTTTCGGACTATACCAAAAATGATTCAAAATGTCAAATGGATCGTGCCTCATGTTGAATAACCACTTTTTAACCCCTCAGAGTGACCAAAATTACCATTTTTACAGAGTTTTGCTTCCTCAAAAGCTTTAATTTTGACCAATTTCAGGCACATAAATGACTTTAAACACACTTATTTTAGTTGAAAAAGTCTTAATTCACATCCAACAGTCGTCTGGAGTCAAAAGAATAAATGTTAAAATGTCATCGATATGGACCATTTTGGGGACGTTCGACAGGTCCGAAGTCATCGTTTTTCATCAGAAAATTAATTTTTCAGACTGTACCAAAAATGATTCAAAATGTCAAATGGATCGTGCCTCATGTTGAATAACCACTTTTTAACCCCTCAGAGTGACCAAAATTGCCATTTTTACAGAGTTTTGCTTACTCAAAAGCTTCAATTTTGACCAATTTCAGGCACATAAATGACTTTAAACACACTTATTTTAGTTGAAAAAGTCTTAATTCACATCCAACAGTCGTCTGGAGTCAAAAGATTAAATGTTAAAATTTCATCGATAAGGACCATTTTGGGCACGTTCGACAGGTCCGGAGTCCTCGTTTTTCATCAGAAAATGAATTTTTCAGACTGTACCAAAAATAATTCAAAATGTCAAATGGATCGTGCCTCATGTTGAATAACCACTTTTTAACCCCTCAGAGTGACCAAAATTGCCATTTTTACAGAGTTTTGCTTACTCAAAAGCTTCAATTTTGACCAATTTCAGGCACATAAATGACTTTAAACACACTTATTCTAGTTGAAAAAGTCTAAATTCACATCCAACAGTCGTTTGGAGTCAAAAGATTAAATGTTAAAATTTCATCGATATGGAGCATTTTGGGGACGTTCGACAGGTCTGGAGTCATCGTTTTTCATCAGAAAATGAATTTTTCGGACTGTACCAAAAATGATTCAAAATGTCAAATGGATCGTGCCTCATGTTGAATAACCACTTTTTAACCCCTCAGAGTGACCAAAATTGCCATTTTTACAGAGTTTTGCTTACTCAAAAGCTTCAATTTTGACCAATTTCAGGCACATAAATGACTTTAAACACACTTATTTTAGTTGAAAAAGTCATAATTGACATCCAACAGTCATTTGGAGTCAAAAGATTAAATGTTAAAATTTCATCCATATTGACCATTTTGGGAATGTTCAACAGGTCCGGAGTCATCGTTTTTCATCAGAAAATTAATTTTTCAGACTGTACCAAAAATGATTCAAAATGTCAAATGGATCGTGCCTCATGTTGAATAACCACTTTTTAACCCCTCAGAGTGACCAAAATTGCCATTTTTACAGAGTTTTGCTTACTCAAAAGCTTCAATTTTGACCAATTTCAGGCACATAAATGACTTTAAACACACGTATTCTAGTTGAAAAAGTCTTAATTCACATCCAACAGTCGTTTGGAGTCAAAAGATTAAATGTTAAAATTTCATCGATATGGAGCATTTTGGGGACGTTCGACAGGTCCGGAATCATCGTTTTTCATCAGAAAATGAATTTTTCGGACTGTACCAAAAATGATTCAAAATGTCAAATGGATCGTGCCTCATGTTGAATAACCACTTTTTAACCCCTCAGAGTGACTAAAATTGCCATTTTTACAGAGTTTTGCTTACTCAAAAGCTTCAATTTTGACCAATTTCAGGAACATAAATGACTTTAAACACACTTAATTTAGTTGAAAAAGTCTTAATTCACATCCAACAGTCGTCTGGAGTCAAAAGATTAAATGTTAAAATTTCATCGATATGGACCATTTTGGGGCACGTTCGACAGGTCCGGAGTCATCGTTTTTCATCAGAAAATGAATTTTTCGGACTGTACCAAAAATGATTCAAATTATCAAATGGATCGTGCCTCATGTTGAATAACCACTTTTTAACCCCTCGGAGTGACCAAAATTGCCATTTTTACAGACTTTTGCTTACTCAAAAGCTTCAATTTTGACCAATTTCAGGCACATAAATGACTTTAAACACACTTATTTTAGTTGAAAAAGTCTTAATTCACATCCAACAGTCGTCTGGAGTCAAAAGATTAAATGTTAAAATTTCATCGATATGGACCATTTTGGGGACGTTCGACAGGTCCGGAGTCATCGTTTTTCATCAGAAAATTAATTTTTCGGACTGTACCAAAAATGATTCAAAATGTCAAATGGATCGTGCCTCATGTTGAATAACCACTTTTTAACCCCTCAGAGTGACCAAACTTGCCATTATTACAGAGTTTTGCTTACTCAAAAGCTTCAATTTTGACCAATTTCAGGCACATAAATGACTTTAAACACACTTATTTTAGTTGAAAAAGTCATAATTGACATCCAACAGTCATTTGGAGTCAAAAGATTAAATGTTAAAATTTCATCCATATTGACCATTTTGGGAATGTTCAACAGGTCCGGAGTCATCGTTTTTCATCAGAAAATTAATTTTTCAGACTGTACCAAAAATGATTCAAAATGTCAAATGGATCGTGCCTCATGTTGAATAACCACTTTTTAACCCCTCAGAGTGACCAAAATTGCCATTTTTACAGAGTTTTGCTTACTCAAAAGCTTCAATTTTGACCAATTTCAGGCACATAAATGACTTTAAACACACGTATTCTAGTTGAAAAAGTCTTAATTCACATCCAACAGTCGTTTGGAGTCAAAAGATTAAATGTTAAAATTTCATCGATATGGAGCATTTTGGGGACGTTCGACAGGTCCGGAATCATCGTTTTTCATCAGAAAATGAATTTTTCGGACTGTACCAAAAATGATTCAAAATGTCAAATGGATCGTGCCTCATGTTGAATAACCACTTTTTAACCCCTCAGAGTGACTAAAATTGCCATTTTTACAGAGTTTTGCTTACTCAAAAGCTTCAATTTTGACCAATTTCAGGAACATAAATGACTTTAAACACACTTAATTTAGTTGAAAAAGTCTTAATTCACATCCAACAGTCGTCTGGAGTCAAAAGATTAAATGTTAAAATTTCATCGATATGGACCATTTTGGGCACGTTTGACAGGTCCGGAGTCATCGTTTTTCATCAGAAAATGAATTTTTCGGACTGTACCAAAAATGATTCAAATTATCAAATGGATCGTGCCTCATGTTGAATAACCACTTTTTAACCCCTCGGAGTGACCAAAATTGCCATTTTTACAGACTTTTGCTTACTCAAAAGCTTCAATTTTGACCAATTTCAGGCACATAAATGACTTTAAACACACTTATTTTAGTTGAAAAAGTCTTAATTCACATCCAACAGTCATCTGGAGTCAAAAGATTGAATGTTAAAATTTCATCGATATGGACCATTTTGGGCACGTTCGACAGGTCCGGAGTCATCGTTTTTCATCAGAAAATGAATTTTTTGGACTGTACCAAAAATGATTCAAAATGTCAAATGGATCGTGCCTCATGTTGAATAACCACTTTTTAACCCCTCAGAGTGACCAAAATTACCATTTTTACAGAGTTTTGCTTACTCAAAAGCTTCAATTTTGACCAATTTCAGGCACATAAATGACTTTAAACACACTTATTTTAGTTGAAAAAGTCTTAATTCACATCCAACAGTCGTCTGGAGTCAAAAGATTAAATGTTAAAATTTCATCAATATGGACCATTTTGGGGACGTTCGACAGGTCCGGAGTCATCGTTTTTCATCAGAAAATGAATTTTTCGGACTGTACCAAAAATGATTCAAAATGTCAAATGGATCGTGCCTCATGTTGAATAACCACTTTTTAACTCCTCAGAGTGACCAAAATTGCAATTTTTACAGAGTTTTGCTTACTCAAAAGCTTCAATTTTGACCAATTTCTGGCACATAAATGACTTTAAACACACTTATTCTAGTTGAAAAAGTCTAAATTCACATCCAACAGTCGTTTGGAGTCAAAAGATTAAATGTTAAAATTTCATCGATATGGAGCATTTTGGGGACGTTCGACAGGTCCGGAGTCATCGTTTTTCATCAGAAAATGAATTTTTCGGACTGTACCAAAAATGATTCAAAATGTCAAATGGATCGTGCCTCATGTTGAATAACCACTTTTTAACCCCTCAGAGTGACCAAAATTGCCATTTTTACAGAGTTTTGCTTACTCAGAAGCTTCAATTTTGACCAATTTCAGGAACATAAATGACTTTAAACACACTTAATTTAGTTGAAAAAGTCTTAATTCACATCCAACAGTCGTCTGGAGTCAAAAGATTAAATGTTAAAATTTCATCGATATGGACCATTTTGGGCACGTTCGACAGGTCCGGAGTCATCGTTTTTCATCAGAAAATGAATTTTTCGGACTATACCAAAAATGATTCAAAATGTCAAATGGATCGTGCCTCATGTTGAATAACCACTTTTTAACCCCTCAGAGTGACCAAAATTA
Source organism: Lissotriton vulgaris (assembly GCF_964263255.1). NCBI lineage: Eukaryota > Metazoa > Chordata > Amphibia > Caudata > Salamandridae > Lissotriton > Lissotriton vulgaris. Next base: position 655,026 of record NW_028248067.1, read on the forward strand.
CCATTTTTACAGAGTTTTGCTTCCTCAAAAGCTTTAATTTTGACCAATTTCAGGCACATAAATGACTTTAAACACACGTATTTTAGTTGAAAAAGTCTTAATTCACATCCAACAGTCGTCTGGAGTCAAAAGAATAAATGTTAAAATGTCATCGATATAGACCATTTTGGGGACGTTCGACAGGTCCGAAGTCATCGTTTTTCATCAGAAAATTAATTTTTCAGACTGTACCAAAAATGATTCAAAATGTCAAATGGATCGTGCCTCATGTTGAATAACCACTTTTTAACCCCTCAGAGTGACCAAAATTGCCATTTTTACAGAATTTTGCTTACTCAAAAGCTTCAACTTTGACCAATTTCAGGCACATAAATGACTTTAAACACACTTATTTTAGTTGAAAAAGTCTTAATTCACATCCAACAGTCGTCTGGAGTCAAAAGAATAAATGTTAAAATTTCATCAATATGGACCATTTTGGGGACGTTCGACAGGTCCGGAGTCATCGTTTTTCATCAGAAAATTAATTTTTCGGACTGTACCAAAAATGATTCAAAATGTCAAATGGATCGTGCCTCATGTTGAATAACCACTTTTTAACCCCTCAGAGTGACCAAAATTGCCATTTTTACAGAGTTTTGCTTACTCAAAAGCTTCAATTTTGACCAATTTCAGGCACATAAATGACTTTAAACACACTTATTTTAGTTGAAAAAGTCTTAATTCACATCCAACAGTCGTCTGGAGTCAAAAGATTAAATGTTAAAATTTCATCGATAAGGACCATTTTGGGCACGTTCGACAGGTCCGGAGTCCTCGTTTTTCATCAGAAAATGAATTTTTCGGACTGTACCAAAAATAATTCAAAATGTCAAATGGATCGTGCCTCATGTTGAATAACCACTTTTTAACCCCTCAGAGTGACCAAAATTGCCATTTTTACAGAGTTTTGCTTACTCAAAAGCTTCAATTTTGACCAATTTCAGGCACATAAATGACTTTAAACACACTTATTTTAGTTGAAAAAGTCTTAATTCACATCCAACAGTCGTCTGGAGTCAAAAGATTAAATGTTAAAATTTCATCGATAAGGACCATTTTGGGCACGTTCGACAGGTCCGGAGTCCTCGTTTTTCATCAGAAAATGAATTTTTCGGACTGTACCAAAAATAATTCAAAATGTCAAATGGATCGTGCCTCATGTTGAATAACCACTTTTTAACCCCTCAGAGTGACCAAAATTGCCATTTTTACAGAGTTTTGCTTACTAAAAAGCTTCAATTTTGACCAATTTCAGGCACATAAATGACTTTAAACACACTTATTTTAGTTGAAAAAGTCTTAATTCACATCCAACAGTCGTCTGGAGTCAAAAGATTAAATGTTAAAATTTCATCGATATGGACCATTTTGGGCACGTTCGACAGGTCGGGAGTCATCGTTTTTCATCAGAAAATGAATTTTTCGGACTATACCAAAAATGATTCAAAATGTCAAATGGATCGTGCCTCATGTTGAATAACCACTTTTTAACCCCTCAGAGTGACCAAAATTGCCATTTTTACAGACTTTTGCTTACTCAAAAGCTTCAATTTTGACCAATTTCAGGCACATAAATGACTTTAAACACACTTATTTTAGTTGAAAAAGTCTTAATTCACATCCAACAGTCATCTGGAGTCAAAAGATTGAATGTTAAAATTTCATCGATATGGACCATTTTGGGCACGTTCGACAGGTCCGGAGTCATCGTTTTTCATCAGAAAATGAATTTTTCGGACTGTACCAAAAATGATTCAAAATGTCAAATGGATCGTGCCTCATGTTGAATAACCACTTTTTAACCCCTCAGAGTGACCAAAATTACCATTTTTACAGAGTTTTGCTTACTCAAAAGCTTTAATTTTGACCAATTTCAGGCACATAAATGACTTTAAACACACTTATTTTAGTTGAAAAAGTCTTAATTCACATCCAACAGTCGTCTGGAGTCAAAAGATTAAATGTTAAAATTTCATCAATATGGACCATTTTGGGGACGTTCGACAGGTCCGGAGTCATCGTTTTTCATCAGAAAATTTATTTTTCGGACTGTACCAAAAATGATTCAAAATGTCAAATGGATCGTGCCTCATGTTGAATAACCACTTTTTAACCCCTCAGAGTGACCAAAATTGCCATTTTTACAGAATTTTGCTTACTCAAAAGCTTCAATTTTGACCAATTTCAGGCACATAAATGACTTTAAACACACTTATTTTAGTTGAAAAAGTCTTAATTCACATCCAACAGTCATTTTGAGTCAAAAGATTAAATGTTAAAATTTGTTCGACATGGACCATTTTGGGGACGTTCGACAGGTCCGGAGTCATCGTTTTTCATCAGAAAATGAATTTTTCGGACTGTACCAAAAATGATTCAAAATGTCAAATGGATCGTGCCTCATGTTGAATAACCACTTTTTAACCCCTCAGAGTGACCAAAATTGCCATTTTTACAGAATTTTGCTTACTCAAAAGCTTCAATTTTGACCAATTTCAGGCACATAAATGACTTTAAACACACTTATTTTAGTTGAAAAAGTCTTAATTCACATCCAACAGTCGTTTTGAGTCAAAAGATTAAATGTTAAAATTTCATCAATCTGGACCATTTTGGGAACGTTCGACAGGTCAGGAGTCATCGTTTTTCATCAGAAAATGAATTTTTCGGACTGTACCAAAAATGATTCAAAATGTCAAATGGATCGTGCCTCATGTTGAATAACCACTTTTTAACCCCTCAGAGTGACCAAACTTGCCATTATTACAGAGTTTTGCTTACTCAAAAGCTTCAAAGTTGACCAATTTCAGGCACATAAATGACTTTAAACACACTTATTTTAGTTGAAAAAGTCTTAATTCAGATCCAACAGTCGTTTTGAGTCAAAAGATTAAATGTTAAAATTTCATCGATATGGACCATTTTGGGGACGTTCGACAGGTCCGGAGTCATCGTTTTTCATCAGAAAATGAATTTTTCGGACTGTACCAAAAATGATTCAAAATGTCAAATGGATCGTGCCTCATGTTGAATAACCACTTTTTAACCCCTCAGAGTGACCAAAATTGCCATTATTACAGAGTTTTGCTTACTCAAAAGCTTCAATTTTGACCAATTTCAGGCACATAAATGACTTTAAACACACTTATTCTAGTTGAAAAAGTCTTAATTCACATCCAACAGTCGTTTGGAGTCAAAAGATTAAATGTTAAAATTTCATCGATATTGACCATTTTGGGAACGTTCGACAGGTCCGGAGTCATCGTTTTTCATCAGAAAATGAATTTTTCGGACTGTACCAAAAATTATTCAAAATGTCAAATGGATCGTGCCTCATGTTGAATAACCACTTTTTAACCCCTCAGAGTGACCAAAATTGCCATTTTTACAGAGTTTTGCTTACTCAAAAGCTTCAATTTTGACCAATTTCTGGCACATAAATGACTTTAAACACACTTATTCTAGTTGAAAAAGTCTAAATTCACATCCAGCAGTCGTTTGGAGTCAAAAGATTAAATGTTAAAATTTCATCGATATGGAGCATTTTGGGGACGTTCGACAGGTCCGGAGTCATCATTTTTCATCAGAAAATGAATTTTTCGGACTGTACCAAAAATGATTCAAAATGTCAAATGGATCGTGCCTCATGTTGAATAACCACTTTTTAACCCCTCAGAGTGACCAAAATTGCCATTTTTACAGAGTTTTGCTTACTCAGAAGCTTCAATTTTGACCAATTTCAGGAACATAAATGACTTTAAACACACTTAATTTAGTTCAAAAAGTCTTAATTCACATCCAACAGTCGTCTGGAGTCAAAAGATTAAATGTTAAAATTTCATCGATATGGACCATTTTGGGCACGTTCGACAGGTCCGGAGTCATCGTTTTTCATCAGAAAATGAATTTTTCGGACTATACCAAAAATGATTCAAAATGTCAAATGGATCGTGCCTCATGTTGAATAACCACTTTTTAACCCCTCAGAGTGACCAAAATTACCATTTTTACAGAGTTTTGCTTCCTCAAAAGCTTTAATTTTGACCAATTTCAGGCACATAAATGACTTTAAACACACTTATTTTAGTTGAAAAAGTCTTAATTCACATCCAACAGTCGTCTGGAGTCAAAAGAATAAATGTTAAAATTTCATCAATATGGACCATTTTGGGGACGTTCGACAGGTCCGGAGTCATCGTTTTTCATCAGAAAATTAATTTTTCGGACTGTACCAAAAATGATTCAAAATGTCAAATGGATCGTGCCTCATGTTGAATAACCACTTTTTAACCCCTCAGAGTGACCAAAATTGCCATTTTTACAGAATTTTGCTTACTCAAAAGCTTCAACTTTGACCAATTTCAGGCACATAAATGACTTTAAACACACTTATTTTAGTTGAAAAAGTCTTAATTCACATCCAACATTCGTTTTGAGTCAAAAGATTAAATGTTAAAATTTCATCGATATGGACCATTTTGGGGACGTTCGACAGGTCCGGAGTCATCGTTTTTCATCAGAAAATTAATTTTTCGGACTGTACCAAAAATGATTCAAAATGTCAAATGGATCGTGCCTCATGTTGAATAACCACTTTTTAACCCCTCAGAGTGACCAAAATTGCCATTTTTACAGAGTTTTGCTTACTCAAAAGCTTCAATTTTGACCAATTTCAGGCACATAAATGACTTTAAACACACTTATTTTAGTTGAAAAAGTCTTAATTCACATCCAACAGTCGTTTTGAGTCAAAAGATTAAATGTTAAAATTTCATCAATATGGACCATTTTGGGGACGTTCGACAGGTCCGGAGTCATCGTTTTTCATCAGAAAATGAATTTTTCGGACTGTACCAAAAATGATTCAAAATGTCAAATGGATCGTGCCTCATGTTGAATAACCACTTTTTAACCCCTCAGAGTGACCAAACTTGCCATTATTACAGAGTTTTGCTTACTCAAAAGCTTCAAAGTTGACCAATTTCAGGCACATAAATGACTTTAAACACACTTATTTTAGTTGAAAAAGTCTTAATTCACATCCAACAGTCGTTTTGAGTCAAAAGATTAAATGTTAAAATTTCATCGATATGGACCATTTTGGGGACGTTCGACAGGTCCGGAGTCATCGTTTTTCATCAGAAAATGAATTTTTCGGACTGTACCAAAAATGATTCAAAATGTCAAATGGATCGTGCCTCATGTTGAATAACCACTTTTTAACCCCTCAGAGTGACCAAAATTGCCATTATTACAGAGTTTTGCTTACTCAAAAGCTTCAATTTTGACCAATTTCAGGCACATAAATGACTTTAAACACACTTATTTTAGTTGAAAAAGTCTTAATTCACATCCAACAGTCGTTTGGAGTCAAAAGATTAAATGTTAAAATTTCATCCATATTGACCATTTTGGGAACGTTCGACAGGTCCGGAGTCATCGTTTTTCATCAGAAAATTAATTTTTCAGACTGTACCAAAAATGATTCAAAATGTCAAATGGATCGTGCCTCATGTTGAATAACCACTTTTTAACCCCTCAGAGTGACCAAAATTGCCATTTTTACAGAGTTTTGCTTACTCAAAAGCTTCAATTTTGACCAATTTCAGGCACATAAATGACTTTAAACACACTTATTTTAGTTGAAAAAGTCTTAATTCACATCCAACAGTCGTTTGGAGTCAAAAGATTAAATGTTAAAATTTCATCCATATTGACCATTTTGGGAACGTTCGACAGGTCCGGAGTCATCGTTTTTCATCAGAAAATTTATTTTTCAGACTGTACCAAAAATGATTCAAAATGTCAAATGGATCGTGCCTCATGTTGAATAACCACTTTTTAACCCCTCAGAGTGACCAAAATTGCCATTTTTACAGAGTTTTGCTTACTCAAAAGCTTCAATTTTGACCAATTTCAGGCACATAAATGACTTTAAACACACTTATTTTAGTTGAAAAAGTCTTAATTCACATCCAACAGTCATCTGGAGTCAAAAGATTAAATGTTAAAATTTCATCGATATGGACCATTTTGGGCACGTTCGACAGGTCCGGAGTCCTCGTTTTTCATCAGAAAATGAATTTTTCGGACTGTACCAAAAATGATTCAAAATGTCAAATGGATCGTGCCTCATGTTGAATAACCACTTTTTAACCCCTCAGAGTGACCAAAATTACCATTTTTACAGAGTTTTGCTTACTCAAAAGCTTTAATTTTGACCAATTTCAGGCACATAAATGACTTTAAACACACTTATTTTAGTTGAAAAAGTCTTAATTCACATCCAACAGTCGTCTGGAGTCAAAAGATTAAATGTTAAAATTTCATCGATATGGACCATTTTGGGCACGTTCGACAGGTCCGGAGTCATCGTTTTTCATCAGAAAATTAATTTTTCGGACTGTACCAAAAATGATTCAAAATGTCAAATGGATCGTGCCTCATGTTGAATAACCACTTTTTAACCCCTCAGAGTGACCAAAATTGCCATTTTTACAGATTTTTGCTTACTCAAAAGCTTCAATTTTGACCAATTTCAGGCACATAAATGACTTTAAACACACTTATTTTAGTTGAAAAAGTCTTAATTCACATCCAACAGTCGTTTTGAGTCAAAAGATTAAATGTTAAAATTTGTTCGACATGGACCATTTTGGGGACGTTCGACAGGTCCGGAGTCATCGTTTTTCATCAGAAAATGAATTTTTCGGACTGTACCAAAAATGATTCAAAATGTCAAATGGATCGTGCCTCATGTTGAATAACCACTTTTTAACCCCTCAGAGTGACCAAAATTGCCATTTTTACAGAATTTTACTTACTCAAAAGCTTCAATTTTGACCAACTTCAGGCACATAAATGACTTTAAACACACTTATTTTAGTTGAAAAAGTCTTAATTCACATCCAACAGTCGTCTGGAGTCAAAAGATTAAATGTTAAAATTTCATCGATATGGACCATTTTGGGCACGTTCGACAGTTCCGGAGTCATCGTTTTTCATCAGAAAATTAATTTTTCGGACTATACCAAAAATGATTCAAAATGTCAAATGGATCATGCCTCATGTTGAATAACCACTTTTTAACCCCTCAGAGTGACCAAAATTGCCATTTTTACAGAGTTTTGCTTACTCAAAAGCTTCAATTTTGACCAATTTCAGGCACATAAATGACTTTAAACACACTTATTGTAGTTGAAAAAGTCTTAATTCACATCCAACAGTCATCTGGAGTCAAAAGATTAAATGTTAAAATTTCATCGATATGGACCATTTTGGGCACGTTCGACAGGTCCGGAGTCCTCGTTTTTCATCAGAAAATGAATTTTTCGGACTGTACCAAAAATGATTCAAAATGTCAAATGGATCGTGCCTCATGTTGAATAACCACTTTTTAACCCCTCAGAGTGACCAAAATTACCATTTTTACAGAGTTTTGCTTACTCAAAAACTTCAATTTTGACCAATTTCAGGCACATAAATGACTTTAAACACACTTATTTTAGTTGAAAAAGTCTTCATTCACATCCAACAGTTGTCTAGAGTCAAAAGATTAAATGTTAAAATTTCTTCGATATGGACCATTTTGGGCACGTTCGACAGGTCCGGAGTCATCGTTTTTCATCAGAAAATTAATTTTTCGGACTATACCAAAAATGATTCAAAATGTCAAATGGATCGTGCCTCATGTTGAATACCCACTTTTTAACCCCTCAGAGTGACCAAAATTGCCATTTTTACAGAGTTTTGCTTACTCAAAAGCTTCAATATTGACAAATTTCAGGCACATAAATGACTTTAAACACACTTATTTTAGTTGAAAAAGTCTTAATTCACATCCAACAGTATTCTGGAGTCAAAAGATTAAATGTTAAAATTTCATCGATATGGACCATTTTGGGCACGTTCAACAGGTCCGGAGTCATCGTTTTTCATCAGAAAATGAATTTTTTTTGGACTGTACCAAAAATGATTCAAAATGTCAAATGGATCGTACCTCATGTTGAATAACCACTTTTTAACCCCTCGGAGTGACCAAAATTGCCATTTTTACAGACTTTTGCTTACTCAAAAGCTTCAATTTTGACCAATTTCAGGCACATAAATGACTTTAAACACACTTATTTTAGTTGAAAAAGTCTTAATTCACATCCAACAGTCATCTGGAGTCAAAAGATTGAATGTTAAAATTTCATCGATATGGACCATTTTGGGCACGTTCGACAGGTCCGGAGTCCTCGTTTTTCATCAGAAAATGAATTTTTCGGACTGTACCAAAAATGATTCAAAATGTCAAATGGATCGTGCCTCATGTTGAATAACCACTTTTTAACCCCTCAGAGTGACCAAAATTACCATTTTTACAGAGTTTTGCTTACTCAAAAGCTTTAATTTTGACCAATTTCAGGCACATAAATGACTTTAAACACACTTATTTTAGTTGAAAAAGTCTTAATTCACATCCAACAGTCGTCTGGAGTCAAAAGATTAAATGTTAAAATTTCATCAATATGGACCATTTTGGGGACGTTCGACAGGTCCGGAGTCATCGTTTTTCATCAGAAAATTAATTTTTCGGACTGTACCAAAAATGATTCAAAATGTCAAATGGATCGTGCCTCATGTTGAATAACCACTTTTTAACCCCTCAGAGTGACCAAAATTGCCATTTTTACAGAATTTTGCTTACTCAAAAGCTTCAATTTTGACCAATTTCAGGCACATAAATGACTTTAAACACACTTATTTTAGTTGAAAAAGTCTTAATTCACATCCAACAGTCATTTTGAGTCAAAAGATTAAATGTTAAAATTTGTTCGACATGGACCATTTTGGGGACGTTCGACAGGTCCGGAGTCATCGTTTTTCATCAGAAAATGAATTTTTCGGACTGTACCAAAAATGATTCAAAATGTCAAATGGATCGTGCCTCATGTTGAATAACCACTTTTTAACCCCTCAGAGTGACCAAAATTGCCATTTTTACAGAGTTTTGCTTACTCAAAAGCTTCAATTTTGACCAATTTCAGGCACATAAATGACTTTAAACACACTTATTTTAGTTGAAAAAGTCTTAATTCACATCCAACAGTCGTTTTGAGTCAAAAGATTAAATGTTAAAATTTCATCAATATGGACCATTTTGGGGACGTTCGACAGGTCCGGAGTCATCGTTTTTCATCAGAAAATGAATTTTTCGGACTGTACCAAAAATGATTCAAAATGTCAAATGGATCGTGCCTCATGTTGAATAACCACTTTTTAACCCCTCAGAGTGACCAAACTTGCCATTATTACAGAGTTTTGCTTACTCAAAAGCTTCAAAGTTGACCAATTTCAGGCACATAAATGACTTTAAACACAGTTATTTTAGTTGAAAAAGTCTTAATTCACATCCAACAGTCGTTTTGAGTCAAAAGATTAAATGTTAAAATTTCATCGATATGGACCATTTTGGGGACGTTCGACAGGTCCGGAGTCATCGTTTTTCATCAGAAAATGAATTTTTCGGACTGTACCAAAAATGATTCAAAATGTCAAATGGATCGTGCCTCATGTTGAATAACCACTTTTTAACCCCTCACAGTGACCAAAATTGCCATTATTACAGAGTTTTGCTTACTCAAAAGCTTCAATTTTGACCAATTTCAGGCACATAAATGACTTTAAACACACTTATTTTAGTTGAAAAAGTCTTAATTCACATCCAACAGTCGTTTGGAGTCAAAAGATTAAATGTTAAAATTTCATCCATATTGACCATTTTGGGAACGTTCGACAGGTCCGGAGTCATCGTTTTTCATCAGAAAAATAATTTTTCAGACTGTACCAAAAATGATTCAAAATGTCAAATGGATCGTGCCTCATGTTGAATAACCACTTTTTAACCCCTCAGAGTGACCAAAATTGCCATTTTTACAGAGTTTTGCTTACTCAAAAGCTTCAATTTTGACCAATTTCAGGCACATAAATGACTTTAAACACACTTATTTTAGTTGAAAAAGTCTTAATTCACATCCAACAGTTGTCTGGAGTCAAAAGATTAAATGTTAAAATTTCATCGATATGGACCATTTTGGGGACGTTCGACAGGTCCGGAGTCATCGTTTTTCATCAGAAAATGAATTTTTCGGACTGTACCAAAAATGATTCAAAATGTCAAATGGATCGTGCCTCATGTTGAATAACCACTTTTTAACCCCTCAGAGTGACCAAAATTGCCATTTTTACAGAGTTTTGCTTACTCAAAAGCTTCAATTTTGACCAATTTCTGGCACATAAATGACTTTAAACACACTTATTCTAGTTGATAAAGTCTAAATTCACATCCAACAGTCGTTTGGAGTCAAAAGATTAAATGTTAAAATTTCATCGATATGGACCATTTTGGGCACGTTCGACAGGTCCGGAGTCATCGTTTTTCATCAGAAAATGAATTTTTCGGACTATACCAAAAATGATTCAAAATGTCAAATGGATCGTGCCTCATGTTGAATAACCACTTTTTAACCCCTCAGAGTGACCAAAATACCATTTTTACAGAGTTTTGCTTCCTCAAAAGCTTTAATTTTGACCAATTTCAGGCACATAAATGACTTTAAACACACTTATTTTAGTTGAAAAAGTCTTAATTCACATCCAACAGTCGTCTGGAGTCAAAAGAATAAATGTTAAAATTTCATCAATATGGACCATTTTGGGGACGTTCGACAGGTCCGGAGTCATCGTTTTTCATCAGAAAATTAATTTTTCGGACTGTACCAAAAATGATTCAAAATGTCAAATGGATCGTGCCTCATGTTGAATAACCACTTTTTAACCCCTCAGAGTGACCAAAATTGCCATTTTTACAGAATTTTGCTTACTCAAAAGCTTCAACTTTGACCAATTTCAGGCACATAAATGACTTTAAACACACTTATTTTAGTTGAAAAAGTCTTAATTCACATCCAACATTCGTTTTGAGTCAAAAGATTAAATGTTAAAATTTCATCGATATGGACCATTTTGGGGACGTTCGACAGGTCCGGAGTCATCGTTTTTCATCAGAAAATTAATTTTTCGGACTGTACCAAAAATGATTCAAAATGTCAAATGGATCGTGCCTCATGTTGAATAACCACTTTTTAACCCCTCAGAGTGACCAAAATTGCCATTTTTACAGAGTTTTGCTTACTCAAAAGCTTCAATTTTGACCAATTTCAGGCACATAAATGACTTTAAACACACTTATTTTAGTTGAAAAAGTCTTAATTCACATCCAACAGTCGTCTGGAGTCAAAAGATTAAATGTTAAAATTTCATCGATATGGACCATTTTGGGCACGTTCGACAGGTCGGGAGTCATCGTTTTTCATCAGAAAATGAATTTTTCGGACTATACCAAAAATGATTCAAAATGTCAAATGGATCGTGCCTCATGTTGAATAACCACTTTTTAACCCCTCAGAGTGACCAAAATTGCCATTTTTACAGAGTTTTGCTTACTCAAAAGCTTCAATTTTGACCAATTTCAGGCACATAAATGACTTTAAACACACTTATTCTAGTTGAAAAAGTCTTAATTCACATCCAACAGTCGTTTGGAGTCAAAAGATTAAATGTTAAAATTTCATCGATATGGAGCATTTTGGGGACGTTCGACAGGTCCGGAGTCATCGTTTTTCATCAGAAAATTAATTTTTCGGACTGTACCAAAAATGATTCAAAATGTCAAATGGATCGTGCCTCATGTTGAATAACCACTTTTTAACCCCTCAGAGTGACCAAAATTGCCATTTTTACAGAGTTTTGCTTACTCAAAAGCTTCAATTTTGACCAATTTCATGCACATAAATGACTTTAAACACACTTATTTTAGTTGAAAAAGTCTTAATTCACATCCAACAGTCGTTTTGAGTCAAAAGATTAAATGTTAAAATTTCATCAATATGGACCATTTTGGGGACGTTCGACAGGTCCGGAGTCATCGTTTTTCATCAGAAAATGAATTTTTCGGACTGTACCAAAAATGATTCAAAATGTCAAATGGATCGTGCCTCATGTTGAATAACCACTTTTTAACCCCTCAGAGTGACCAAACTTGCCATTATTACAGAGTTTTGCTTACTCAAAAGCTTCAAAGTTGACCAATTTCAGGCACATAAATGACTTTAAACACACTTATTTTAGTTGAAAAAGTCTTAATTCACATCCAACAGTCGTTTTGAGTCAAAAGATTAAATGTTAAAATTTCATCGATATGGACCATTTTGGGGACGTTCGACAGGTCCGGAGTCATCGTTTTTCATCAGAAAATGAATTTTTCGGACTGTACCAAAAATTATTCAAAATGTCAAATGGATCGTGCCTCATGTTGTATAACCACTTTTTAACCCCTCAGAGTGACCAAAATTGCCATTATTACAGAGTTTTGCTTACTCAAAAGCTTCAATTTTGACCAATTTCAGGCACATAAATGACTTTAAACACACTTATTTTAGTTGAAAAAGTCTTAATTCACATCCAACAGTCGTTTGGAGTCAAAAGATTAAATGTTAAAATTTCATCCATATTGACCATTTTGGGAACGTTCGACAGGTCCGGAGTCATCGTTTTTCATCAGAAAATTAATTTTTCAGACTGTACCAAAAATGATTCAAAATGTCAAATGGATCGTGCCTCATGTTGAATAACCACTTTTTAACCCCTCAGAGTGACCAAAATTGCCATTTTTACAGAGTTTTGCTTACTCAAAAGCTTCAATTTTGACCAATTTCAGGCACATAAATGACTTTAAACACACTTATTTTAGTTGAAAAAGTCTTAATTCACATCCAACAGTCGTTTGGAGTCAAAAGATTAAATGTTAAAATTTCATCCATATTGACCATTTTGGGAACGTTCGACAGGTCCGGAGTCATCGTTTTTCATCAGAAAATTAATTTTTCAGACTGTACCAAAAATGATTCAAAATGTAAAATGGATCGTGCCTCATGTTGAATAACCACTTTTTAACCCCTCAGAGTGACCAAAATTGCCATTTTTACAGAGTTTTGCTTACTCAAAAGCTTCAATTTTGACCAATTTCAGGCACATAAATGACTTTAAACACACTTATTTTAGTTGAAAAAGTCTTAATTCACATCCAACAGTCATCTGGAGTCAAAAGATTAAATGTTAAAATTTCATCGATATGGACCATTTTGGGCACGTTCGACAGGTCCGGAGTCCTCGTTTTTCATCAGAAAATGAATTTTTCGGACTGTACCAAAAATGATTCAAAATGTCAAATGGATCGTGCCTCATGTTGAATAACCACTTTTTAACCCCTCAGAGTGACCAAAATTACCATTTTTACAGAGTTTTGCTTACTCAAAAGCTTTAATTTTGACCAATTTCAGGCACATAAATGACTTTAAACACACTTATTTTAGTTGAAAAAGTCTTAATTCACATCCAACAGTCGTCTGGAGTCAAAAGATTAAATGTTAAAATTTCATTGATATGGACCATTTTGGGCACGTTCGACAGGTCCGGAGTCATCGTTTTTCATCAGAAAATTAATTTTTCGGACTGTACCAAAAATGATTCAAAATGTCAAATGGATCGTGCCTCATGTTGAATAACCACTTTTTAACCCCTCAGAGTGACCAAAATTGCCATTTTTACAGATTTTTGCTTACTCAAAAGCTTCAATTTTGACCAATTTCAGGCACATAAATGACTTTAAACACACTTATTTTAGTTGAAAAAGTCTTAATTCACATCCAACAGTCGTTTTGAGTCAAAAGATTAAATGTTAAAATTTGTTCGACATGGACCATTTTGGGGACGTTCGACAGGTCCGGAGTCATCGTTTTTCATCAGAAAATGAATTTTTCGGACTGTACCAAAAATGATTCAAAATGTCAAATGGATCGTGCCTCATGTTGAATAACCACTTTTTAACCCCTCAGAGTGACCAAAATTGCCATTTTTACAGAATTTTACTTACTCAAAAGCTTCAATTTTGACCAACTTCAGGCACATAAATGACTTTAAACACACTTATTTTAGTTGAAAAAGTCTTAATTCACATCCAACAGTCGTCTGGAGTCAAAAGATTAAATGTTAAAATTTCATCGATATGGACCTTTTTGGGCACGTTCGACAGTTCCGGAGTCATCGTTTTTCATCAGAAAATTAATTTTTCGGACTATACCAAAAATGATTCAAAATGTCAAATGGATCATGCCTCATGTTGAATAACCACTTTTTAACCCCTCAGAGTGACCAAAATTGCCATTTTTACAGAGTTTTGCTTACTCAAAAGCTTCAATTTTGACCAATTTCAGGCACATAAATGACTTTAAACACACTTATTGTAGTTGAAAAAGTCTTAATTCACATCCAACAGTCATCTGGAGTCAAAAGATTAAATGTTAAAATTTCATCGATATGGACCATTTTGGGCACGTTCGACAGGTCCGGAGTCCTCGTTTTTCATCAGAAAATGAATTTTTCGGACTGTACCAAAAATGATTCAAAATGTCAAATGGATCGTGCCTCATGTTGAATAACCACTTTTTAACCCCTCAGAGTGACCAAAATTGCCATTTTTACAGAGTTTTGCTTACTCAAAAGCTTCAATATTGACAAATTTCAGGCACATAAATGACTTTAAACACACTTATTTTAGTTGAAAAAATCTTAATTCACATCCAACAGTATTCTGGAGTCAAAAGATTAAATGTTAAAATTTCATCGATATGGACCATTTTGGGCACGTTCAACAGGTCCGGAGTCATCGTTTTTCATCAGAAAATGAATTTTTTTTGGACTGTACCAAAAATGATTCAAAATGTCAAATGGATCGTACCTCATGTTGAATAACCACTTTTTAACCCCTCGGAGTGACCAAAATTGCCATTTTTACAGACTTTTGCTTACTCAAAAGCTTCAATTTTGACCAATTTCAGGCACATAAATGACTTAAAACACACTTATTTTAGTTGAAAAAGTCTTAATTCACATCCAACAGTCATCTGGAGTCAAAAGATTGAATGTTAAAATTTCATCGATATGGACCATTTTGGGCACGTTCGACAGGTCCGGAGTCCTCGTTTTTCATCAGAAAATGAATTTTTCGGACTGTACCAAAAATGATTCAAAATGTCAAATGGATCGTGCCTCATGTTGAATAACCACTTTTTAACCCCTCAGAGTGACCAAAATTACCATTTTTACAGAGTTTTGCTTACTCAAAAGCTTTAATTTTGACCAATTTCAGGCACATAAATGACTTTAAACACACTTATTTTAGTTGAAAAAGTCTTAATTCACATCCAACAGTCGTCTGGAGTCAAAAGATTAAATGTTAAAATTTCATCAATATGGACCATTTTGGGGACGTTCGACAGGTCCGGAGTCATCGTTTTTCATCAGAAAATTAATTTTTCGGACTGTACCAAAAATGATTCAAAATGTCAAATGGATCGTGCCTCATGTTGAATAACCACTTTTTAACCCCTCAGAGTGACCAAAATTGCCATTTTTACAGAATTTTGCTTACTCAAAAGCTTCAATTTTGACCAATTTCAGGCACATAAATGACTTTAAACACACTTATTTTAGTTGAAAAAGTCTTAATTCACATCCAACAGTCATTTTGAGTCAAAAGATTAAATGTTAAAATTTGTTCGACATGGACCATTTTGGGGACGTTCGACAGGTCCGGAGTCATCGTTTTTCATCAGAAAATGAATTTTTCGGACTGTACCAAAAATGATTCAAAATGTCAAATGGATCGTGCCTCATGTTGAATAACCACTTTTTAACCCCTCAGAGTGACCAAACTTGCCATTATTACAGAGTTTTGCTTACTCAAAAGCTTCAAAGTTGACCAATTTCAGGCACATAAATGACTTTAAACACACTTATTTTAGTTGAAAAAGTCTTAATTCACATCCAACAGTCGTTTTGAGTCAAAAGATTAAATGTTAAAATTTCATCGATATGGACCATTTTGGGGACGTTCGACAGGTCCGGAGTCATCGTTTTTCATCAGAAAATGAATTTTTCGGACTGTACCAAAAATGATTCAAAATGTCAAATGGATCGTGCCTCATGTTGAATAACCACTTTTTAACCCCTCACAGTGACCAAAATTGCCATTATTACAGAGTTTTGCTTACTCAAAAGCTTCAATTTTGACCAATTTCAGGCACATAAATGACTTTAAACACACTTATTTTAGTTGAAAAAGTCTTAATTCACATCCAACAGTCGTTTGGAGTCAAAAGATTAAATGTTAAAATTTCATCCATATTGACCATTTTGGGAACGTTCGACAGGTCCGGAGTCATCGTTTTTCATCAGAAAAATAATTTTTCAGACTGTACCAAAAATTATTCAAAATGTCAAATGGATCGTGCCTCATGTTGAATAACCACTTTTTAACCCCTCAGAGTGACCAAAATTGCCATTTTTACAGAGTTTTGCTTACTCAAAAGCTTCAATTTTGACCAATTTCAGGCACATAAATGACTTTAAACACACTTATTTTAGTTGAAAAAGTCTTAATTCACATCCAACAGTTGTCTGGAGTCAAAAGATTAAATGTTAAAATTTCATCGATATGGACCATTTTGGGGACGTTCGACAGGTCCGGAGTCATCGTTTTTCATCAGAAAATGAATTTTTCGGACTGTACCAAAAATGATTCAAAATGTCAAATGGATCGTGCCTCATGTTGAATAACCACTTTTTAACCCCTCAGAGTGACCAAAATTGCCATTTTTACAGAGTTTTGCTTACTCAAAAGCTTCAATTTTGACCAATTTCTGGCACATAAATGACTTTAAACACACTTATTCTAGTTGATAAAGTCTAAATTCACATCCAACAGTCGTTTGGAGTCAAAAGATTAAATGTTAAAATTTCATCGATATGGAGCATTTTGGGGACGTTCGACAGGTCCGGAGTCATCATTTTTCATCAGAAAATGAATTTTTCGGACTGTACCAAAAATGATTCAAAATGTCAAATGGATCGTGCCTCATGTTGAATAACCACTTTTTAACCCCTCAGAGTGACCAAAATTGCCATTTTTACAGAGTTTTGCTTACTCAGAAGCTTCAATTTTGACCAATTTCAGGAACATAAATGACTTTAAACACACTTAATTTAGTTGAAAAAGTCTTAATTCACATCCAACAGTCGTCTGGAGTCAAAAGATTAAATGTTAAAATTTCATCGATATGGACCATTTTGGGCACGTTCGACAGGTCCGGAGTCATCGTTTTTCATCAGAAAATGAATTTTTCGGACTATACCAAAAATGATTCAAAATGTCAAATGGATCGTGCCTCATGTTGAATAACCACTTTTTAACCCCTCAGAGTGACCAAAATACCATTTTTACAGAGTTTTGCTTCCTCAAAAGCTTTAATTTTGACCAATTTCAGGCACATAAATGACTTTAAACACACTTATTTTAGTTGAAAAAGTCTTAATTCACATCCAACAGTCGTCTGGAGTCAAAAGAATAAATGTTAAAATTTCATCAATATGGACCATTTTGGGGACGTTCGACAGGTCCGGAGTCATCGTTTTTCATCAGAAAATTAATTTTTCGGACTGTACCAAAAATGATTCAAAATGTCAAATGGATCGTGCCTCATGTTGAATAACCACTTTTTAACCCCTCAGAGTGACCAAAATTGCCATTTTTACAGAATTTTGCTTACTCAAAAGCTTCAACTTTGACCAATTTCAGGCACATAAATGACTTTAAACACACTTATTTTAGTTGAAAAAGTCTTAATTCACATCCAACATTCGTTTTGAGTCAAAAGATTAAATGTTAAAATTTCATCGATATGGACCATTTTGGGGACGTTCGACAGGTCCGGAGTCATCGTTTTTCATCAGAAAATTAATTTTTCGGACTGTACCAAAAATGATTCAAAATGTCAAATGGATCGTGCCTCATGTTGAATAACCACTTTTTAACCCCTCAGAGTGACCAAAATTGCCATTTTTACAGAGTTTTGCTTACTCAAAAGCTTCAATTTTGACCAATTTCAGGCACATAAATGACTTTAAACACACTTATTTTAGTTGAAAAAGTCTTAATTCACATCCAACAGTCGTCTGGAGTCAAAAGATTAAATGTTAAAATTTCATCGATATGGACCATTTTGGGCACGTTCGACAGGTCGGGAGTCATCGTTTTTCATCAGAAAATGAATTTTTCGGACTATACCAAAAATGATTCAAAATGTCAAATGGATCGTGCCTCATGTTGAATAACCACTTTTTAACCCCTCAGAGTGACCAAAATTGCCATTTTTACAGAGTTTTGCTTACTCAAAAGCTTCAATTTTGACCAATTTCAGGCACATAAATGACTTTAAACACACTTATTCTAGTTGAAAAAGTCTTAATTCACATCCAACAGTCGTTTGGAGTCAAAAGATTAAATGTTAAAATTTCATCGATATGGAGCATTTTGGGGACGTTCGACAGGTCCGGAGTCATCATTTTTCATCAGAAAATGAATTTTTCGGACTGTACCAAAAATGATTCAAAATGTCAAATGGATCGTGCCTCATGTTGAATAACCACTTTTTAACCCCTCAGAGTGACCAAAATTGCCATTTTTACAGAGTTTTGCTTACTCAGAAGCTTCAATTTTGACCAATTTCAGGAACATAAATGACTTTAAACACACTTAATTTAGTTGAAAAAGTCTTAATTCACATCCAACAGTCGTCTGGAGTCAAAAGATTAAATGTTAAAATTTCATCGATATGGACCATTTTGGGCACGTTCGACAGGTCCGGAGTCATCGTTTTTCATCAGAAAATGAATTTTTCGGACTATACCAAAAATGATTCAAAATGTCAAATGGATCGTGCCTCATGTTGAATAACCACTTTTTAACCCCTCAGAGTGACCAAAATTACCATTTTTACAGAGTTTTGCTTCCTCAAAAGCTTTAATTTTGACCAATTTCAGGCACATAAATGACTTTAAACACACTTATTTTAGTTGAAAAAGTCTTAATTCACATCCAACAGTCGTTTTGAGTCAAAAGATTAAATGTTAAAATTTCATCAATATGGACCATTTTGGGGACGTTCGACAGGTCCGGAGTCATCGTTTTTCATCAGAAAATGAATTTTTCGGACTGTACCAAAAATGATTCAAAATGTCAAATGGATCGTGCCTCATGTTGAATAATCACTTTTTAACCCCTCAGAGTGACCAAACTTGCCATTATTACAGAGTTTTGCTTACTCAAAAGCTTCAAAGTTGACCAATTTCAGGCACATAAATGACTTTAAACACACTTATTTTAGTTGAAAAAGTCTTAATTCACATCCAACAGTCGTTTTGAGTCAAAAGATTAAATGTTAAAATTTCATCGATATGGACCATTTTGGGGACGTTCGACAGGTCCGGAGTCATCGTTTTTCATCAGAAAATGAATTTTTCGGACTGTACCAAAAATGATTCAAAATGTCAAATGGATCGTGCCTCATGTTGAATAACCACTTTTTAACCCCTCAGAGTGACCAAAATTGCCATTATTACAGAGTTTTGCTTACTCAAAAGCTTCAATTTTGACCAATTTCAGGCACATAAATGACTTTAAACACACTTATTTTAGTTGAAAAAGTCTTAATTCACATCCAACAGTCGTTTGGAGTCAAAAGATTAAATGTTAAAATTTCATCCATATTGACCATTTTGGGAACGTTCGACAGGTCCGGAGTCATCGTTTTTCATCAGAAAATTAATTTTTCAGACTGTACCAAAAATGATTCAAAATGTCAAATGGATCGTGCCTCATGTTGAATAACCACTTTTTAACCCCTCAGAGTGACCAAAATTGCCATTTTTACAGAGTTTTGCTTACTCAAAAGCTTCAATTTTGACCAATTTCAGGCACATAAATGACTTTAAACACACTTATTTTAGTTGAAAAAGTCTTAATTCACATCCAACAGTCGTTTTGAGTCAAAAGATTAAATGTTAAAATTTGTTCGACATGGACCATTTTGGGGACGTTCGACAGGTCCGGAGTCATCGTTTTTCATCAGAAAATGAATTTTTCGGACTGTACCAAAAATGATTCAAAATTTCAAATGGATCGTGCCTCATGTTGAATAACCACTTTTTAACCCCTCAGAGTGACCAAAATTGCCATTTTTACAGAATTTTACTTACTCAAAAGCTTCAATTTTGACCAACTTCAGGCACATAAATGACTTTAAACACACTTATTTTAGTTGAAAAAGTCTTAATTCACATCCAACAGTCGTCTGGAGTCAAAAGATTAAATGTTAAAATTTCATCGATATGGACCATTTTGGGCACGTTCGACAGTTCCGGAGTCATCGTTTTTCATCAGAAAATTAATTTTTCGGACTATACCAAAAATGATTCAAAATGTCAAATGGATCGTGCCTCATGTTGAATAACCACTTTTTAACCCCTCAGAGTGACCAAAATTGCCATTTTTACAGAGGTTTGCTTACTCAAAAGCTTCAATTTTGACCAATTTCAGGCACATAAATGACTTTAAACACACTTATTTTAGTTGAAAAAGTCATAATTCACATCCAACAGTCATTTGGAGTCAAAAGATTAAATGTTAAAATTTCATCCATATTGACCATTTTGGGAACGTTCGACAGGTCCGGAGTCATCGTTTTTCATCAGAAAATGAATTTTTCGGAAGGAACCAAAAATTATTCAAATTATCAAATGGATCATGCCTCATGTTGAATAACCACTTTTTAACCCCTCAGAGTGACCAAAATTGCCATTTTTACAGAGTTTTGCTTACTCAAAAGCTTCAATTTTGACCAATTTCAGGCACATAAATGACTTTAAACACACTTATTGTAGTTGAAAAAGTCTTAATTCACATCCAACAGTCATCTGGAGTCAAAAGATTAAATGTTAAAATTTCATCGATATGGACCATTTTGGGCACGTTCGACAGGTCCGGAGTCCTCGTTTTTCATCAGAAAATGAATTTTTCGGACTGTACCAAAAATGATTCAAAATGTCAAATGGATCGTGCCTCATGTTGAATAACCACTTTTTAACCCCTCAGAGTGACCAAAATTGCCATTTTTACAGAGTTTTGCTTACTCAAAAGCTTCAATATTGACAAATTTCAGGCACATAAATGACTTTAAACACACTTATTTTAGTTGAAAAAGTCTTAATTCACATCCAACAGTCGTCTGGAGTCAAAAAATTAAATGTTAAAATTTCATCGATATGGACCATTTTGGGGACGTTCGACAGGTCCGGAGTCATCGTTTTTCATCAGAAAATTAATTTTTCGGACTGTACCAAAAATGATTCAAAATGTCAAATGGATCGTGCCTCATGTTGAATAACCACTTTTTAACCCCTCAGAGTGACCAAAATTGCCATTTTTACAGAATTTTGCTTACTCAAAAGCTTCAATTTTGACCAATTTCAGGCACATAAATGACTTTAAACACACTTATTTTAGTTGAAAAAGTCTTAATTCACATCCAACAGTCATTTTGAGTCAAAAGATTAAATGTTAAAATTTGTTCGACATGGACCATTTTGGGGACGTTCGACAGGTCCGGAGTCATCGTTTTTCATCAGAAAATGAATTTTTCGGACTGTACCAAAAATGATTCAAAATGTCAAATGGATCGTGCCTCATGTTGAATAACCACTTTTTAACCCCTCAGAGTGACCAAAATTGCCATTATTACAGAGTTTTGCTTACTCAAAAGCTTCAATTTTGACCAATTTCAGGCACATAAATGACTTTAAACACACTTATTTTAGTTGAAAAAGTCTTAATTCACATCCAACAGTCGTTTGGAGTCAAAAGATTAAATGTTAAAATTTCATCCATATTGACCATTTTGGGAACGTTCGACAGGTCCGGAGTCATCGTTTTTCATCAGAAAATTAATTTTTCAGACTGTACCAAAAATGATTCAAAATGTCAAATGGATCGTGCCTCATGTTGAATAACCACTTTTTAACCCCTCAGAGTGACCAAAATTGCCATTTTTACAGAGTTTTGCTTACTCAAAAGCTTCAATTTTGACCAATTTCAGGCACATAAATGACTTTAAACACACTTATTTTAGTTGAAAAAGTCTTAATTCACATCCAACAGTTGTCTGGAGTCAAAAGATTAAATGTTAAAATTTCATCGATATGGACCATTTTGGGGACGTTCGACAGGTCCGGAGTCATCGTTTTTCATCAGAAAATGAATTTTTCGGACTGTACCAAAAATGATTCAAAATGTCAAATGGATCGTGCCTCATGTTGAATAACCACTTTTTAACCCCTCAGAGTGACCAAAATTGCCATTTTTACAGAGTTTTGCTTACTCAAAAGCTTCAATTTTGACCGATTTCTGGCACATAAATGACTTTAAACACACTTATTCTAGTTGAAAAAGTCTAAATTCACATCCAACAGTCGTTTGGAGTCAAAAGATTAAATGTTAAAATTTCATCGATATGGAGCATTTTGGGGACGTTCGACAGGTCCGGAGTCATCGTTTTTCATCAGAAAATGAATTTTTTGGACTATACCAAAAATGATTCAAAATGTCAAATGGATCGTGCCTCATGTTGAATAACCACTTTTTAAACCCTCAGAGTGACCAAAATTACCATTTTTACAGAGTTTTGCTTCCTCAAAAGCTTTAATTTTGACCAATTTCAGGCACATAAATGACTTTAAACACACTTATTTTAGTTGAAAAAGTCTTAATTCACATCCAACAGTCGTCTGGAGTCAAAAGAATAAATGTTAAAATTTCATCAATATGGACCATTTTGGGGACGTTCGACAGGTCCGGAGTCATCGTTTTTCATCAGAAAATTAATTTTTCGGACTGTACCAAAAATGATTCAAAATGTCAAATGGATCGTGCCTCATGTTGAATAACCACTTTTTAACCCCTCAGAGTGACCAAAATTGCAATTTTTACAGAATTTTGCTTACTCAAAAGCTTCAACTTTGACCAATTTCAGGCACATAAATGACTTTAAACACACTTATTTTAGTTGAAAAAGTCTTAATTCACATCCAACATTCGTTTTGAGTCAAAAGATTAAATGTTAAAATTTCATCGATATGGACCATTTTGGGGACGTTCGACAGGTCCGGAGTCATCGTTTTTCATCAGAAAATTAATTTTTCGGACTGTACCAAAAATGATTCAAAATGTCAAATGGATCGTGCCTCATGTTGAATAACCACTTTTTAACCCCTCAGAGTGACCAAAATTGCCATTTTTACAGAGTTTTGCTTACTCAAAAGCTTCAATTTTGACCAATTTCAGGCACATAAATGACTTTAAACACACTTATTTTAGTTGAAAAAGTCTTAATTCACATCCAACAGTCGTCTGGAGTCAAAAGATTAAATGGTAAAATTTCATCGATATGGACCATTTTGGGCACGTTCGACAGGTCGGGAGTCATCGTTTTACATCAGAAAATGAATTTTTCGGACTATACCAAAAATGATTCAAAATGTCAAATGGATCGTGCCTCATGTTGAATAACCACTTTTTAACCCCTCAGAGTGACCAAAATTGCCATTTTTACAGAGTTTTGCTTACTCAAAAGCTTCAATTTTGACCAATTTCAGGCACATAAATGACTTTAAACACACTTATTCTAGTTGAAAAAGTCTTAATTCACATCCAACAGTCGTTTGGAGTCAAAAGATTAAATGTTAAAATTTCATCGATATGGAGCATTTTGGGGACGTTCGACAGGTCCGGAGTCATCATTTTTCATCAGAAAATGAATTTTTCGGACTGTACCAAAAATGATTCAAAATGTCAAATGGATCGTGCCTCATGTTGAATAACCACTTTTTAACCCCTCAGAGTGACCAAAATTACCATTTTTACAGAGTTTTGCTTCCTCAAAAGCTTTAATTTTGACCAATTTCAGGCACATAAATGACTTTAAACACACTTATTTTAGTTGAAAAAGTCTTAATTCACATCCAACAGTCGTCTGGAGTCAAAAGAATAAATGTTAAAATTTCATCAATATGGACCATTTTGGGGACGTTCGACAGGTCCGGAGTCATCGTTTTTCATCAGAAAATTAATTTTTCGGACTGTACCAAAAATGATTCAAAATGTCAAATGGATCGTGCCTCATGTTGAATAACCACTTTTTAACCCCTCAGAGTGACCAAAATTGCCATTTTTACAGAGTTTTGCTTACTCAAAAGCTTCAATTTTGACCAATTTCAGGCACATAAATGACTTTAAACACACTTATTCTAGTTGAAAAAGTCTTAATTCACATCCAACAGTCGTTTGGAGTCAAAAGATTAAATGTTAAAATTTCATCGATATGGAGCATTTTGGGGACGTTCGACAGGTCCGGAGTCATCGTTTTTCATCAGAAAATGAATTTTTCGGACTGTACCAAAAATGATTCAAAATGTCAAATGGATCGTACCTCATGTTGAATAACCACTTTTTAACCCCTCAGAGTGACCAAAATTGCCATTTTTACAGAGTTTTGCTTACTCAAAAGCTTCAATTTTGACCAATTTCAGGAACATAAATGACTTTAAACACACTTAATTTAGTTGAAAAAGTCTTAATTCACATCCAACAGTCGTCTGGAGTCAAAAGATTAAATGTTAAAATTTCATCGATATGGACCATTTTGGGCACGTTCGACACGTCCGAAGTCATCGTTTTTCATCAGAAAATGAATTTTTCGGACTGTACCAAAAATGATTCAAAATGTCAAATGGATCGTGCCTCATGTTGAATAACCACTTTTTAACCCCTCAGAGTGACCAAAATTGCCATTTTTACAGAATTTTACTTACTCAAAAGCTTCAATTTTGACCAACTTCAGGCACATAAATGACTTTAAACACACTTATTTTAGTTGAAAAAGTCTTAATTCACATCCAACAGTCGTCTGGAGTCAAAAGATTAAATGTTAAAATTTCATCGATATGGACCATTTTGGGCACGTTCGACAGTTCCGGAGTCATCGTTTTTCATCAGAAAATTAATTTTTCGGACTATACCAAAAATGATTCAAAATGTCAAATGGATCGTGCCTCATGTTGAATAACCACTTTTTAACCCCTCAGAGTGACCAAAATTGCCATTTTTACAGAGGTTTGCTTACTCAAAAGCTTCAATTTTGACCAATTTCAGGCACATAAATGACTTTAAACACACTTATTTTAGTTGAAAAAGTCATAATTCACATCCAACAGTCATTTGGAGTCAAAAGATTAAATGTTAAAATTTCATCCATATTGACCATTTTGGGAACGTTCGACAGGTCCGGAGTCATCGTTTTTCATCAGAAAATGAATTTTTCGGAAGGAACCAAAAATTATTCAAATTATCAAATGTATCATGCCTCATGTTGAATAACCACTTTTTTACCCCTCAGAGTGACCAAAATTGCCATTTTTACAGAGTTTTGCTTACTCAAAAGCTTCAATTTTGACCAATTTCAGGCACATAAATGACTTTAAACACACTTATTTTAGTTGAAAAAGTCTTCATTCACATCCAACAGTCGTCTAGAGTCAAAAGATTAAATGTTAAAATTTCATCGATATGGACCATTTTGGGCACGTTCGACAGGTCCGGAGTCATCGTTTTTCATCAGAAAATTAATTTTTCGGACTATACCAAAAATGATTCAAAATGTCAAATGGATCGCGCCTCATGTTGAATAACCACTTTTTAACCCCTCAGAGTGACCAAAATTGCCATTTTTACAGAGTTTTGCTTACTCAAAAGCTTCAATATTGACAAATTTCAGGCACATAAATGACTTTAAACACACTTATTTTAGTTGAAAAAGTCTTAATTCACATCCAACATTCGTTTTGAGTCAAAAGATTAAATGTTAAAATTTCATCGATATGGACCATTTTGGGGACGTTCGACAGGTCCGGAGTCATCGTTTTTCATCAGAAAATTAATTTTTCGGACTGTACCAAAAATGATTCAAAATGTCAAATGGATCGTGCCTCATGTTGAATAACCACTTTTTAACCCCTCAGAGTGACCAAAATTGCCATTTTTACAGAGTTTTGCTTACTCAAAAGCTTCAATTTTGACCAATTTCAGGCACATAAATGACTTTAAACACACTTATTTTAGTTGAAAAAGTCTTAATTCACATCCAACAGTCGTCTGGAGTCAAAAGATTAAATGTTAAAATTTCATCGATATGGACCATTTTGGGCACGTTCGACAGGTCGGGAGTCATCGTTTTTCATCAGAAAATGAATTTTTCGGACTATACCAAAAATGATTCAAAATGTCAAATGGATCGTGCCTCATGTTGAATAACCACTTTTTAACCCCTCAGAGTGACCAAAATTGCCATTTTTACAGAGTTTTGCTTACTCAAAAGCTTCAATTTTGACCAATTTCAGGCACATAAATGACTTTAAACACACTTATTCTAGTTGAAAAAGTCTTAATTCACATCCAACAGTCGTTTGGAGTCAAAAGATTAAATGTTAAAATTTCATCGATATGGAGCATTTTGGGGACGTTCGACAGGTCCGGAGTCATCATTTTTCATCAGAAAATGAATTTTTCGGACTGTACCAAAAATGATTCAAAATGTCAAATGGATCGTGCCTCATGTTGAATAACCACTTTTTAACCCCTCAGAGTGACCAAAATTGCCATTTTTACAGAGTTTTGCTTACTCAGAAGCTTCAATTTTGACCAATTTCAGGAACATAAATGACTTTAAACACACTTAATTTAGTTGAAAAAGTCTTAATTCACATCCAACAGTCGTCTGGAGTCAAAAGATTAAATGTTAAAATTTCATCGATATGGACCATTTTGGGCACGTTCGACAGGTCCGGAGTCATCGTTTTTCATCAGAAAATGAATTTTTCGGACTATACCAAAAATGATTCAAAATGTCAAATGGATCGTGCCTCATGTTGAATAACCACTTTTTAACCCCTCAGAGTGACCAAAATTACCATTTTTACAGAGTTTTGCTTCCTCAAAAGCTTTAATTTTGACCAATTTCAGGCACATAAATGACTTTAAACACACTTATTTTAGTTGAAAAAGTCTTAATTCACATCCAACAGTCGTTTTGAGTCAAAAGATTAAATGTTAAAATTTCATCAATATGGACCATTTTGGGGACGTTCGACAGGTCCGGAGTCATCGTTTTTCATCAGAAAATGAATTTTTCGGACTGTACCAAAAATGATTCAAAATGTCAAATGGATCGTGCCTCATGTTGAATAATCACTTTTTAACCCCTCAGAGTGACCAAACTTGCCATTATTACAGAGTTTTGCTTACTCAAAAGCTTCAAAGTTGACCAATTTCAGGCACATAAATGACTTTAAACACACTTATTTTAGTTGAAAAAGTCTTAATTCACATCCAACAGTCGTTTTGAGTCAAAAGATTAAATGTTAAAATTTCATCGATATGGACCATTTTGGGGACGTTCGACAGGTCCGGAGTCATCGTTTTTCATCAGAAAATGAATTTTTCGGACTGTACCAAAAATGATTCAAAATGTCAAATGGATCGTGCCTCATGTTGAATAACCACTTTTTAACCCCTCAGAGTGACCAAAATTGCCATTATTACAGAGTTTTGCTTACTCAAAAGCTTCAATTTTGACCAATTTCAGGCACATAAATGACTTTAAACACACTTATTTTAGTTGAAAAAGTCTTAATTCACATCCAACAGTCGTTTGGAGTCAAAAGATTAAATGTTAAAATTTCATCCATATTGACCATTTTGGGAACGTTCGACAGGTCCGGAGTCATCGTTTTTCATCAGAAAATTAATTTTTCAGACTGTACCAAAAATGATTCAAAATGTCAAATGGATCGTGCCTCATGTTGAATAACCACTTTTTAACCCCTCAGAGTGACCAAAATTGCCATTTTTACAGAGTTTTGCTTACTCAAAAGCTTCAATTTTGACCAATTTCAGGCACATAAATGACTTTAAACACACTTATTTTAGTTGAAAAAGTCTTAATTCACATCCAACAGTCGTTTTGAGTCAAAAGATTAAATGTTAAAATTTGTTCGACATGGACCATTTTGGGGACGTTCGACAGGTCCGGAGTCATCGTTTTTCATCAGAAAATGAATTTTTCGGACTGTACCAAAAATGATTCAAAATTTCAAATGGATCGTGCCTCATGTTGAATAACCACTTTTTAACCCCTCAGAGTGACCAAAATTGCCATTTTTACAGAATTTTACTTACTCAAAAGCTTCAATTTTGACCAACTTCAGGCACATAAATGACTTTAAACACACTTATTTTAGTTGAAAAAGTCTTAATTCACATCCAACAGTCGTCTGGAGTCAAAAGATTAAATGTTAAAATTTCATCGATATGGACCATTTTGGGCACGTTCGACAGTTCCGGAGTCATCGTTTTTCATCAGAAAATTAATTTTTCGGACTATACCAAAAATGATTCAAAATGTCAAATGGATCGTGCCTCATGTTGAATAACCACTTTTTAACCCCTCAGAGTGACCAAAATTGCCATTTTTACAGAGGTTTGCTTACTCAAAAGCTTCAATTTTGACCAATTTCAGGCACATAAATGACTTTAAACACACTTATTTTAGTTGAAAAAGTCATAATTCACATCCAACAGTCATTTGGAGTCAAAAGATTAAATGTTAAAATTTCATCCATATTGACCATTTTGGGAACGTTCGACAGGTCCGGAGTCATCGTTTTTCATCAGAAAATGAATTTTTCGGAAGGAACCAAAAATTATTCAAATTATCAAATGGATCATGCCTCATGTTGAATAACCACTTTTTAACCCCTCAGAGTGACCAAAATTGCCATTTTTACAGAGTTTTGCTTACTCAAAAGCTTCAATTTTGACCAATTTCAGGCACATAAATGACTTTAAACACACTTATTGTAGTTGAAAAAGTCTTAATTCACATCCAACAGTCATCTGGAGTCAAAAGATTAAATGTTAAAATTTCATCGATATGGACCATTTTGGGCACGTTCGACAGGTCCGGAGTCCTCGTTTTTCATCAGAAAATGAATTTTTCGGACTGTACCAAAAATGATTCAAAATGTCAAATGGATCGTGCCTCATGTTGAATAACCACTTTTTAACCCCTCAGAGTGACCAAAATTGCCATTTTTACAGAGTTTTGCTTACTCAAAAGCTTCAATATTGACAAATTTCAGGCACATAAATGACTTTAAACACACTTATTTTAGTTGAAAAAGTCTTAATTCACATCCAACAGTCGTCTGGAGTCAAAAAATTAAATGTTAAAATTTCATCGATATGGACCATTTTGGGGACGTTCGACAGGTCCGGAGTCATCGTTTTTCATCAGAAAATTAATTTTTCGGACTGTACCAAAAATGATTCAAAATGTCAAATGGATCGTGCCTCATGTTGAATAACCACTTTTTAACCCCTCAGAGTGACCAAAATTGCCATTTTTACAGAATTTTGCTTACTCAAAAGCTTCAATTTTGACCAATTTCAGGCACATAAATGACTTTAAACACACTTATTTTAGTTGAAAAAGTCTTAATTCACATCCAACAGTCATTTTGAGTCAAAAGATTAAATGTTAAAATTTGTTCGACATGGACCATTTTGGGGACGTTCGACAGGTCCGGAGTCATCGTTTTTCATCAGAAAATGAATTTTTCGGACTGTACCAAAAATGATTCAAAATGTCAAATGGATCGTGCCTCATGTTGAATAACCACTTTTTAACCCCTCAGAGTGACCAAAATTGCCATTATTACAGAGTTTTGCTTACTCAAAAGCTTCAATTTTGACCAATTTCAGGCACATAAATGACTTTAAACACACTTATTTTAGTTGAAAAAGTCTTAATTCACATCCAACAGTCGTTTGGAGTCAAAAGATTAAATGTTAAAATTTCATCCATATTGACCATTTTGGGAACGTTCGACAGGTCCGGAGTCATCGTTTTTCATCAGAAAATTAATTTTTCAGACTGTACCAAAAATGATTCAAAATGTCAAATGGATCGTGCCTCATGTTGAATAACCACTTTTTAACCCCTCAGAGTGACCAAAATTGCCATTTTTACAGAGTTTTGCTTACTCAAAAGCTTCAATTTTGACCAATTTCAGGCACATAAATGACTTTAAACACACTTATTTTAGTTGAAAAAGTCTTAATTCACATCCAACAGTTGTCTGGAGTCAAAAGATTAAATGTTAAAATTTCATCGATATGGACCATTTTGGGGACGTTCGACAGGTCCGGAGTCATCGTTTTTCATCAGAAAATGAATTTTTCGGACTGTACCAAAAATGATTCAAAATGTCAAATGGATCGTGCCTCATGTTGAATAACCACTTTTTAACCCCTCAGAGTGACCAAAATTGCCATTTTTACAGAGTTTTGCTTACTCAAAAGCTTCAATTTTGACCGATTTCTGGCACATAAATGACTTTAAACACACTTATTCTAGTTGAAAAAGTCTAAATTCACATCCAACAGTCGTTTGGAGTCAAAAGATTAAATGTTAAAATTTCATCGATATGGAGCATTTTGGGGACGTTCGACAGGTCCGGAGTCATCGTTTTTCATCAGAAAATGAATTTTTTGGACTATACCAAAAATGATTCAAAATGTCAAATGGATCGTGCCTCATGTTGAATAACCACTTTTTAAACCCTCAGAGTGACCAAAATTACCATTTTTACAGAGTTTTGCTTCCTCAAAAGCTTTAATTTTGACCAATTTCAGGCACATAAATGACTTTAAACACACTTATTTTAGTTGAAAAAGTCTTAATTCACATCCAACAGTCGTCTGGAGTCAAAAGAATAAATGTTAAAATTTCATCAATATGGACCATTTTGGGGACGTTCGACAGGTCCGGAGTCATCGTTTTTCATCAGAAAATTAATTTTTCGGACTGTACCAAAAATGATTCAAAATGTCAAATGGATCGTGCCTCATGTTGAATAACCACTTTTTAACCCCTCAGAGTGACCAAAATTGCAATTTTTACAGAATTTTGCTTACTCAAAAGCTTCAACTTTGACCAATTTCAGGCACATAAATGACTTTAAACACACTTATTTTAGTTGAAAAAGTCTTAATTCACATCCAACATTCGTTTTGAGTCAAAAGATTAAATGTTAAAATTTCATCGATATGGACCATTTTGGGGACGTTCGACAGGTCCGGAGTCATCGTTTTTCATCAGAAAATTAATTTTTCGGACTGTACCAAAAATGATTCAAAATGTCAAATGGATCGTGCCTCATGTTGAATAACCACTTTTTAACCCCTCAGAGTGACCAAAATTGCCATTTTTACAGAGTTTTGCTTACTCAAAAGCTTCAATTTTGACCAATTTCAGGCACATAAATGACTTTAAACACACTTATTTTAGTTGAAAAAGTCTTAATTCACATCCAACAGTCGTCTGGAGTCAAAAGATTAAATGTTAAAATTTCATCGATATGGACCATTTTGGGCACGTTCGACAGGTCGGGAGTCATCGTTTTACATCAGAAAATGAATTTTTCGGACTATACCAAAAATGATTCAAAATGTCAAATGGATCGTGCCTCATGTTGAATAACCACTTTTTAACCCCTCAGAGTGACCAAAATTGCCATTTTTACAGAGTTTTGCTTACTCAAAAGCTTCAATTTTGACCAATTTCAGGCACATAAATGACTTTAAACACACTTATTCTAGTTGAAAAAGTCTTAATTCACATCCAACAGTCGTTTGGAGTCAAAAGATTAAATGTTAAAATTTCATCGATATGGAGCATTTTGGGGACGTTCGACAGGTCCGGAGTCATCATTTTTCATCAGAAAATGAATTTTTCGGACTGTACCAAAAATGATTCAAAATGTCAAATGGATCGTGCCTCATGTTGAATAACCACTTTTTAACCCCTCAGAGTGACCAAAATTACCATTTTTACAGAGTTTTGCTTCCTCAAAAGCTTTAATTTTGACCAATTTCAGGCACATAAATGACTTTAAACACACTTATTTTAGTTGAAAAAGTCTTAATTCACATCCAACAGTCGTCTGGAGTCAAAAGAATAAATGTTAAAATTTCATCAATATGGACCATTTTGGGGACGTTCGACAGGTCCGGAGTCATCGTTTTTCATCAGAAAATTAATTTTTCGGACTGTACCAAAAATGATTCAAAATGTCAAATGGATCGTGCCTCATGTTGAATAACCACTTTTTAACCCCTCAGAGTGACCAAAATTGCCATTTTTACAGAGTTTTGCTTACTCAAAAGCTTCAATTTTGACCAATTTCAGGCACATAAATGACTTTAAACACACTTATTCTAGTTGAAAAAGTCTTAATTCACATCCAACAGTCGTTTGGAGTCAAAAGATTAAATGTTAAAATTTCATCGATATGGAGCATTTTGGGGACGTTCGACAGGTCCGGAGTCATCGTTTTTCATCAGAAAATGAATTTTTCGGACTGTACCAAAAATGATTCAAAATGTCAAATGGATCGTACCTCATGTTGAATAACCACTTTTTAACCCCTCAGAGTGACCAAAATTGCCATTTTTACAGAGTTTTGCTTACTCAAAAGCTTCAATTTTGACCAATTTCAGGAACATAAATGACTTTAAACACACTTAATTTAGTTGAAAAAGTCTTAATTCACATCCAACAGTCGTCTGGAGTCAAAAGATTAAATGTTAAAATTTCATCGATATGGACCATTTTGGGCACGTTCGACAGGTCCGAAGTCATCGTTTTTCATCAGAAAATGAATTT
This sequence comes from Lissotriton vulgaris, assembly GCF_964263255.1. Classification (NCBI taxonomy): domain Eukaryota; kingdom Metazoa; phylum Chordata; class Amphibia; order Caudata; family Salamandridae; genus Lissotriton; species Lissotriton vulgaris. Next base: position 687,902 of record NW_028248067.1, read on the forward strand.
TTCGGACTGTACCAAAAATGATTCAAAATGTCAAATGGATCGTGCCTCATGTTGAATAACCACTTTTTAACCCCTCAGAGTGACCAAAATTGCCATTTTTACAGAATTTTACTTACTCAAAAGCTTCAATTTTGACCAACTTCAGGCACATAAATGACTTTAAACACACTTATTTTAGTTGAAAAAGTCTTAATTCACATCCAACAGTCGTCTGGAGTCAAAAGATTAAATGTTAAAATTTCATCGATATGGACCATTTTGGGCACGTTCGACAGTTCCGGAGTCATCGTTTTTCATCAGAAAATTAATTTTTCGGACTATACCAAAAATGATTCAAAATGTCAAATGGATCGTGCCTCATGTTGAATAACCACTTTTTAACCCCTCAGAGTGACCAAAATTGCCATTTTTACAGAGGTTTGCTTACTCAAAAGCTTCAATTTTGACCAATTTCAGGCACATAAATGACTTTAAACACACTTATTTTAGTTGAAAAAGTCATAATTCACATCCAACAGTCATTTGGAGTCAAAAGATTAAATGTTAAAATTTCATCCATATTGACCATTTTGGGAACGTTCGACAGGTCCGGAGTCATCGTTTTTCATCAGAAAATGAATTTTTCGGAAGGAACCAAAAATTATTCAAATTATCAAATGGATCATGCCTCATGTTGAATAACCACTTTTTAACCCCTCAGAGTGACCAAAATTGCCATTTTTACAGAGTTTTGCTTACTCAAAAGCTTCAATTTTGACCAATTTCAGGCACATAAATGACTTTAAACACACTTATTTTTGTTGAAAAAGTCTTCATTCACATCCAACAGTCGTCTAGAGTCAAAAGATTAAATGTTAAAATTTCATCGATATGGACCATTTTGGGCACGTTCGACAGGTCCGGAGTCATCGTTTTTCATCAGAAAATTAATTTTTCGGACTATACCAAAAATGATTCAAAATGTCAAATGGATCGCGCCTCATGTTGAATAACCACTTTTTAACCCCTCAGAGTGACCAAAATTGCCATTTTTACAGAGTTTTGCTTACTCAAAAGCTTCAATATTGACAAATTTCAGGCACATAAATGACTTTAAACACACTTATTTTAGTTGAAAAAGTCTTAATTCACATCCAACATTCGTTTTGAGTCAAAAGATTAAATGTTAAAATTTCATCGATATGGACCATTTTGGGGACGTTCGACAGGTCCGGAGTCATCGTTTTTCATCAGAAAATTAATTTTTCGGACTGTACCAAAAATGATTCAAAATGTCAAATGGATCGTGCCTCATGTTGAATAACCACTTTTTAACCCCTCAGAGTGACCAAAATTGCCATTTTTACAGAGTTTTGCTTACTCAAAAGCTTCAATTTTGACCAATTTCAGGCACATAAATGACTTTAAACACACTTATTTTAGTTGAAAAAGTCTTAATTCACATCCAACAGTCGTCTGGAGTCAAAAGATTAAATGTTAAAATTTCATCGATATGGACCATTTTGGGCACGTTCGACAGGTCGGGAGTCATCGTTTTTCATCAGAAAATGAATTTTTCGGACTATACCAAAAATGATTCAAAATGTCAAATGGATCGTGCCTCATGTTGAATAACCACTTTTTAACCCCTCGGAGTGACCAAAATTGCCATTTTTACAGAGTTTTGCTTACTCAAAAGCTTCAATTTTGACCAATTTCAGGCACATAAATGACTTTAAACACACTTATTTTAGTTGAAAAAGTCTTAATTCACATCCAACAGTCGTTTGGAGTCAAAAGATCAAATGTTAAAATTTCATCCATATTGACTATTTTGGGAACGTTCAACAGGTCCGGAGTCATCGTTTTTCATCAGAAAATTAATTTTTCAGACTGTACCAAAAATGATTCAAAATGTCAAATGGATCGTGCCTCATGTTGAATAACCACTTTTTAACCCCTCAGAGTGACCAAAATTGCCATTTTTACAGAGTTTTGCTTACTCAAAAGCTTCAATTTTGACCAATTTCAGGCACATAAATGACTTTAAATACACTTATTTTAGTTGAAAAAGTCTTAATTCACATCCAACAGTCGTCTGGAGTCAAAAGATTAAATGTTAAAATTTCATCGATATGGACCATTTTAGGGACGTTCGACAGGTCCGGAGTCATCGTTTTTCATCAGAAAATGAATTTTTCGGACTGTACCAAAAATGATTCAAAATGTCAAATGGATCGTGCCTCATGTTGAATAACCACTTTTTAACCCCTCAGAGTGACCAAAATTGCCATTTTTACAGAGTTTTGCTTACTCAAAAGCTTCAATTTTGACTAATTTCAGGCTCATAAATGACTTTAAACACACTTATTCTAGTTGAAAAAGTCTTAATTCACATCCAACAGTCGTTTGGAGTCAAAAGATTAAATGTTAAAATTTCATCCATATTGACCATTTTGGGAACGTTCGACAGGTCCGGACTCATCGTTTTTCATCAGAAAATGAATTTTTCGGACTGCACTAAAAATGATTCAAAATGTCAAATGGATCGTGCCTCATGTTGAATAACCACTTTTTAACCCCTCAGAGTGACCAAAATTGCAATTTTTACAGAGTTTTGCTTACTCAAAAGCGTCAATATTGACCAATTTCAGGCACATAAATGACTTTAAACACACTTATTTTAGTTGAAAAAGTCTTAATTCACACCCAACAGTCGTCTGAGTCAAAAGATTAAATGTTAAAATTTCATCAATATGGACCATTTTGGGGACATTCGACAGGTCCGGAGTCATCGTTTTTCATCAGAAAATGAATTTTTCGGACTGTACCAAAAATGATTCAAAATGTCAAATGGATCGTGCCTCATGTTGAATAACCACTTTTTAACCCCTCAGAGTGACCAAAATTGCCATTTTTACAGAGTTTTGCTTACTCAAAAGCTTCAATTTTGACCAATTTCAGGCACATAAATGACTTTAAACACACTTATTTTAGTTGAAAAAGTCTTAATTCACATCCAACAGTCGTTTGGAGTCAAAAGATTAAATGTTAAAATTTCATCCATATTGACCATTTTGGGAACGTTCGACAGGTCCGGAGTCATCGTTTTTCATCAGAAAATTAATTTTTCAGACTGTACCAAAAATGATTCAAAATGTCAAATGGATCGTGCCTCATGTTGAATAACCACTTTTTAACCCCTCAGAGTGACCAAAATTGCCATTTTTACAGTTTTGCTTACTCAAAAGCTTCAATTTTGACCAATTTCAGGCACATAAATGACTTTAAACACACTTATTTTAGTTGAAAAAGTCTTAATTCACATCCAACAGTCGTCTGGAGTCAAAAGATTAAATGTTAAAATGTAATCGATATGGACCATTTTGGGCACGTTCGACAGGTCCGGAGTCATCGTTTTTCATCAGAAAATTAATTTTTCGGACCATACCAAAAATGATTCAAAATGTCAAATGGATCGTGCCTCATGTTGAATAACCACTTTTTAACCCCTCAGAGTGACCAAAATTGCCATTTTTAAAGAGTTTTGCTTACTCAAAAGCTTCAATTTTGACCAATTTCAGGCACATAAATGACTTTAAACACACTTATTTTAGTTGAAAAAGTCTTAATTCACATCCAACAGTCGTTTGGAGTCAAAAGATTAAATGTTAAAATTTCATCCATATTGACCATTTTGGGAACGTTCGACAGGTCCGGAGTCATCGTTTTTCATCAGAAAATTAATTTTTCAGACTGTACCAAAAATGATTCAAAATGTCAAATGGATCGTGCCTCATGTTGAATAACCACTTTTTAACCCCTCGGAGTGACCAAAATTGCCATTTTTACAGAGTTTTGCTTACTCAAAAGCTTCAATTTTGACCAATTTCAGGCACATAAATGACTTTAAACACACTTATTTTAGTTGAAAAAGTATTCACATCCAACAGTCGTTTGGAGTCAAAAGATTAAATGTTAAAATTTCATCCATATTGACCATTTTGGGAACGTTCGACAGGTCCGGAGTCATCGTTTTTCATCAGAAAATTAATTTTTCAGACTGTACCAAAAATGATTCAAAATGTCAAATGGATCGTGCCTCATGTTGAATAACCACTTTTTAACCCCTCAGAGTGACCAAAATTGCCATTTTTACAGTTTTGCTTACTCAAAAGCTTCAATTTTGACCAATTTCAGGCACATAAATGACTTTAAACACACTTATTTTAGTTGAAAAAGTCTTAATTCACATCCAACAGTCGTCTGGAGTCAAAAGATTAAATGTTAAAATGTAATCGATATGGACCATTTTGGGCACGTTCGACAGGTCCGGAGTCATCGTTTTTCATCAGAAAATTAATTTTTCGGACCATACCAAAAATGATTCAAAATGTCAAATGGATCGTGCCTCATGTTGAATAACCACTTTTTAACCCCTCAGAGTGACCAAAATTGCCATTTTTAAAGAGTTTTGCTTACTCAAAAGCTTCAATTTTGACCAATTTCAGGCACATAAATGACTTTAAACACACTTATTTTAGTTGAAAAAGTCTTAATTCACATCCAACAGTCGTTTGGAGTCAAAAGATCAAATGTTAAAATTTCATCCATATTGACCATTTTGGGAACGTTCAACAGGTCCGGAGTCATCGTTTTTCATCAGAAAATTAATTTTTCAGACTGTACCAAAAATGATTCAAAATGTCAAATGGATCGTGCCTCATGTTGAATAACCACTTTTTAACCCCTCAGAGTGACCAAAATTGCCATTTTTACAGAGTTTTGCTTACTCAAAAGCTTCAATTTTGACCAATTTCAGGCACATAAATGACTTTAAACACACTTATTTTAGTTGAAAAAGTCTTAATTCACATCCAACAGTCGTCTGGAGTCAAAAGATTAAATGTTAAAATTTCATCGATATGGACCATTTTAGGGACGTTCGACAGGTCCGGAGTCATCGTTTTTTATCAGAAAATTAATTTTTCGGACTATACCAAAAATGATTCAAAATGTCAAATGGATCGTGCCTCATGTTGAATAACCACTTTTTAACCCCTCGGAGTGACCAAAATTGCCATTTTTACAGAGTTTTGCTTACTCAAAAGCTTCAATTTTGACCAATTTCAGGCACATTAATGACTTTAAACACACTTATTTTAGTTGAAAAAGTCTTAATTCACATCCAACAGCCGTTTGGAGTCAAAAGATTAAATGTTAAAATTTCATCCATATCAACCATTTTGGGAACGTTCGACAGGTCCGGAGTCATCGTTTTTCATCAGAAAATTAATTTTTCAGACTGTACCAAAAATGATTCAAAATGTCAAATGGATCGTGCCTCATGTTGAATAACCACTTTTTAACCCCTCAGAGTGACCAAAATTGCCATTTTTACAGTTTTGCTTACTCAAAAGCTTCAATTTTGACCAATTTCAGGCACATAAATGACTTTAAACACACTTATTTTAGTTGAAAAAGTCTTAATTCACATCCAACAGTCGTCTGGAGTCAAAAGATTAAATGTTAAAATTTCATCAATATGGACCATTTTGGGGACATTCGAAAGGTCCGGAGTCATCGTTTTTCATCAGAAAATGAATTTTTCGAACTGTACCAAAAATTATTCAAAATGTCAAATGGATCGTGCCTCATGTTGAATAACTACTTTTTAACCCCTCGGAGTGACCAAAATTGCCATTTTTACAGAGTTTTGCTTACTCAAAAGCTTCAATTTTGACCAATTTCAGGCACATAAATGACTTTAAACACACTTATTTTATTGAAAAAGTCTTAATTCACATCCAACAGTCGTTTGGAGTCAAAAGATCAAATGTTAAAATTTCATCCATATTGACTATTTTGGGAACGTTCAACAGGTCCGGAGTCATCGTTTTTCATCAGAAAATTAATTTTTCAGACTGTACCAAAAATGATTCAAAATGTCAAATGGATCGTGCCTCATGTTGAATAACCACTTTTTAACCCCTCAGAGTGACCAAAATTGCCATTTTTACAGAGTTTTGCTTACTCAAAAGCTTCAATTTTGACCAATTTCAGGCACATAAATGACTTCAAATACACTTATTTTAGTTGAAAAAGTCTTAATTCACATCCAACAGTCGTCTGGAGTCAAAAGATTAAATGTTAAAATTTAATCAATATGGACCATTTTAGGGACGTTCGACAGGTCCGGAGTCATCGTTTTTCATCAGAAAATGAATTTTTCAGACTGTACCAAAAATGATTCAAAATGTCAAATGGATCGTGCCTCATGTTGAATAACCACTTTTTAACCCCTCAGAGTGACCAAAATTGCCATTTTTACAGAGTTTTGCTTACTCAAAAGCTTCAATTTTGACTAATTTCAGGCTCATAAATGACTTTAAACACACTTATTTTAGTTGAAAAAGTCTTAATTCACATCCAACAGTCGTTTGGAGTCAAAAGATTAAATGTTAAAATTTCATCCATATTGACCATTTTGGGAACGTTCGACAGGTCCGGAGTCATCGTTTTTCATCAGAAAATTAATTTTTCAGACTGTACCAAAAATGATTCAAAATGTCAAATGGATCGTGCCTCATGTTGAATAACCACTTTTTAACCCCTCGGAGTGACCAAAATTGCCATTTTTACAGAGTTTTGCTTACTCAAAAGCTTCAATTTTGACCAATTTCAGGCACATAAATGACTTTAAACACACTTATTTTAGTTGAAAAAGTCTTAATTCACATCCAACAGTCGTTTGGAGTCAAAAGATTAAATGTTAAAATTTCATCCATATCAACCATTTTGGGAACGTTCGACAGGTCCGGAGTCATCGTTTTTCATCAGAAAATTAATTTTTCAGACTGTACCAAAAATGATTCAAAATGTCAAATGGATCGTGCCTCATGTTGAATAACCACTTTTTAACCCCTCAGAGTGACCAAAATTGCCATTTTTACAGTTTTGCTTACTCAAAAGCTTCAATTTTGACCAATTTCAGGCACATAAATGACTTTAAACACACTTATTTTAGTTGAAAAAGTCTTAATTCACATCCAACAGTCGTCTGGAGTCAAAAGATTAAATGTTAAAATTTCATCAATATGGACCATTTTGGGGACATTCGACAGGTCCGGAGTCATCGTTTTTCATCAGAAAATGAATTTTTCGAACTGTACCAAAAATTATTCAAAATGTGAAATGGATCGTGCCTCATGTTGAATAACTACTTTTTAACCCCTCGGAGTGACCAAAATTGCCATTTTTACAGAGTTTTGCTTACTCAAAAGCTTCAATTTTGACCAATTTCAGGCACATAAATGACTTTAAACACACTTATTTTAGTTGAAAAAGTCTTAATTCACATCCAACAGTCGTTTGGAGTCAAAAGATCAAATGTAAAAATTTCATCCATATTGACTATTTTGGGAACGTTCAACAGGTCCGGAGTCATCGTTTTTCATCAGAAAATTAATTTTTCAGACTGTACCAAAAATGATTCAAAATGTCAAATGGATCGTGCCTCATGTTGAATAACCACTTTTTAACCCCTCAGAGTGACCAAAATTGCCATTTTTACAGAGTTTTGCTTACTCAAAAGCTTCAATTTTGACCAATTTCAGGCACATAAATGACTTTAAATACACTTATTTTAGTTGAAAAAGTCTTAATTCACATCCAACAGTCGTCTGGAGTCAAAAGATTAAATGTTAAAATTTCATCGATATGGACCATTTTAGGGACGTTCGACAGGTCCGGAGTCATCGTTTTTCATCAGAAAATGAATTTTTCGGACTGTACCAAAAATGATTCAAAATGTCAAATGGATCGTGCCTCATGTTGAATAACCACTTTTTAACCCCTCAGAGTGACCAAAATTGCCATTTTTACAGAGTTTTGCTTACTCAAAAGCTTCAATTTTGACTAATTTACGGCTCATAAATGACTTTAAACACACTTATTTTAGTTGAAAAAGTCTTAATTCACATCCAACAGTCGTTTGGAGTCAAAAGATTAAATGTTAAAATTTCATCCATATTGACCATTTTGGGAACGTTCGACAGGTCCGGACTCATCGTTTTTCATCAGAAAATGAATTTTTCGGACTGTACTAAAAATGATTCAAAATGTCAAATGGATCGTGCCTCATGTTGAATAACCACTTTTTAACCCCTCAGAGTGACCAAAATTGCCATTTTTACAGAGTTTTGCTTACTCAAAAGCTTCAATTTTGACCAATTTCAGGCACATAAATGACTTTAAACACACTTATTTTAGTTGAAAAAGTCTTAATTCACATCCAACAGTCGTTTGGAGTCAAAAGATTAAATGTTAAAATTTCATCCATATTGACCATTTTGGGAACGTTCGACAGGTCCGGAGTCATCGTTTTTCATCAGAAAATGAATTTTTCGGACTGTACCAAAAATGATTCAAAATGTCAAATGGATCGTGCCTCATGTTGAATAACCACTTTTTAACCCCTCAGAGTGACCAAAATTGCCATTTTTACAGAGTTTTGCTTACTCAAAAGCTTCAATTTTGACCAATTTCAGGCACATAAATGACTTTAAACACACTTATTTTAGTTGAAAAAGTCTTAATTCACATCCAACAGTCGTTTGGAGTCAAAAGATTAAATGTTAAAATTTCATCCATATTGACCATTTTGGGAACGTTCGACAGGTCCGGAGTCATCGTTTTTCATCAGAAAATTAATTTTTCGGACTGTACCAAAAATGATTCAAAATGTCAAATGGATCGTGCCTCATGTTGAATAACCACTTTTTAACCCCTCAGAGTGACCAAAATTGCCATTTTTACAGAGTTTTGCTTACTCAAAAGCTTCAATTTTGAACAATTTCAGGCACATAAATGACTTTAAACACACTTATTTTAGTTGAAAAAGTCTTAATTCACATCCAACAGTCGTTTGGAGTCAAAAGATTAAATGTTAAAATTTCATCCATATTGACCATTTTGGGAACGTTCGACAGGTCCGGAGTCATCGTTTTTCATCAGAAAATTAATTTTTCAGACTGTACCAAAAATGATTCAAAATGTCAAATGGATCGTGCCTCATGTTGAATAACCACTTTTTAACCCCTCAGAGTGACCAAAATTGCCATTTTTACAGTTTTGCTTACTCAAAAGCTTCAATTTTGACCAATTTCAGGCACATAAATGACTTTAAACACACTTATTTTAGTTGAAAAAGTCTTAATTCACATCCAACAGTCGTCTGGAGTCAAAAGATTAAATGTTAAAATGTAATCGATATGGACCATTTTGGGCACGTTCGACAGGTCCGGAGTCATCGTTTTTCATCAGAAAATTAATTTTTCAGACTGTACCAAAAATGATTCAAAATGTCAAATGGATCGTGCCTCATGTTGAATAACCACTTTTTAACCCCTCAGAGTGACCAAAATTGCCATTTTTACAGAGTTTTGCTTACTCAAAAGCTTCAATTTTGACCAATTTCAGGCACATAAATGACTTTAAACACACTTATTTTAGTTGAAAAAGTCTTAATTCACATCCAACAGTCGTCTGGAGTCAAAAGATTAAATGTTAAAATTTCATCGATATGGACCATTTTAGGGACGTTCGACAGGTCCGGAGTCATCGTTTTTTATCAGAAAATTAATTTTTCGGACTATACCAAAAATGATTCAAAATGTCAAATGGATCGTGCCTCATGTTGAATAACCACTTTTTAACCCCTCGGAGTGACCAAAATTGCCATTTTTACAGAGTTTTGCTTACTCAAAAGCTTCAATTTTGACCAATTTCAGGCACATTAATGACTTTAAACACACTTATTTTAGTTGAAAAAGTCTTAATTCACATCCAACAGCCGTTTGGAGTCAAAAGATTAAATGTTAAAATTTCATCCATATCAACCATTTTGGGAACGTTCGACAGGTCCGGAGTCATCGTTTTTCATCAGAAAATTAATTTTTCAGACTGTACCAAAAATGATTCAAAATGTCAAATGGATCGTGCCTCATGTTGAATAACCACTTTTTAACCCCTCAGAGTGACCAAAATTGCCATTTTTACAGTTTTGCTTACTCAAAAGCTTCAATTTTGACCAATTTCAGGCACATAAATGACTTTAAACACACTTATTTTAGTTGAAAAAGTCTTAATTCACATCCAACAGTCGTCTGGAGTCAAAAGATTAAATGTTAAAATTTCATCAATATGGACCATTTTGGGGACATTCGAAAGGTCCGGAGTCATCGTTTTTCATCAGAAAATGAATTTTTCGAACTGTACCAAAAATTATTCAAAATGTCAAATGGATCGTGCCTCATGTTGAATAACTACTTTTTAACCCCTCGGAGTGACCAAAATTGCCATTTTTACAGAGTTTTGCTTACTCAAAAGCTTCAATTTTGACCAATTTCAGGCACATAAATGACTTTAAACACACTTATTTTATTGAAAAAGTCTTAATTCACATCCAACAGTCGTTTGGAGTCAAAAGATCAAATGTTAAAATTTCATCCATATTGACTATTTTGGGAACGTTCAACAGGTCCGGAGTCATCGTTTTTCATCAGAAAATTAATTTTTCAGACTGTACCAAAAATGATTCAAAATGTCAAATGGATCGTGCCTCATGTTGAATAACCACTTTTTAACCCCTCAGAGTGACCAAAATTGCCATTTTTACAGAGTTTTGCTTACTCAAAAGCTTCAATTTTGACCAATTTCAGGCACATAAATGACTTCAAATACACTTATTTTAGTTGAAAAAGTCTTAATTCACATCCAACAGTCGTCTGGAGTCAAAAGATTAAATGTTAAAATTTAATCAATATGGACCATTTTAGGGACGTTCGACAGGTCCGGAGTCATCGTTTTTCATCAGAAAATGAATTTTTCAGACTGTACCAAAAATGATTCAAAATGTCAAATGGATCGTGCCTCATGTTGAATAACCACTTTTTAACCCCTCAGAGTGACCAAAATTGCCATTTTTACAGAGTTTTGCTTACTCAAAAGCTTCAATTTTGACTAATTTCAGGCTCATAAATGACTTTAAACACACTTATTTTAGTTGAAAAAGTCTTAATTCACATCCAACAGTCGTTTGGAGTCAAAAGATTAAATGTTAAAATTTCATCCATATTGACCATTTTGGGAACGTTCGACAGGTCCGGACTCATCGTTTTTCATCAGAAAATGAATTTTTCGGACTGTACTAAAAATGATTCAAAATGTCAAATGGATCGTGCCTCATGTTGAATAACCACTTTTTAACCCCTCAGAGTGACCAAAATTGCAATTTTTACAGAGTTTTGCTTACTCAAAAGCGTCAATATTGACCAATTTCAGGCACATAAATGACTTTAAACACACTTATTTTAGTTGAAAAAGTCTTAATTCACATCCAACAGTCGTCTGAGTCAAAAGATTAAATGTTAAAATTTCATCAATATGGACCATTTTGGGGACATTCGACAGGTCCGGAGTCATCGTTTTTCATCAGAAAATGAATTTTTCGGACTGTACCAAAAATGATTCAAAATGTCAAATGGATCGTGCCTCATGTTGAATAACCACTTTTTAACCCCTCAGAGTGACCAAAATTGCCATTTTTACAGAGTTTTGCTTACTCAAAAGCTTCAATTTTGACCAATTTCAGGCACATAAATGACTTTAAACACACTTATTTTAGTTGAAAAAGTCTTAATTCACATCCAACAGTCGTTTGGAGTCAAAAGATTAAATGTTAAAATTTCATCCATATTGACCATTTTGGGAACGTTCGACAGGTCCGGAGTCATCGTTTTTCATCAGAAAATTAATTTTTCAGACTGTACCAAAAATTATTCAAAATGTCAAATGGATCGTGCCTCATGTTGAATAACCACTTTTTAACCCCTCAGAGTGACCAAAATTGCCATTTTTACAGTTTTGCTTACTCAAAAGCTTCAATTTTGACCAATTTCAGGCACATAAATGACTTTAAACACACTTATTTTAGTTGAAAAAGTCTTAATTCACATCCAACAGTCGTCTGGAGTCAAAAGATTAAATGTTAAAATGTAATCGATATGGACCATTTTGGGCACGTTCGACAGGTCCGGAGTCATCGTTTTTCATCAGAAAATTAATTTTTCGGACCATACCAAAAATGATTCAAAATGTCAAATGGATCGTGCCTCATGTTGAATAACCACTTTTTAACCCCTCAGAGTGACCAAAATTGCCATTTTTAAAGAGTTTTGCTTACTCAAAAGCTTCAATTTTGACCAATTTCAGGCACATAAATGACTTTAAACACACTTATTTTAGTTGAAAAAGTCTTAATTCACATCCAACAGTCGTTTGGAGTCAAAAGATCAAATGTTAAAATTTCATCCATATTGACCATTTTGGGAACGTTCAACAGGTCCGGAGTCATCGTTTTTCATCAGAAAATTAATTTTTCAGACTGTACCAAAAATGATTCAAAATGTCAAATGGATCGTGCCTCATGTTGAATAACCACTTTTTAACCCCTCAGAGTGACCAAAATTGCCATTTTTACAGAGTTTTGCTTACTCAAAAGCTTCAATTTTGACCAATTTCAGGCACATAAATGACTTTAAACACACTTATTTTAGTTGAAAAAGTCTTAATTCACATCCAACAGTCGTCTGGAGTCAAAAGATTAAATGTTAAAATTTCATCGATATGGACCATTTTAGGGACGTTCGACAGGTCCGGAGTCATCGTTTTTTATCAGAAAATTAATTTTTCGGACTATACCAAAAATGATTCAAAATGTCAAATGGATCGTGCCTCATGTTGAATAACCACTTTTTAACCCCTCGGAGTGACCAAAATTGCCATTTTTACAGAGTTTTGCTTACTCAAAAGCTTCAATTTTGACCAATTTCAGGCACATTAATGACTTTAAACACACTTATTTTAGTTGAAAAAGTCTTAATTCACATCCAACAGCCGTTTGGAGTCAAAAGATTAAATGTTAAAATTTCATCCATATCAACCATTTTGGGAACGTTCGACAGGTCCGGAGTCATCGTTTTTCATCAGAAAATTAATTTTTCAGACTGTACCAAAAATGATTCAAAATGTCAAATGGATCGTGCCTCATGTTGAATAACCACTTTTTAACCCCTCAGAGTGACCAAAATTGCCATTTTTACAGTTTTGCTTACTCAAAAGCTTCAATTTTGACCAATTTCAGGCACATAAATGACTTTAAACACACTTATTTTAGTTGAAAAAGTCTTAATTCACATCCAACAGTCGTCTGGAGTCAAAAGATTAAATGTTAAAATTTCATCAATATGGACCATTTTGGGGACATTCGAAAGGTCCGGAGTCATCGTTTTTCATCAGAAAATGAATTTTTCGAACTGTACCAAAAATTATTCAAAATGTCAAATGGATCGTGCCTCATGTTGAATAACTACTTTTTAACCCCTCGGAGTGACCAAAATTGCCATTTTTACAGAGTTTTGCTTACTCAAAAGCTTCAATTTTGACCAATTTCAGGCACATAAATGACTTTAAACACACTTATTTTATTGAAAAAGTCTTAATTCACATCCAACAGTCGTTTGGAGTCAAAAGATCAAATGTTAAAATTTCATCCATATTGACTATTTTGGGAACGTTCAACAGGTCCGGAGTCATCGTTTTTCATCAGAAAATTAATTTTTCAGACTGTACCAAAAATGATTCAAAATGTCAAATGGATCGTGCCTCATGTTGAATAACCACTTTTTAACCCCTCAGAGTGACCAAAATTGCCATTTTTACAGAGTTTTGCTTACTCAAAAGCTTCAATTTTGACCAATTTCAGGCACATAAATGACTTTAAATACACTTATTTTAGTTGAAAAAGTCTTAATTCACATCCAACAGTCGTCTGGAGTCAAAAGATTAAATGTTAAAATTTAATCAATATGGACCATTTTAGGGACGTTCGACAGGTCCGGAGTCATCGTTTTTCATCAGAAAATGAATTTTTCAGACTGTACCAAAAATGATTCAAAATGTCAAATGGATCGTGCCTCATGTTGAATAACCACTTTTTAACCCCTCAGAGTGACCAAAATTGCCATTTTTACAGAGTTTTGCTTACTCAAAAGCTTCAATTTTGACTAATTTCAGGCTCATAAATGACTTTAAACACACTTATTTTAGTTGAAAAAGTCTTAATTCACATCCAACAGTCGTTTGGAGTCAAAAGATTAAATGTTAAAATTTCATCCATATTGACCATTTTGGGAACGTTCGACAGGTCCGGACTCATCGTTTTTCATCAGAAAATGAATTTTTCGGACTGTACTAAAAATGATTCAAAATGTCAAATGGATCGTGCCTCATGTTGAATAACCACTTTTTAACCCCTCAGAGTGACCAAAATTGCAATTTTTACAGAGTTTTGCTTACTCAAAAGCGTCAATATTGACCAATTTCAGGCACATAAATGACTTTAAACACACTTATTTTAGTTGAAAAAGTCTTAATTCACATCCAACAGTCGTCTGAGTCAAAAGATTAAATGTTAAAATTTCATCAATATGGACCATTTTGGGGACATTCGACAGGTCCGGAGTCATCGTTTTTCATCAGAAAATGAATTTTTCGGACTGTACCAAAAATGATTCAAAATGTCAAATGGATCGTGCCTCATGTTGAATAACCACTTTTTAACCCCTCAGAGTGACCAAAATTGCCATTTTTACAGAGTTTTGCTTACTCAAAAGCTTCAATTTTGACCAATTTCAGGCACATAAATGACTTTAAACACACTTATTTTAGTTGAAAAAGTCTTAATTCACATCCAACAGTCGTTTGGAGTCAAAAGATTAAATGTTAAAATTTCATCCATATTGACCATTTTGGGAACGTTCGACAGGTCCGGAGTCATCGTTTTTCATCAGAAAATTAATTTTTCAGACTGTACCAAAAATTATTCAAAATGTCAAATGGATCGTGCCTCATGTTGAATAACCACTTTTTAACCCCTCAGAGTGACCAAAATTGCCATTTTTACAGTTTTGCTTACTCAAAAGCTTCAATTTTGACCAATTTCAGGCACATAAATTACTTTAAACACACTTATTTTAGTTGAAAAAGTCTTAATTCACATCCAACAGTCGTCTGGAGTCAAAAGATTAAATGTTAAAATGTAATCGATATGGACCATTTTGGGCACGTTCGACAGGTCCGGAGTCATCGTTTTTCATCAGAAAATTAATTTTTCGGACCATACCAAAAATGATTCAAAATGTCAAATGGATCGTGCCTCATGTTGAATAACCACTTTTTAACCCCTCAGAGTGACCAAAATTGCCATTTTTAAAGAGTTTTGCTTACTCAAAAGCTTCAATTTTGACCAATTTCAGGCACATAAATGACTTTAAACACACTTATTTTAGTTGAAAAAGTCTTAATTCACATCCAACAGTCGTTTGGAGTCAAAAGATCAAATGTTAAAATTTCATCCATATTGACCATTTTGGGAACGTTCAACAGGTCCGGAGTCATCGTTTTTCATCAGAAAATTAATTTTTCAGACTGTACCAAAAATGATTCAAAATGTCAAATGGATCGTGCCTCATGTTGAATAACCACTTTTTAACCCCTCAGAGTGACCAAAATTGCCATTTTTACAGAGTTTTGCTTACTCAAAAGCTTCAATTTTGACCAATTTCAGGCACATAAATGACTTTAAACACACTTATTTTAGTTGAAAAAGTCTTAATTCACATCCAACAGTCGTCTGGAGTCAAAAGATTAAATGTTAAAATTTCATCGATATGGACCATTTTAGGGACGTTCGACAGGTCCGGAGTCATCGTTTTTTATCAGAAAATTAATTTTTCGGACTATACCAAAAATGATTCAAAATGTCAAATGGATCGTGCCTCATGTTGAATAACCACTTTTTAACCCCTCAGAGTGACCAAAAGTGCCATTTTTACAGAGTTTTGCTTACTCAAAAGCTTCAATTTTGACCAATTTCAGGCACATTAATGACTTTAAACACACTTATTTTAGTTGAAAAAGTCTTAATTCACATCCAACAGTCGTTTGGAGTCAAAAGATTAAATGTTAAAATTTCATCCATATTGACCATTTTGGGAACGTTCGACAGGTCCGGAGTCATCGTTTTTCATCAGAAAATTAATTTTTCAGACTGTACCAAAAATGATTCAAAATGTCAAATGGATCGTGCCTCATGTTGAATAACCACTTTTTAACCCCTCGGAGTGACCAAAATTGCCATTTTTACAGAGTTTTGCTTACTCAAAAGCTTCAATTTTGACCAATTTCAGGCACATAAATGACTTTAAACACACTTATTTTAGTTGAAAAAGTCTTAATTCACATCCAACAGTCGTTTGGAGTCAAAAGATTAAATGTTAAAATTTCATCCATATCAACCATTTTGGGAACGTTCGACAGGTCCGGAGTCATCGTTTTTCATCAGAAAATTAATTTTTCAGACTGTACCAAAAATGATTCAAAATGTCAAATGGATCGTGCCTCATGTTGAATAACCACTTTTTAACCCCTCAGAGTGACCAAAATTGCCATTTTTACAGTTTTGCTTACTCAAAAGCTTCAATTTTGACCAATTTCAGGCACATAAATGACTTTAAACACACTTATTTTAGTTGAAAAAGTCTTAATTCACATCCAACAGTCGTCTGGAGTCAAAAGATTAAATGTTAAAATTTCATCAATATGGACCATTTTGGGGACATTCGATAGGTCCGGAGTCATCGTTTTTCATCAGAAAATGAATTTTTCGAACTGTACCAAAAATTATTCAAAATGTGAAATGGATCGTGCCTCATGTTGAATAACTACTTTTTAACCCCTTGGAGTGACCAAAATTGCCATTTTTACAGAGTTTTGCTTACTCAAAAGCTTCAATTTTGACCAATTTCAGGCACATAAATGACTTTAAACACACTTATTTTAGTTGAAAAAGTCTTAATTCACATCCAACAGTCGTTTGGAGTCAAAAGATCAAATGTTAAAATTTCATCCATATTGACTATTTTGGGAACGTTCAACAGGTCCGGAGTCATCGTTTTTCATCAGAAAATTAATTTTTCAGACTGTACCAAAAATGATTCAAAATGTCAAATGGATCGTGCCTCATGTTGAATAACCACTTTTTAACCCCTCAGAGTGACCAAAATTGCCATTTTTACAGAGTTTTGCTTACTCAAAAGCTTCAATTTTGACCAATTTCAGGCACATAAATGACTTTAAATACACTTATTTTAGTTGAAAAAGTCTTAATTCACATCCAACAGTCGTCTGGAGTCAAAAGATTAAATGTTAAAATTTCATCGATATGGACCATTTTAGGGACGTTCGACAGGTCCGGAGTCATCGTTTTTCATCAGAAAATGAATTTTTCGGACTGTACCAAAAATGATTCAAAATGTCAAATGGATCGTGCCTCATGTTGAATAACCACTTTTTAACCCCTCAGAGTGACCAAAATTGCCATTTTTACAGAGTTTTGCTTACTCAAAAGCTTCAATTTTGACTAATTTACGGCTCATAAATGACTTTAAACACACTTATTTTAGTTGAAAAAGTCTTAATTCACATCCAACAGTCGTTTGGAGTCAAAAGATTAAATGTTAAAATTTCATCCATATTGACCATTTTGGGAACGTTCGACAGGTCCGGACTCATCGTTTTTCATCAGAAAATGAATTTTTCGGACTGTACTAAAAATGATTCAAAATGTCAAATGGATCGTGCCTCATGTTGAATAACCACTTTTTAACCCCTCAGAGTGACCAAAATTGCAATTTTTACAGAGTTTTGCTTACTCAAAAGCGTCAATATTGACCAATTTCAGGCACATAAATGACTTTAAACACACTTATTTTAGTTGAAAAAGTCTTAATTCACATCCAACAGTCGTCTGAGTCAAAAGATTAAATGTTAAAATTTCATCAATATGGACCATTTTGGGGACATTCGACAGGTCCGGAGTCATCGTTTTTCATCAGAAAATGAATTTTTCGGACTGTACCAAAAATGATTCAAAATGTCAAATGGATCGTGCCTCATGTTGAATAACCACTTTTTAACCCCTCAGAGTGACCAAAATTGCCATTTTTACAGAGTTTTGCTTACTCAAAAGCTTCAATTTTGACCAATTTCAGGCACATAAATGACTTTAAACACACTTATTTTAGTTGAAAAAGTCTTAATTCACATCCAACAGTCGTTTGGAGTCAAAAGATTAAATGTTAAAATTTCATCCATATTGACCATTTTGGGAACGTTCGACAGGTCCGGAGTCATCGTTTTTCATCAGAAAATTAATTTTTCAGACTGTACCAAAAATGATTCAAAATGTCAAATGGATCGTGCCTCATGTTGAATAACCACTTTTTAACCCCTCAGAGTGACCAAAATTGCCATTTTTACAGTTTTGCTTACTCAAAAGCTTCAATTTTGACCAATTTCAGGCACATAAATGACTTTAAACACACTTATTTTAGTTGAAAAAGTCTTAATTCACATCCAACAGTCGTCTGGAGTCAAAAGATTAAATGTTAAAATGTAATCGATATGGACCATTTTGGGCACGTTCGACAGGTCCGGAGTCATCGTTTTTCATCAGAAAATTAATTTTTCGGACCATACCAAAAATGATTCAAAATGTCAAATGGATCGTGCCTCATGTTGAATAACCACTTTTTAACCCCTCAGAGTGACCAAAATTGCCATTTTTAAAGAGTTTTGCTTACTCAAAAGCTTCAATTTTGACCAATTTCAGGCACATAAATGACTTTAAACACACTTATTTTAGTTGAAAAAGTCTTAATTCACATCCAACAGTCGTTTGGAGTCAAAAGATCAAATGTTAAAATTTCATCCATATTGACCATTTTGGGAACGTTCAACAGGTCCGGAGTCATCGTTTTTCATCAGAAAATTAATTTTTCAGACTGTACCAAAAATGATTCAAAATGTCAAATGGATCGTGCCTCATGTTGAATAACCACTTTTTAACCCCTCAGAGTGACCAAAATTGCCATTTTTACAGAGTTTTGCTTACTCAAAAGCTTCAATTTTGACCAATTTCAGGCACATAAATGACTTTAAACACACTTATTTTAGTTGAAAAAGTCTTAATTCACATCCAACAGTCGTCTGGAGTCAAAAGATTAAATGTTAAAATTTCATCGATATGGACCATTTTAGGGACGTTCGACAGGTCCGGAGTCATCGTTTTTTATCAGAAAATTAATTTTTCGGACTATACCAAAAATGATTCAAAATGTCAAATGGATCGTGCCTCATGTTGAATAACCACTTTTTAACCCCTCAGAGTGACCAAAATTGCCATTTTTACAGTTTTGCTTACTCAAAAGCTTCAATTTTGACCAATTTCAGGCACATAAATGACTTTAAATACACTTATTTTAGTTGAAAAAGTCTTAATTCACATCCAACAGTCGTCTGGAGTCAAAAGATTAAATGTTAAAATTTCATCGATATGGACCATTTTAGGGACGTTCGACAGGTCCGGAGTCATCGTTTTTCATCAGAAAATGAATTTTTCGGACTGTACCAAAAATGATTCAAAATGTCAAATGGATCGTGCCTCATGTTGAATAACCACTTTTTAACCCCTCAGAGTGACCAAAATTGCCATTTTTACAGAGTTTTGCTTACTCAAAAGCTTCAATTTTGACTAATGTACGGCTCATAAATGACTTTAAACACACTTATTTTAGTTGAAAAAGTCTTAATTCACATCCAACAGTCGTTTGGAGTCAAAAGATTAAATGTTAAAATTTCATCCATATTGACCATTTTGGGAACGTTCGACAGGTCCGGACTCATCGTTTTTCATCAGAAAATGAATTTTTCGGACTGTACTAAAAATGATTCAAAATGTCAAATGGATCGTGCCTCATGTTGAATAACCACTTTTTAACCCCTCAGAGTGACCAAAATTGCAATTTTTACAGAGTTTTGCTTACTCAAAAGCGTCAATATTGACCAATTTCAGGCACATAAATGACTTTAAACACACTTATTTTAGTTGAAAAAGTCTTAATTCACATCCAACAGTCGTCTGAGTCAAAAGATTAAATGTTAAAATTTCATCAATATGGACCATTTTGGGGACATTCGACAGGTCCGGAGTCATCGTTTTTCATCAGAAAATGAATTTTTCGGACTGTACCAAAAATGATTCAAAATGTCAAATGGATCGTGCCTCATGTTGAATAACCACTTTTTAACCCCTCAGAGTGACCAAAATTGCCATTTTTACAGAGTTTTGCTTACTCAAAAGCTTCAATTTTGACCAATTTCAGGCACATAAATGACTTTAAACACACTTATTTTAGTTGAAAAAGTCTTAATTCACATCCAACAGTCGTTTGGAGTCAAAAGATTAAATGTTAAAATTTCATCCATATTGACCATTTTGGGAACGTTCGACAGGTCCGGAGTCATCGTTTTTCATCAGAAAATTAATTTTTCAGACTGTACCAAAAATGATTCAAAATGTCAAATGGATCGTGCCTCATGTTGAATAACCACTTTTTAACCCCTCAGAGTGACCAAAATTGCCATTTTTACAGTTTTGCTTACTCAAAAGCTTCAATTTTGACCAATTTCAGGCACATAAATGACTTTAAACACACTTATTTTAGTTGAAAAAGTCTTAATTCACATCCAACAGTCGTCTGGAGTCAAAAGATTAAATGTTAAAATGTAATCGATATGGACCATTTTGGGCACGTTCGACAGGTCCGGAGTCATCGTTTTTCATCAGAAAATTAATTTTTCGGACCATACCAAAAATGATTCAAAATGTCAAATGGATCGTGCCTCATGTTGAATAACCACTTTTTAACCCCTCAGAGTGACCAAAATTGCCATTTTTAAAGAGTTTTGCTTACTCAAAAGCTTCAATTTTGACCAATTTCAGGCACATAAATGACTTTAAACACACTTATTTTAGTTGAAAAAGTCTTAATTCACATCCAACAGTCGTTTGGAGTCAAAAGATCAAATGTTAAAATTTCATCCATATTGACCATTTTGGGAACGTTCAACAGGTCCGGAGTCATCGTTTTTCATCAGAAAATTAATTTTTCAGACTGTACCAAAAATGATTCAAAATGTCAAATGGATCGTGCCTCATGTTGAATAACCACTTTTTAACCCCTCAGAGTGACCAAAATTGCCATTTTTACAGAGTTTTGCTTACTCAAAAGCTTCAATTTTGACCAATTTCAGGCACATAAATGACTTTAAACACACTTATTTTAGTTGAAAAAGTCTTAATTCACATCCAACAGTCGTCTGGAGTCAAAAGATTAAATGTTAAAATTTCATCGATATGGACCATTTTAGGGACGTTCGACAGGTCCGGAGTCATCGTTTTTTATCAGAAAATTAATTTTTCGGACTATACCAAAAATGATTCAAAATGTCAAATGGATCGTGCCTCATGTTGAATAACCACTTTTTAACCCCTCGGAGTGACCAAAATTGCCATTTTTACAGAGTTTTGCTTACTCAAAAGCTTCAATTTTGACCAATTTCAGGCACATTAATGACTTTAAACACACTTATTTTAGTTGAAAAAGTCTTAATTCACATCCAACAGCCGTTTGGAGTCAAAAGATTAAATGTTAAAATTTCATCCATATCAACCATTTTGGGAACGTTCGACAGGTCCGGAGTCATCGTTTTTCATCAGAAAATTAATTTTTCAGACTGTACCAAAAATGATTCAAAATGTCAAATGGATCGTGCCTCATGTTGAATAACCACTTTTTAACCCCTCAGAGTGACCAAAATTGCCATTTTTACAGTTTTGCTTACTCAAAAGCTTCAATTTTGACCAATTTCAGGCACATAAATGACTTTAAACACACTTATTTTAGTTGAAAAAGTCTTAATTCACATCCAACAGTCGTCTGGAGTCAAAAGATTAAATGTTAAAATTTCATCAATATGGACCATTTTGGGGACATTCGAAAGGTCCGGAGTCATCGTTTTTCATCAGAAAATGAATTTTTCGAACTGTACCAAAAATTATTCAAAATGTCAAATGGATCGTGCCTCATGTTGAATAACTACTTTTTAACCCCTCGGAGTGACCAAAATTGCCATTTTTACAGAGTTTTGCTTACTCAAAAGCTTCAATTTTGACCAATTTCAGGCACATAAATGACTTTAAACACACTTATTTTATTGAAAAAGTCTTAATTCACATCCAACAGTCGTTTGGAGTCAAAAGATCAAATGTTAAAATTTCATCCATATTGACTATTTTGGGAACGTTCAACAGGTCCGGAGTCATCGTTTTTCATCAGAAAATTAATTTTTCAGACTGTACCAAAAATGATTCAAAATGTCAAATGGATCGTGCCTCATGTTGAATAACCACTTTTTAACCCCTCAGAGTGACCAAAATTGCCATTTTTACAGAGTTTTGCTTACTCAAAAGCTTCAATTTTGACCAATTTCAGGCACATAAATGACTTTAAATACACTTATTTTAGTTGAAAAAGTCTTAATTCACATCCAACAGTCGTCTGGAGTCAAAAGATTAAATGTTAAAATTTAATCAATATGGACCATTTTAGGGACGTTCGACAGGTCCGGAGTCATCGTTTTTCATCAGAAAATGAATTTTTCAGACTGTACCAAAAATGATTCAAAATGTCAAATGGATCGTGCCTCATGTTGAATAACCACTTTTTAACCCCTCAGAGTGACCAAAATTGCCATTTTTACAGAGTTTTGCTTACTCAAAAGCTTCAATTTTGACTAATTTCAGGCTCATAAATGACTTTAAACACACTTATTTTAGTTGAAAAAGTCTTAATTCACATCCAACAGTCGTTTGGAGTCAAAAGATTAAATGTTAAAATTTCATCCATATTGACCATTTTGGGAACGTTCGACAGGTCCGGACTCATCGTTTTTCATCAGAAAATGAATTTTTCGGACTGTACTAAAAATGATTCAAAATGTCAAATGGATCGTGCCTCATGTTGAATAACCACTTTTTAACCCCTCAGAGTGACCAAAATTGCAATTTTTACAGAGTTTTGCTTACTCAAAAGCGTCAATATTGACCAATTTCAGGCACATAAATGACTTTAAACACACTTATTTTAGTTGAAAAAGTCTTAATTCACATCCAACAGTCGTCTGAGTCAAAAGATTAAATGTTAAAATTTCATCAATATGGACCATTTTGGGGACATTCGACAGGTCCGGAGTCATCGTTTTTCATCAGAAAATGAATTTTTCGGACTGTACCAAAAATGATTCAAAATGTCAAATGGATCGTGCCTCATGTTGAATAACCACTTTTTAACCCCTCAGAGTGACCAAAATTGCCATTTTTACAGAGTTTTGCTTACTCAAAAGCTTCAATTTTGACCAATTTCAGGCACATAAATGACTTTAAACACACTTATTTTAGTTGAAAAAGTCTTAATTCACATCCAACAGTCGTTTGGAGTCAAAAGATTAAATGTTAAAATTTCATCCATATTGACCATTTTGGGAACGTTCGACAGGTCCGGAGTCATCGTTTTTCATCAGAAAATTAATTTTTCAGACTGTACCAAAAATTATTCAAAATGTCAAATGGATCGTGCCTCATGTTGAATAACCACTTTTTAACCCCTCAGAGTGACCAAAATTGCCATTTTTACAGTTTTGCTTACTCAAAAGCTTCAATTTTGACCAATTTCAGGCACATAAATTACTTTAAACACACTTATTTTAGTTGAAAAAGTCTTAATTCACATCCAACAGTCGTCTGGAGTCAAAAGATTAAATGTTAAAATGTAATCGATATGGACCATTTTGGGCACGTTCGACAGGTCCGGAGTCATCGTTTTTCATCAGAAAATTAA
Organism: Lissotriton vulgaris; assembly: GCF_964263255.1. NCBI lineage: Eukaryota > Metazoa > Chordata > Amphibia > Caudata > Salamandridae > Lissotriton > Lissotriton vulgaris. The sequence continues at coordinate 711,802 of NW_028248067.1, forward strand.
TTTTTCGGACCATACCAAAAATGATTCAAAATGTCAAATGGATCGTGCCTCATGTTGAATAACCACTTTTTAACCCCTCAGAGTGACCAAAATTGCCATTTTTAAAGAGTTTTGCTTACTCAAAAGCTTCAATTTTGACCAATTTCAGGCACATAAATGACTTTAAACACACTTATTTTAGTTGAAAAAGTCTTAATTCACATCCAACAGTCGTTTGGAGTCAAAAGATCAAATGTTAAAATTTCATCCATATTGACCATTTTGGGAACGTTCAACAGGTCCGGAGTCATCGTTTTTCATCAGAAAATTAATTTTTCAGACTGTACCAAAAATGATTCAAAATGTCAAATGGATCGTGCCTCATGTTGAATAACCACTTTTTAACCCCTCAGAGTGACCAAAATTGCCATTTTTACAGAGTTTTGCTTACTCAAAAGCTTCAATTTTGACCAATTTCAGGCACATAAATGACTTTAAACACACTTATTTTAGTTGAAAAAGTCTTAATTCACATCCAACAGTCGTCTGGAGTCAAAAGATTAAATGTTAAAATTTCATCGATATGGACCATTTTAGGGACGTTCGACAGGTCCGGAGTCATCGTTTTTTATCAGAAAATTAATTTTTCGGACTATACCAAAAATGATTCAAAATGTCAAATGGATCGTGCCTCATGTTGAATAACCACTTTTTAACCCCTCAGAGTGACCAAAAGTGCCATTTTTACAGAGTTTTGCTTACTCAAAAGCTTCAATTTTGACCAATTTCAGGCACATTAATGACTTTAAACACACTTATTTTAGTTGAAAAAGTCTTAATTCACATCCAACAGTCGTTTGGAGTCAAAAGATTAAATGTTAAAATTTCATCCATATTGACCATTTTGGGAACGTTCGACAGGTCCGGAGTCATCGTTTTTCATCAGAAAATTAATTTTTCAGACTGTACCAAAAATGATTCAAAATGTCAAATGGATCGTGCCTCATGTTGAATAACCACTTTTTAACCCCTCGGAGTGACCAAAATTGCCATTTTTACAGAGTTTTGCTTACTCAAAAGCTTCAATTTTGACCAATTTCAGGCACATAAATGACTTTAAACACACTTATTTTAGTTGAAAAAGTCTTAATTCACATCCAACAGTCGTTTGGAGTCAAAAGATTAAATGTTAAAATTTCATCCATATCAACCATTTTGGGAACGTTCGACAGGTCCGGAGTCATCGTTTTTCATCAGAAAATTAATTTTTCAGACTGTACCAAAAATGATTCAAAATGTCAAATGGATCGTGCCTCATGTTGAATAACCACTTTTTAACCCCTCAGAGTGACCAAAATTGCCATTTTTACAGTTTTGCTTACTCAAAAGCTTCAATTTTGACCAATTTCAGGCACATAAATGACTTTAAACACACTTATTTTAGTTGAAAAAGTCTTAATTCACATCCAACAGTCGTCTGGAGTCAAAAGATTAAATGTTAAAATTTCATCAATATGGACCATTTTGGGGACATTCGATAGGTCCGGAGTCATCGTTTTTCATCAGAAAATGAATTTTTCGAACTGTACCAAAAATTATTCAAAATGTGAAATGGATCGTGCCTCATGTTGAATAACTACTTTTTAACCCCTTGGAGTGACCAAAATTGCCATTTTTACAGAGTTTTGCTTACTCAAAAGCTTCAATTTTGACCAATTTCAGGCACATAAATGACTTTAAACACACTTATTTTAGTTGAAAAAGTCTTAATTCACATCCAACAGTCGTTTGGAGTCAAAAGATCAAATGTTAAAATTTCATCCATATTGACTATTTTGGGAACGTTCAACAGGTCCGGAGTCATCGTTTTTCATCAGAAAATTAATTTTTCAGACTGTACCAAAAATGATTCAAAATGTCAAATGGATCGTGCCTCATGTTGAATAACCACTTTTTAACCCCTCAGAGTGACCAAAATTGCCATTTTTACAGAGTTTTGCTTACTCAAAAGCTTCAATTTTGACCAATTTCAGGCACATAAATGACTTTAAATACACTTATTTTAGTTGAAAAAGTCTTAATTCACATCCAACAGTCGTCTGGAGTCAAAAGATTAAATGTTAAAATTTCATCGATATGGACCATTTTAGGGACGTTCGACAGGTCCGGAGTCATCGTTTTTCATCAGAAAATGAATTTTTCGGACTGTACCAAAAATGATTCAAAATGTCAAATGGATCGTGCCTCATGTTGAATAACCACTTTTTAACCCCTCAGAGTGACCAAAATTGCCATTTTTACAGAGTTTTGCTTACTCAAAAGCTTCAATTTTGACTAATTTACGGCTCATAAATGACTTTAAACACACTTATTTTAGTTGAAAAAGTCTTAATTCACATCCAACAGTCGTTTGGAGTCAAAAGATTAAATGTTAAAATTTCATCCATATTGACCATTTTGGGAACGTTCGACAGGTCCGGACTCATCGTTTTTCATCAGAAAATGAATTTTTCGGACTGTACTAAAAATGATTCAAAATGTCAAATGGATCGTGCCTCATGTTGAATAACCACTTTTTAACCCCTCAGAGTGACCAAAATTGCAATTTTTACAGAGTTTTGCTTACTCAAAAGCGTCAATATTGACCAATTTCAGGCACATAAATGACTTTAAACACACTTATTTTAGTTGAAAAAGTCTTAATTCACATCCAACAGTCGTCTGAGTCAAAAGATTAAATGTTAAAATTTCATCAATATGGACCATTTTGGGGACATTCGACAGGTCCGGAGTCATCGTTTTTCATCAGAAAATGAATTTTTCGGACTGTACCAAAAATGATTCAAAATGTCAAATGGATCGTGCCTCATGTTGAATAACCACTTTTTAACCCCTCAGAGTGACCAAAATTGCCATTTTTACAGAGTTTTGCTTACTCAAAAGCTTCAATTTTGACCAATTTCAGGCACATAAATGACTTTAAACACACTTATTTTAGTTGAAAAAGTCTTAATTCACATCCAACAGTCGTTTGGAGTCAAAAGATTAAATGTTAAAATTTCATCCATATTGACCATTTTGGGAACGTTCGACAGGTCCGGAGTCATCGTTTTTCATCAGAAAATTAATTTTTCAGACTGTACCAAAAATGATTCAAAATGTCAAATGGATCGTGCCTCATGTTGAATAACCACTTTTTAACCCCTCAGAGTGACCAAAATTGCCATTTTTACAGTTTTGCTTACTCAAAAGCTTCAATTTTGACCAATTTCAGGCACATAAATGACTTTAAACACACTTATTTTAGTTGAAAAAGTCTTAATTCACATCCAACAGTCGTCTGGAGTCAAAAGATTAAATGTTAAAATGTAATCGATATGGACCATTTTGGGCACGTTCGACAGGTCCGGAGTCATCGTTTTTCATCAGAAAATTAATTTTTCGGACCATACCAAAAATGATTCAAAATGTCAAATGGATCGTGCCTCATGTTGAATAACCACTTTTTAACCCCTCAGAGTGACCAAAATTGCCATTTTTAAAGAGTTTTGCTTACTCAAAAGCTTCAATTTTGACCAATTTCAGGCACATAAATGACTTTAAACACACTTATTTTAGTTGAAAAAGTCTTAATTCACATCCAACAGTCGTTTGGAGTCAAAAGATCAAATGTTAAAATTTCATCCATATTGACCATTTTGGGAACGTTCAACAGGTCCGGAGTCATCGTTTTTCATCAGAAAATTAATTTTTCAGACTGTACCAAAAATGATTCAAAATGTCAAATGGATCGTGCCTCATGTTGAATAACCACTTTTTAACCCCTCAGAGTGACCAAAATTGCCATTTTTACAGAGTTTTGCTTACTCAAAAGCTTCAATTTTGACCAATTTCAGGCACATAAATGACTTTAAACACACTTATTTTAGTTGAAAAAGTCTTAATTCACATCCAACAGTCGTCTGGAGTCAAAAGATTAAATGTTAAAATTTCATCGATATGGACCATTTTAGGGACGTTCGACAGGTCCGGAGTCATCGTTTTTTATCAGAAAATTAATTTTTCGGACTATACCAAAAATGATTCAAAATGTCAAATGGATCGTGCCTCATGTTGAATAACCACTTTTTAACCCCTCAGAGTGACCAAAATTGCCATTTTTACAGTTTTGCTTACTCAAAAGCTTCAATTTTGACCAATTTCAGGCACATAAATGACTTTAAATACACTTATTTTAGTTGAAAAAGTCTTAATTCACATCCAACAGTCGTCTGGAGTCAAAAGATTAAATGTTAAAATTTCATCGATATGGACCATTTTAGGGACGTTCGACAGGTCCGGAGTCATCGTTTTTCATCAGAAAATGAATTTTTCGGACTGTACCAAAAATGATTCAAAATGTCAAATGGATCGTGCCTCATGTTGAATAACCACTTTTTAACCCCTCAGAGTGACCAAAATTGCCATTTTTACAGAGTTTTGCTTACTCAAAAGCTTCAATTTTGACTAATGTACGGCTCATAAATGACTTTAAACACACTTATTTTAGTTGAAAAAGTCTTAATTCACATCCAACAGTCGTTTGGAGTCAAAAGATTAAATGTTAAAATTTCATCCATATTGACCATTTTGGGAACGTTCGACAGGTCCGGACTCATCGTTTTTCATCAGAAAATGAATTTTTCGGACTGTACTAAAAATGATTCAAAATGTCAAATGGATCGTGCCTCATGTTGAATAACCACTTTTTAACCCCTCAGAGTGACCAAAATTGCAATTTTTACAGAGTTTTGCTTACTCAAAAGCGTCAATATTGACCAATTTCAGGCACATAAATGACTTTAAACACACTTATTTTAGTTGAAAAAGTCTTAATTCACATCCAACAGTCGTCTGAGTCAAAAGATTAAATGTTAAAATTTCATCAATATGGACCATTTTGGGGACATTCGACAGGTCCGGAGTCATCGTTTTTCATCAGAAAATGAATTTTTCGGACTGTACCAAAAATGATTCAAAATGTCAAATGGATCGTGCCTCATGTTGAATAACCACTTTTTAACCCCTCAGAGTGACCAAAATTGCCATTTTTACAGAGTTTTGCTTACTCAAAAGCTTCAATTTTGACCAATTTCAGGCACATAAATGACTTTAAACACACTTATTTTAGTTGAAAAAGTCTTAATTCACATCCAACAGTCGTTTGGAGTCAAAAGATTAAATGTTAAAATTTCATCCATATTGACCATTTTGGGAACGTTCGACAGGTCCGGAGTCATCGTTTTTCATCAGAAAATTAATTTTTCAGACTGTACCAAAAATGATTCAAAATGTCAAATGGATCGTGCCTCATGTTGAATAACCACTTTTTAACCCCTCAGAGTGACCAAAATTGCCATTTTTACAGTTTTGCTTACTCAAAAGCTTCAATTTTGACCAATTTCAGGCACATAAATGACTTTAAACACACTTATTTTAGTTGAAAAAGTCTTAATTCACATCCAACAGTCGTCTGGAGTCAAAAGATTAAATGTTAAAATGTAATCGATATGGACCATTTTGGGCACGTTCGACAGGTCCGGAGTCATCGTTTTTCATCAGAAAATTAATTTTTCGGACCATACCAAAAATGATTCAAAATGTCAAATGGATCGTGCCTCATGTTGAATAACCACTTTTTAACCCCTCAGAGTGACCAAAATTGCCATTTTTAAAGAGTTTTGCTTACTCAAAAGCTTCAATTTTGACCAATTTCAGGCACATAAATGACTTTAAACACACTTATTTTAGTTGAAAAAGTCTTAATTCACATCCAACAGTCGTTTGGAGTCAAAAGATCAAATGTTAAAATTTCATCCATATTGACCATTTTGGGAACGTTCAACAGGTCCGGAGTCATCGTTTTTCATCAGAAAATTAATTTTTCAGACTGTACCAAAAATGATTCAAAATGTCAAATGGATCGTGCCTCATGTTGAATAACCACTTTTTAACCCCTCAGAGTGACCAAAATTGCCATTTTTACAGAGTTTTGCTTACTCAAAAGCTTCAATTTTGACCAATTTCAGGCACATAAATGACTTTAAACACACTTATTTTAGTTGAAAAAGTCTTAATTCACATCCAACAGTCGTCTGGAGTCAAAAGATTAAATGTTAAAATTTCATCGATATGGACCATTTTAGGGACGTTCGACAGGTCCGGAGTCATCGTTTTTTATCAGAAAATTAATTTTTCGGACTATACCAAAAATGATTCAAAATGTCAAATGGATCGTGCCTCATGTTGAATAACCACTTTTTAACCCCTCGGAGTGACCAAAATTGCCATTTTTACAGAGTTTTGCTTACTCAAAAGCTTCAATTTTGACCAATTTCAGGCACATTAATGACTTTAAACACACTTATTTTAGTTGAAAAAGTCTTAATTCACATCCAACAGCCGTTTGGAGTCAAAAGATTAAATGTTAAAATTTCATCCATATCAACCATTTTGGGAACGTTCGACAGGTCCGGAGTCATCGTTTTTCATCAGAAAATTAATTTTTCAGACTGTACCAAAAATGATTCAAAATGTCAAATGGATCGTGCCTCATGTTGAATAACCACTTTTTAACCCCTCAGAGTGACCAAAATTGCCATTTTTACAGTTTTGCTTACTCAAAAGCTTCAATTTTGACCAATTTCAGGCACATAAATGACTTTAAACACACTTATTTTAGTTGAAAAAGTCTTAATTCACATCCAACAGTTGTCTGGAGTCAAAAGATTAAATGTTAAAATTTCATCAATATGGACCATTTTGGGGACATTCGAAAGGTCCGGAGTCATCGTTTTTCATCAGAAAATGAATTTTTCGAACTGTACCAAAAATTATTCAAAATGTCAAATGGATCGTGCCTCATGTTGAATAACTACTTTTTAACCCCTCGGAGTGACCAAAATTGCCATTTTTACAGAGTTTTGCTTACTCAAAAGCTTCAATTTTGACCAATTTCAGGCACATAAATGACTTTAAACACACTTATTTTATTGAAAAAGTCTTAATTCACATCCAACAGTCGTTTGGAGTCAAAAGATCAAATGTTAAAATTTCATCCATATTGACTATTTTGGGAACGTTCAACAGGTCCGGAGTCATCGTTTTTCATCAGAAAATTAATTTTTCAGACTGTACCAAAAATGATTCAAAATGTCAAATGGATCGTGCCTCATGTTGAATAACCACTTTTTAACCCCTCAGAGTGACCAAAATTGCCATTTTTACAGAGTTTTGCTTACTCAAAAGCTTCAATTTTGACCAATTTCAGGCACATAAATGACTTTAAATACACTTATTTTAGTTGAAAAAGTCTTAATTCACATCCAACAGTCGTCTGGAGTCAAAAGATTAAATGTTAAAATTTAATCAATATGGACCATTTTAGGGACGTTCGACAGGTCCGGAGTCATCGTTTTTCATCAGAAAATGAATTTTTCAGACTGTACCAAAAATGATTCAAAATGTCAAATGGATCGTGCCTCATGTTGAATAACCACTTTTTAACCCCTCAGAGTGACCAAAATTGCCATTTTTACAGAGTTTTGCTTACTCAAAAGCTTCAATTTTGACTAATTTCAGGCTCATAAATGACTTTAAACACACTTATTTTAGTTGAAAAAGTCTTAATTCACATCCAACAGTCGTTTGGAGTCAAAAGATTAAATGTTAAAATTTCATCCATATTGACCATTTTGGGAACGTTCGACAGGTCCGAACTCATCGTTTTTCATCAGAAAATGAATTTTTCGGACTGTACTAAAAATGATTCAAAATGTCAAATGGATCGTGCCTCATGTTGAATAACCACTTTTTAACCCCTCAGAGTGACCAAAATTGCAATTTTTACAGAGTTTTGCTTACTCAAAAGCGTCAATATTGACCAATTTCAGGCACATAAATGACTTTAAACACACTTATTTTAGTTGAAAAAGTCTTAATTCACATCCAACAGTCGTCTGAGTCAAAAGATTAAATGTTAAAATTTCATCAATATGGACCATTTTGGGGACATTCGACAGGTCCGGAGTCATCGTTTTTCATCAGAAAATGAATTTTTCGGACTGTACCAAAAATGATTCAAAATGTCAAATGGATCGTGCCTCATGTTGAATAACCACTTTTTAACCCCTCAGAGTGACCAAAATTGCCATTTTTACAGAGTTTTGCTTACTCAAAAGCTTCAATTTTGACCAATTTCAGGCACATAAATGACTTTAAACACACTTATTTTAGTTGAAAAAGTCTTAATTCACATCCAACAGTCGTTTGGAGTCAAAAGATTAAATGTTAAAATTTCATCCATATTGACCATTTTGGGAACGTTCGACAGGTCCGGAGTCATCGTTTTTCATCAGAAAATTAATTTTTCAGACTGTACCAAAAATGATTCAAAATGTCAAATGGATCGTGCCTCATGTTGAATAACCACTTTTTAACCCCTCAGAGTGACCAAAATTGCCATTTTTACAGTTTTGCTTACTCAAAAGCTTCAATTTTGACCAATTTCAGGCACATAAATGACTTTAAACACACTTATTTTAGTTGAAAAAGTCTTAATTCACATCCAACAGTCGTCTGGAGTCAAAAGATTAAATGTTAAAATGTAATCGATATGGACCATTTTGGGCACGTTCGACAGGTCCGGAGTCATCGTTTTTCATCAGAAAATTAATTTTTCGGACCATACCAAAAATGATTCAAAATGTCAAATGGATCGTGCCTCATGTTGAATAACCACTTTTTAACCCCTCAGAGTGACCAAAATTGCCATTTTTAAAGAGTTTTGCTTACTCAAAAGCTTCAATTTTGACCAATTTCAGGCACATAAATGACTTTAAACACACTTATTTTAGTTGAAAAAGTCTTAATTCACATCCAACAGTCGTTTGGAGTCAAAAGATCAAATGTTAAAATTTCATCCATATTGACCATTTTGGGAACGTTCAACAGGTCCGGAGTCATCGTTTTTCATCAGAAAATTAATTTTTCAGACTGTACCAAAAATGATTCAAAATGTCAAATGGATCGTGCCTCATGTTGAATAACCACTTTTTAACCCCTCAGAGTGACCAAAATTGCCATTTTTACAGAGTTTTGCTTACTCAAAAGCTTCAATTTTGACCAATTTCAGGCACATAAATGACTTTAAACACACTTATTTTAGTTGAAAAAGTCTTAATTCACATCCAACAGTCGTCTGGAGTCAAAAGATTAAATGTTAAAATTTCATCGATATGGACCATTTTAGGGACGTTCGACAGGTCCGGAGTCATCGTTTTTTATCAGAAAATTAATTTTTCGGACTATACCAAAAATGATTCAAAATGTCAAATGGATCGTGCCTCATGTTGAATAACCACTTTTTAACCCCTCGGAGTGACCAAAATTGCCATTTTTACAGAGTTTTGCTTACTCAAAAGCTTCAATTTTGACCAATTTCAGGCACATTAATGACTTTAAACACACTTATTTTAGTTGAAAAAGTCTTAATTCACATCCAACAGCCGTTTGGAGTCAAAAGATTAAATGTTAAAATTTCATCCATATCAACCATTTTGGGAACGTTCGACAGGTCCGGAGTCATCGTTTTTCATCAGAAAATTAATTTTTCAGACTGTACCAAAAATGATTCAAAATGTCAAATGGATCGTGCCTCATGTTGAATAACCACTTTTTAACCCCTCAGAGTGACCAAAATTGCCATTTTTACAGTTTTGCTTACTCAAAAGCTTCAATTTTGACCAATTTCAGGCACATAAATGACTTTAAACACACTTATTTTAGTTGAAAAAGTCTTAATTCACATCCAACAGTTGTCTGGAGTCAAAAGATTAAATGTTAAAATTTCATCAATATGGACCATTTTGGGGACATTCGAAAGGTCCGGAGTCATCGTTTTTCATCAGAAAATGAATTTTTCGAACTGTACCAAAAATTATTCAAAATGTCAAATGGATCGTGCCTCATGTTGAATAACTACTTTTTAACCCCTCGGAGTGACCAAAATTGCCATTTTTACAGAGTTTTGCTTACTCAAAAGCTTCAATTTTGACCAATTTCAGGCACATAAATGACTTTAAACACACTTATTTTATTGAAAAAGTCTTAATTCACATCCAACAGTCGTTTGGAGTCAAAAGATCAAATGTTAAAATTTCATCCATATTGACTATTTTGGGAACGTTCAACAGGTCCGGAGTCATCGTTTTTCATCAGAAAATTAATTTTTCAGACTGTACCAAAAATGATTCAAAATGTCAAATGGATCGTGCCTCATGTTGAATAACCACTTTTTAACCCCTCAGAGTGACCAAAATTGCCATTTTTACAGAGTTTTGCTTACTCAAAAGCTTCAATTTTGACCAATTTCAGGCACATAAATGACTTTAAATACACTTATTTTAGTTGAAAAAGTCTTAATTCACATCCAACAGTCGTCTGGAGTCAAAAGATTAAATGTTAAAATTTAATCAATATGGACCATTTTAGGGACGTTCGACAGGTCCGGAGTCATCGTTTTTCATCAGAAAATGAATTTTTCAGACTGTACCAAAAATGATTCAAAATGTCAAATGGATCGTGCCTCATGTTGAATAACCACTTTTTAACCCCTCAGAGTGACCAAAATTTCCATTTTTACAGAGTTTTGCTTACTCAAAAGCTTCAATTTTGACTAATTTCAGGCTCATAAATGACTTTAAACACACTTATTTTAGTTGAAAAAGTCTTAATTCACATCCAACAGTCGTTTGGAGTCAAAAGATTAAATGTTAAAATTTCATCCATATTGACCATTTTGGGAACGTTCGACAGGTCCGAACTCATCGTTTTTCATCAGAAAATGAATTTTTCGGACTGTACTAAAAATGATTCAAAATGTCAAATGGATCGTGCCTCATGTTGAATAACCACTTTTTAACCCCTCAGAGTGACCAAAATTGCAATTTTTACAGAGTTTTGCTTACTCAAAAGCGTCAATATTGACCAATTTCAGGCACATAAATGACTTTAAACACACTTATTTTAGTTGAAAAAGTCTTAATTCACATCCAACAGTCGTCTGAGTCAAAAGATTAAATGTTAAAATTTCATCAATATGGACCATTTTGGGGACATTCGACAGGTCCGGAGTCATCGTTTTTCATCAGAAAATGAATTTTTCGGACTGTACCAAAAATGATTCAAAATGTCAAATGGATCGTGCCTCATGTTGAATAACCACTTTTTAACCCCTCAGAGTGACCAAAATTGCCATTTTTACAGAGTTTTGCTTACTCAAAAGCTTCAATTTTGACCAATTTCAGGCACATAAATGACTTTAAACACACTTATTTTAGTTGAAAAAGTCTTAATTCACATCCAACAGTCGTTTGGAGTCAAAAGATTAAATGTTAAAATTTCATCCATATTGACCATTTTGGGAACGTTCGACAGGTCCGGAGTCATCGTTTTTCATCAGAAAATTAATTTTTCAGACTGTACCAAAAATGATTCAAAATGTCAAATGGATCGTGCCTCATGTTGAATAACCACTTTTTAACCCCTCAGAGTGACCAAAATTGCCATTTTTACAGTTTTGCTTACTCAAAAGCTTCAATTTTGACCAATTTCAGGCACATAAATGACTTTAAACACACTTATTTTAGTTGAAAAAGTCTTAATTCACATCCAACAGTCGTCTGGAGTCAAAAGATTAAATGTTAAAATGTAATCGATATGGACCATTTTGGGCACGTTCGACAGGTCCGGAGTCATCGTTTTTCATCAGAAAATTAATTTTTCGGACCATACCAAAAATGATTCAAAATGTCAAATGGATCGTGCCTCATGTTGAATAACCACTTTTTAACCCCTCAGAGTGACCAAAATTGCCATTTTTAAAGAGTTTTGCTTACTCAAAAGCTTCAATTTTGACCAATTTCAGGCACATAAATGACTTTAAACACACTTATTTTAGTTGAAAAAGTCTTAATTCACATCCAACAGTCGTTTGGAGTCAAAAGATCAAATGTTAAAATTTCATCCATATTGACCATTTTGGGAACGTTCAACAGGTCCGGAGTCATCGTTTTTCATCAGAAAATTAATTTTTCAGACTGTACCAAAAATGATTCAAAATGTCAAATGGATCGTGCCTCATGTTGAATAACCACTTTTTAACCCCTCAGAGTGACCAAAAGTGCCATTTTTACAGAGTTTTGCTTACTCAAAAGCTTCAATTTTGACCAATTTCAGGCACATTAATGACTTTAAACACACTTATTTTAGTTGAAAAAGTCTTAATTCACATCCAACAGTCGTTTGGAGTCAAAAGATTAAATGTTAAAATTTCATCCATATTGACCATTTTGGGAACGTTCGACAGGTCCGGAGTCATCGTTTTTCATCAGAAAATTAATTTTTCAGACTGTACCAAAAATGATTCAAAATGTCAAATGGATCGTGCCTCATGTTGAATAACCACTTTTTAACCCCTCGGAGTGACCAAAATTGCCATTTTTACAGAGTTTTGCTTACTCAAAAGCTTCAATTTTGACCAATTTCAGGCACATAAATGACTTTAAACACACTTATTTTAGTTGAAAAAGTCTTAATTCACATCCAACAGTCGTTTGGAGTCAAAAGATCAAATGTTAAAATTTCATCCATATTGACTATTTTGGGAACGTTCAACAGGTCCGGAGTCATCGTTTTTCATCAGAAAATTAATTTTTCAGACTGTACCAAAAATGATTCAAAATGTCAAATGGATCGTGCCTCATGTTGAATAACCACTTTTTAACCCCTCAGAGTGACCAAAATTGCCATTTTTACAGAGTTTTGCTTACTCAAAAGCTTCAATTTTGACCAATTTCAGGCACATAAATGACTTTAAATACACTTATTTTAGTTGAAAAAGTCTTAATTCACATCCAACAGTCGTCTGGAGTCAAAAGATTAAATGTTAAAATTTCATCGATATGGACCATTTTAGGGACGTTCGACAGGTCCGGAGTCATCGTTTTTCATCAGAAAATGAATTTTTCGGACTGTACCAAAAATGATTCAAAATGTCAAATGGATCGTGCCTCATGTTGAATAACCACTTTTTAACCCCTCAGAGTGACCAAAATTGCCATTTTTACAGAGTTTTGCTTACTCAAAAGCTTCAATTTTGACTAATTTACGGCTCATAAATGACTTTAAACACACTTATTTTAGTTGAAAAAGTCTTAATTCACATCCAACAGTCGTTTGGAGTCAAAAGATTAAATGTTAAAATTGCATCCATATTGACCATTTTGGGAACGTTCGACAGGTCCGGACTCATCGTTTTTCATCAGAAAATGAATTTTTCGGACTGTACTAAAAATGATTCAAAATGTCAAATGGATCGTGCCTCATGTTGAATAACCACTTTTTAACCCCTCAGAGTGACCAAAATTGCAATTTTTACAGAGTTTTGCTTACTCAAAAGCGTCAATATTGACCAATTTCAGGCACATAAATGACTTTAAACACACTTATTTTAGTTGAAAAAGTCTTAATTCACATCCAACAGTCGTCTGAGTCAAAAGATTAAATGTTAAAATTTCATCAATATGGACCATTTTGGGGACATTCGACAGGTCCGGAGTCATCGTTTTTCATCAGAAAATGAATTTTTCGGACTGTACCAAAAATGATTCAAAATGTCAAATGGATCGTGCCTCATGTTGAATAACCACTTTTTAACCCCTCAGAGTGACCAAAATTGCCATTTTTACAGAGTTTTGCTTACTCAAAAGCTTCAATTTTGACCAATTTCAGGCACATAAATGACTTTAAACACACTTATTTTAGTTGAAAAAGTCTTAATTCACATCCAACAGTCGTTTGGAGTCAAAAGATTAAATGTTAAAATTTCATCCATATTGACCATTTTGGGAACGTTCGACAGGTCCGGAGTCATCGTTTTTCATCAGAAAATTAATTTTTCAGACTGTACCAAAAATGATTCAAAATGTCAAATGGATCGTGCCTCATGTTGAATAACCACTTTTTAACCCCTCAGAGTGACCAAAATTGCCATTTTTACAGTTTTGCTTACTCAAAAGCTTCAATTTTGACCAATTTCAGGCACATAAATGACTTTAAACACACTTATTTTAGTTGAAAAAGTCTTAATTCACATCCAACAGTCGTCTGGAGTCAAAAGATTAAATGTTAAAATGTAATCGATATGGACCATTTTGGGCACGTTCGACAGGTCCGGAGTCATCGTTTTTCATCAGAAAATTAATTTTTCGGACCATACCAAAAATGATTCAAAATGTCAAATGGATCGTGCCTCATGTTGAATAACCACTTTTTAACCCCTCAGAGTGACCAAAATTGCCATTTTTAAAGAGTTTTGCTTACTCAAAAGCTTCAATTTTGACCAATTTCAGGCACATAAATGACTTTAAACACACTTATTTTAGTTGAAAAAGTCTTAATTCACATCCAACAGTCGTTTGGAGTCAAAAGATCAAATGTTAAAATTTCATCCATATTGACCATTTTGGGAACGTTCAACAGGTCCGGAGTCATCGTTTTTCATCAGAAAATTAATTTTTCAGACTGTACCAAAAATGATTCAAAATGTCAAATGGATCGTGCCTCATGTTGAATAACCACTTTTTAACCCCTCAGAGTGACCAAAATTGCCATTTTTACAGAGTTTTGCTTACTCAAAAGCTTCAATTTTGACCAATTTCAGGCACATAAATGACTTTAAACACACTTATTTTAGTTGAAAAAGTCTTAATTCACATCCAACAGTCGTCTGGAGTCAAAAGATTAAATGTTAAAATTTCATCGATATGGACCATTTTAGGGACGTTCGACAGGTCCGGAGTCATCGTTTTTTATCAGAAAATTAATTTTTCGGACTATACCAAAAATGATTCAAAATGTCAAATGGATCGTGCCTCATGTTGAATAACCACTTTTTAACCCCTCGGAGTGACCAAAATTGCCATTTTTACAGAGTTTTGCTTACTCAAAAGCTTCAATTTTGACCAATTTCAGGCACATTAATGACTTTAAACACACTTATTTTAGTTGAAAAAGTCTTAATTCACATCCAACAGCCGTTTGGAGTCAAAAGATTAAATGTTAAAATTTCATCCATATCAACCATTTTGGGAACGTTCGACAGGTCCGGAGTCATCGTTTTTCATCAGAAAATTAATTTTTCAGACTGTACCAAAAATGATTCAAAATGTCAAATGGATCGTGCCTCATGTTGAATAACCACTTTTTAACCCCTCAGAGTGACCAAAATTGCCATTTTTACAGTTTTGCTTACTCAAAAGCTTCAATTTTGACCAATTTCAGGCACATAAATGACTTTAAACACACTTATTTTAGTTGAAAAAGTCTTAATTCACATCCAACAGTCGTCTGGAGTCAAAAGATTAAATGTTAAAATTTCATCAATATGGACCATTTTGGGGACATTCGAAAGGTCCGGAGTCATCGTTTTTCATCAGAAAATGAATTTTTCGAACTGTACCAAAAATTATTCAAAATGTCAAATGGATCGTGCCTCATGTTGAATAACTACTTTTTAACCCCTCGGAGTGACCAAAATTGCCATTTTTACAGAGTTTTGCTTACTCAAAAGCTTCAATTTTGACCAATTTCAGGCACATAAATGACTTTAAACACACTTATTTTATTGAAAAAGTCTTAATTCACATCCAACAGTCGTTTGGAGTCAAAAGATCAAATGTTAAAATTTCATCCATATTGACTATTTTGGGAACGTTCAACAGGTCCGGAGTCATCGTTTTTCATCAGAAAATTAATTTTTCAGACTGTACCAAAAATGATTCAAAATGTCAAATGGATCGTGCCTCATGTTGAATAACCACTTTTTAACCCCTCAGAGTGACCAAAATTGCCATTTTTACAGAGTTTTGCTTACTCAAAAGCTTCAATTTTGACCAATTTCAGGCACATAAATGACTTTAAATACACTTATTTTAGTTGAAAAAGTCTTAATTCACATCCAACAGTCGTCTGGAGTCAAAAGATTAAATGTTAAAATTTAATCAATATGGACCATTTTAGGGACGTTCGACAGGTCCGGAGTCATCGTTTTTCATCAGAAAATGAATTTTTCAGACTGTACCAAAAATGATTCAAAATGTCAAATGGATCGTGCCTCATGTTGAATAACCACTTTTTAACCCCTCAAAGTGACCAAAATTGCCATTTTTACAGAGTTTTGCTTACTCAAAAGCTTCAATTTTGACTAATTTCAGGCTCATAAATGACTTTAAACACACTTATTTTAGTTGAAAAAGTCTTAATTCACATCCAACAGTCGTTTGGAGTCAAAAGATTAAATGTTAAAATTTCATCCATATTGACCATTTTGGGAACGTTCGACAGGTCCGAACTCATCGTTTTTCATCAGAAAATGAATTTTTCGGACTGTACTAAAAATGATTCAAAATGTCAAATGGATCGTGCCTCATGTTGAATAACCACTTTTTAACCCCTCAGAGTGACCAAAATTGCAATTTTTACAGAGTTTTGCTTACTCAAAAGCGTCAATATTGACCAATTTCGGCACATAAATGACTTTAAACACACTTATTTTAGTTGAAAAAGTCTTAATTCACATCCAACAGTCGTCTGAGTCAAAAGATTAAATGTTAAAATTTCATCAATATGGACCATTTTGGGGACATTCGACAGGTCCGGAGTCATCGTTTTTCATCAGAAAATGAATTTTTCGGACTGTACCAAAAATGATTCAAAATGTCAAATGGATCGTGCCTCATGTTGAATAACCACTTTTTTAACCCCTCAGAGTGACCAAAATTGCCATTTTTACAGAGTTTTGCTTACTCAAAAGCTTCAATTTTGACCAATTTCAGGCACATAAATGACTTTAAACACACTTATTTTAGTTGAAAAAGTCTTAATTCACATCCAACAGTCGTTTGGAGTCAAAAGATTAAATGTTAAAATTTCATCCATATTGACCATTTTGGGAACGTTCGACAGGTCCGGAGTCATCGTTTTTCATCAGAAAATTAATTTTTCAGACTGTACCAAAAATGATTCAAAATGTCAAATGGATCGTGCCTCATGTTGAATAACCACTTTTTAACCCCTCAGAGTGACCAAAATTGCCATTTTTACAGTTTTGCTTACTCAAAAGCTTCAATTTTGACCAATTTCAGGCACATAAATGACTTTAAACACACTTATTTTAGTTGAAAAAGTCTTAATTCACATCCAACAGTCGTGTGGAGTCAAAAGATTAAATGTTAAAATGTAATCGATATGGACCATTTTGGGCACGTTCGACAGGTCCGGAGTCATCGTTTTTCATCAGAAAATTAATTTTTCGGACCATACCAAAATGATTCAAAATGTCAAATGGATCGTGCCTCATGTTGAATAACCACTTTTTAACCCCTCAGAGTGACCAAAATTGCCATTTTTAAAGAGTTTTGCTTACTCAAAAGCTTCAATTTTGACCAATTTCAGGCACATAAATGACTTTAAACACACTTATTTTAGTTGAAAAAGTCTTAATTCACATCCAACAGTCGTTTGGAGTCAAAAGATCAAATGTTAAAATTTCATCCATATTGACCATTTTGGGAACGTTCAACAGGTCCGGAGTCATCGTTTTTCATCAGAAAATTAATTTTTCAGACTGTACCAAAAATGATTCAAAATGTCAAATGGATCGTGCCTCATGTTGAATAACCACTTTTTAACCCCTCAGAGTGACCAAAATTGCCATTTTTACAGAGTTTTGCTTACTCAAAAGCTTCAATTTTGACCAATTTCAGGCACATAAATGACTTTAAACACACTTATTTTAGTTGAAAAAGTCTTAATTCACATCCAACAGTCGTCTGGAGTCAAAAGATTAAATGTTAAAATTTCATCGATATGGACCATTTTAGGGACGTTCGACAGGTCCGGAGTCATCGTTTTTTATCAGAAAATTAATTTTCGGACTATACCAAAAATGATTCAAAATGTCAAATGGATCGTGCCTCATGTTGAATAACCACTTTTTAACCCCTCAGAGTGACCAAAAGTGCCATTTTTACAGAGTTTTGCTTACTCAAAAGCTTCAATTTTGACCAATTTCAGGCACATTAATGACTTTAAACACACTTATTTTAGTTGAAAAAGTCTTAATTCACATCCAACAGTCGTTTGGAGTCAAAAGATTAAATGTTAAAATTTCATCCATATTGACCATTTTGGGAACGTTCGACAGGTCCGGAGTCATCGTTTTTCATCAGAAAATTAATTTTTCAGACTGTACCAAAAATGATTCAAAATGTCAAATGGATCGTGCCTCATGTTGAATAACCACTTTTTAACCCCTCGGAGTGACCAAAATTGCCATTTTTACAGAGTTTTGCTTACTCAAAAGCTTCAATTTTGACCAATTTCAGGCACATAAATGACTTTAAACACACTTATTTTAGTTGAAAAAGTCTTAATTCACATCCAACAGTCGTTTGGAGTCAAAAGATTAAATGTTAAAATTTCATCCATATCAACCATTTTGGGAACGTTCGACAGGTCCGGAGTCATCGTTTTTCATCAGAAAATTAATTTTTCAGACTGTACCAAAAATGATTCAAAATGTCAAATGGATCGTGCCTCATGTTGAATAACCACTTTTTAACCCCTCAGAGTGACCAAAATTGCCATTTTTACAGTTTTGCTTACTCAAAAGCTTCAATTTTGACCAATTTCAGGCACATAAATGACTTTAAACACACTTATTTTAGTTGAAAAAGTCTTAATTCACATCCAACAGTCGTCTGGAGTCAAAAGATTAAATGTTAAAATTTCATCAATATGGACCATTTTGGGGACATTCGACAGGTCCGGAGTCATCGTTTTTCATCAGAAAATGAATTTTTCGAACTGTACCAAAAATTATTCAAAATGTGAAATGGATCGTGCCTCATGTTGAATAACTACTTTTTAACCCCTCGGAGTGACCAAAATTGCCATTTTTACAGAGTTTTGCTTACTCAAAAGCTTCAATTTTGACCAATTTCAGGCACATAAATGACTTTAAACACACTTATTTTAGTTGAAAAAGTCTTAATTCACATCCAACAGTTGTTTGGAGTCAAAAGATCAAATGTTAAAATTTCATCCATATTGACTATTTTGGGAACGTTCAACAGGTCCGGAGTCATCGTTTTTCATCAGAAAATTAATTTTTCAGACTGTACCAAAAATGATTCAAAATGTCAAATGGATCGTGCCTCATGTTGAATAACCACTTTTTAACCCCTCAGAGTGACCAAAATTGCCATTTTTACAGAGTTTTGCTTACTCAAAAGCTTCAATTTTGACCAATTTCAGGCACATAAATGACTTTAAATACACTTATTTTAGTTGAAAAAGTCTTAATTCACATCCAACAGTCGTCTGGAGTCAAAAGATTAAATGTTAAAATTTTATCGATATGGACCATTTTAGGGACGTTCGACAGGTCCGGAGTCATCGTTTTTCATCAGAAAATGAATTTTTCGGACTGTACCAAAAATGATTCAAAATGTCAAATGGATCGTGCCTCATGTTGAATAACCACTTTTTAACCCCTCAGAGTGACCAAAATTGCCATTTTTACAGAGTTTTGCTTACTCAAAAGCTTCAATTTTGACTAATTTCAGGCTCATAAATGACTTTAAACACACTTATTTTAGTTGAAAAAGTCTTAATTCACATCCAACAGTCGTTTGGAGTCAAAAGATTAAATGTTAAAATTTCATCCATATTGACCATTTTGGGAACGTTCGACAGGTCCGGACTCATCGTTTTTCATCAGAAAATGAATTTTTCGGACTGTACTAAAAATGATTCAAAATGTCAAATGGATCGTGCCTCATGTTGAATAACCACTTTTTAACCCCTCAGAGTGACCAAAATTGCAATTTTTACAGAGTTTTGCTTACTCAAAAGCGTCAATATTGACCAATTTCAGGCACATAAATGACTTTAAACACACTTATTTTAGTTGAAAAAGTCTTAATTCACATCCAACAGTCGTCTGAGTCAAAAGATTAAATGTTAAAATTTCATCAATATGGACCATTTTGGGGACATTCGACAGGTCCGGAGTCATCGTTTTTCATCAGAAAATGAATTTTTCGGACTGTACCAAAAATGATTCAAAATGTCAAATGGATCGTGCCTCATGTTGAATAACCACTTTTTAACCCCTCAGAGTGACCAAAATTGCCATTTTTACAGAGTTTTGCTTACTCAAAAGCTTCAATTTTGACCAATTTCAGGCACATAAATGACTTTAAACACACTTATTTTAGTTGAAAAAGTCTTAATTCACATCCAACAGTCGTTTGGAGTCAAAAGATTAAATGTTAAAATTTCATCCATATTGACCATTTTGGGAACGTTCGACAGGTCCGGAGTCATCGTTTTTCATCAGAAAATTAATTTTTCAGACTGTACCAAAAATGATTCAAAATGTCAAATGGATCGTGCCTCATGTTGAATAACCACTTTTTAACCCCTCAGAGTGACCAAAATTGCCATTTTTACAGTTTTGCTTACTCAAAAGCTTCAATTTTGACCAATTTCAGGCACATAAATGACTTTAAACACACTTATTTTAGTTGAAAAAGTCTTAATTCACATCCAACAGTCGTCTGGAGTCAAAAGATTAAATGTTAAAATGTAATCGATATGGACCATTTTGGGCACGTTCGACAGGTCCGGAGTCATCGTTTTTCATCAGAAAATTAATTTTTCGGACCATACCAAAAATGATTCAAAATGTCAAATGGATCGTGCCTCATGTTGAATAACCACTTTTTAACCCCTCAGAGTGACCAAAATTGCCATTTTTAAAGAGTTTTGCTTACTCAAAAGCTTCAATTTTGACCAATTTCAGGCACATAAATGACTTTAAACACACTTATTTTAGTTGAAAAAGTCTTAATTCACATCCAACAGTCGTTTGGAGTCAAAAGATCAAATGTTAAAATTTCATCCATATTGACCATTTTGGGAACGTTCAACAGGTCCGGAGTCATCGTTTTTCATCAGAAAATTAATTTTTCAGACTGTACCAAAAATGATTCAAAATGTCAAATGGATCGTGCCTCATGTTGAATAACCACTTTTTAACCCCTCAGAGTGACCAAAATTGCCATTTTTACAGAGTTTTGCTTACTCAAAAGCTTCAATTTTGACCAATTTCAGGCACATAAATGACTTTAAACACACTTATTTTAGTTGAAAAAGTCTTAATTCACATCCAACAGTCGTCTGGAGTCAAAAGATTAAATGTTAAAATTTCATCGATATGGACCATTTTAGGGACGTTCGACAGGTCCGGAGTCATCGTTTTTTATCAGAAAATTAATTTTTCGGACTATACCAAAAATGATTCAAAATGTCAAATGGATCGTGCCTCATGTTGAATAACCACTTTTTAACCCCTCAGAGTGACCAAAAGTGCCATTTTTACAGAGTTTTGCTTACTCAAAAGCTTCAATTTTGACCAATTTCAGGCACATTAATGACTTTAAACACACTTATTTTAGTTGAAAAAGTCTTAATTCACATCCAACAGTCGTTTGGAGTCAAAAGATTAAATGTTAAAATTTCATCCATATTGACCATTTTGTGAACGTTCGACAGGTCCGGAGTCATCGTTTTTCATCAGAAAATTAATTTTTCAGACTGTACCAAAAATGATTCAAAATGTCAAATGGATCGTGCCTCATGTTGAATAACCACTTTTTAACCCCTCGGAGTGACCAAAATTGCCATTTTTACAGAGTTTTGCTTACTCAAAAGCTTCAATTTTGACCAATTTCAGGCACATTAATGACTTTAAACACACTTATTTTAGTTGAAAAAGTCTTAATTCACATCCAACAGTCGTTTGGAGTCAAAAGATTAAATGTTAAAATTTCATCCATATTGACCATTTTGGGAACGTTCGACAGGTCCGGAGTCATCGTTTTTCATCAGAAAATTAATTTTTCAGACTGTACCAAAAATGATTCAAAATGTCAAATGGATCGTGCCTCATGTTGAATAACCACTTTTTAACCCCTCGGAGTGACCAAAATTGCCATTTTTACAGAGTTTTGCTTATTCAAAAGCTTCAATTTTGACCAATTTCAGGCACATAAATGACTTTAAACACACTTATTTTAGTTGAAAAAGTCTTAATTCACATCCAACAGTCGTTTGGAGTCAAAAGATTAAATGTTAAAATTTCATCCATATCAACCATTTTGGGAACGTTCGACAGGTCCGGAGTCATCGTTTTTCATCAGAAAATGAATTTTTCGAACTGTACCAAAAATTATTCAAAATGTGAAATGGATCGTGCCTCATGTTGAATAACTACTTTTTAACCCCTCGGAGTGACCAAAATTGCCATTTTTACAGAGTTTTGCTTACTCAAAAGCTTCAATTTTGACCAATTTCAGGCACATAAATGACTTTAAACACACTTATTTTAGTTGAAAAAGTCTTAATTCACATCCAACAGTCGTTTGGAGTCAAAAGATCAAATGTTAAAATTTCATCCATATTGACTATTTTGGGAACGTTCAACAGGTCCGGAGTCATCGTTTTTCATCAGAAAATTAATTTTTCAGACTGTACCAAAAATGATTCAAAATGTCAAATGGATCGTGCCTCATGTTGAATAACCACTTTTTAACCCCTCAGAGTGACCAAAATTGCCATTTTTACAGAGTTTTGCTTACTCAAAAGCTTCAATTTTGACCAATTTCAGGCACATAAATGACTTTAAATACACTTATTTTAGTTGAAAAAGTCTTAATTCACATCCAACAGTCGTCTGGAGTCAAAAGATTAAATGTTAAAATTTCATCGATATGGACCATTTTAGGGACGTTCGACAGGTCCGGAGTCATCGTTTTTCATCAGAAAATGAATTTTTCGGACTGTACCAAAAATGATTCAAAATGTCAAATGGATCGTGCCTCATGTTGAATAACCACTTTTTAACCCCTCAGAGTGACCAAAATTGCCATTTTTACAGAGTTTTGCTTACTCAAAAGCTTCAATTTTGACTAATTTCAGGCTCATAAATGACTTTAAACACACTTATTTTAGTTGAAAAAGTCTTAATTCACATCCAATAGTCGTTTGGAGTCAAAAGATTAAATGTTAAAATTTCATCCATATTGACCATTTTGGGAACGTTCGACAGGTCCGGACTCATCGTTTTTCATCAGAAAATGAATTTTTCGGACTGTACTAAAAATGATTCAAAATGTCAAATGGATCGTGCCTCATGTTGAATAACCACTTTTTAACCCCTCAGAGTGACCAAAATTGCAATTTTTACAGAGTTTTGCTTACTCAAAAGCGTCAATATTGACCAATTTCAGGCACATAAATGACTTTAAACACACTTATTTTAGTTGAAAAAGTCTTAATTCACATCCAACAGTCGTCTGAGTCAAAAGATCAAATGTTAAAATTTCATCAATATGGACCATTTTGGGGACATTCGACAGGTCCGGAGTCATCGTTTTTCATCAGAAAATGAATTTTTCGGACTGTACCAAAAATGATTCAAAATGTCAAATGGATCGTGCCTCATGTTGAATAACCACTTTTTAACCCCTCAGAGTGACCAAAATTGCCATTTTTACAGAGTTTTGCTTACTCAAAAGCTTCAATTTTGACCAATTTCAGGCACATAAATGACTTTAAACACACGTATTTTAGTTGAAAAAGTCTTAATTCACATCCAACAGTCGTTTGGAGTCAAAAGATTAAATGTTAAAATTTCATCCATATTGACCATTTTGGGAACGTTCGACAGGTCCGGAGTCATCGTTTTTCATCAGAAAATTAATTTTTCAGACTGTACCAAAAATGATTCAAAATGTCAAATGGATCGTGCCTCATGTTGAATAACCACTTTTTAACCCCTCAGAGTGACCAAAATTGCCATTTTTACAGTTTTGCTTACTCAAAAGCTTCAATTTTGACCAATTTCAGGCACATAAATGACTTTAAACACACTTATTTTAGTTGAAAAAGTCTTAATTCACATCCAACAGTCGTCTGGAGTCAAAAGATTAAATGTTAAAATGTAATCGATATGGACCATTTTGGGCACGTTCGACAGGTCCGGAGTCATCGTTTTTCATCAGAAAATTAATTTTTCGGACCATACCAAAAATGATTCAAAATGTCAAATGGATCGTGCCTCATGTTGAATAACCACTTTTTAACCCCTCAGAGTGACCAAAATTGCCATTTTTAAAGAGTTTTGCTTACTCAAAAGCTTCAATTTTGACCAATTTCAGGCACATAAATGACTTTAAACACACTTATTTTAGTTGAAAAAGTCTTAATTCACATCCAACAGTCGTTTGGAGTCAAAAGATCAAATGTTAAAATTTCATCCATATTGACCATTTTGGGAACGTTCAACAGGTCCGGAGTCATCGTTTTTCATCAGAAAATTAATTTTTCAGACTGTACCAAAAATGATTCAAAATGTCAAATGGATCGTGCCTCATGTTGAATAACCACTTTTTAACCCCTCAGAGTGACCAAAATTGCCATTTTTACAGAGTTTTGCTTACTCAAAAGCTTCAATTTTGACCAATTTCAGGCACATAAATGACTTTAAACACACTTATTTTAGTTGAAAAAGTCTTAATTCACATCCAACAGTCGTCTGGAGTCAAAAGATTAAATGTTAAAATTTCATCGATATGGACCATTTTAGGGACGTTCGACAGGTCCGGAGTCATCGTTTTTTATCAGAAAATTAATTTTTCGGACTATACCAAAAATGATTCAAAATGTCAAATGGATCGTGCCTCATGTTGAATAACCACTTTTTAACCCCTCAGAGTGACCAAAAGTGCCATTTTTACAGAGTTTTGCTTACTCAAAAGCTTCAATTTTGACCAATTTCAGGCACATTAATGACTTTAAACACACTTATTTTAGTTGAAAAAGTCTTAATTCACATCCAACAGTCGTTTGGAGTCAAAAGATTAAATGTTAAAATTTCATCCATATTGACCATTTTGGGAACGTTCGACAGGTCCGGAGTCATCGTTTTTCATCAGAAAATTAATTTTTCAGACTGTACCAAAAATGATTCAAAATGTCAAATGGATCGTGCCTCATGTTGAATAACCACTTTTTAACCCCTCGGAGTGACCAAAATTGCCATTTTTACAGAGTTTTGCTTACTCAAAAGCTTCAATTTTGACCAATTTCAGGCACATAAATGACTTTAAACACACTTATTTTAGTTGAAAAAGTCTTAATTCACATCCAACAGTCGTTTGGAGTCAAAAGATTAAATGTTAAAATTTCATCCATATCAACCATTTTGGGAACGTTCGACAGGTCCGGAGTCATCGTTTTTCATCAGAAAATTAATTTTTCAGACTGTACCAAAAATGATTCAAAATGTCAAATGGATCGTGCCTCATGTTGAATAACCACTTTTTAACCCCTCAGAGTGACCAAAATTGCCATTTTTACAGTTTTGCTTACTCAAAAGCTTCAATTTTGACCAATTTCAGGCACATAAATGACTTTAAACACACTTATTTTAGTTGAAAAAGTCTTAATTCACATCCAACAGTCGTCTGGAGTCAAAAGATTAAATGTTAAAATTTCATCAATATGGACCATTTTGGGGACATTCGACAGGTCCGTTTTTCATCAGAAAATGAATTTTTCGAACTGTACCAAAAATTATTCAAAATGTGAAATGGATCGTGCCTCATGTTGAATAACTACTTTTTAACCCCTCGGAGTGACCAAAATTGCCATTTTTACAGAGTTTTGCTTACTCAAAAGCTTCAATTTTGACCAATTTCAGGCACATAAATGACTTTAAACACACTTATTTTAGTTGAAAAAGTCTTAATTCACATCCAACAGTCGTCTGGAGTCAAAAGATTAAATGTTAAAATTTCATCGATATGGACCATTTTAGGGACGTTCGACAGGTCCGGAGTCATCGTTTTTTATCAGAAAATTAATTTTTCGGACTATACCAAAAATGATTCAAAATGTCAAATGGATCGTGCCTCATGTTGAATAACCACTTTTTAACCCCTCGGAGTGACCAAAATTGCCATTTTTACAGAGTTTTGCTTACTCAAAAGCTTCAATTTTGACCAATTTCAGGCACATTAATGACTTTAAACACACTTATTTTAGTTGAAAAAGTCTTAATTCACATCCAACAGCCGTTTGTTGTCAAAAGATTAAATGTTAAAATTTCATCCATATCAACCATTTTGGGAACGTTCGACAGGTCCGGAGTCATCGTTTTTCATCAGAAAATTAATTTTTCAGACTGTACCAAAAATGATTCAAAATGTCAAATGGATCGTGCCTCATGTTGAATAACCACTTTTTAACCCCTCAGAGTGACCAAAATTGCCATTTTTACAGTTTTGCTTACTCAAAAGCTTCAATTTTGACCAATTTCAGGCACATAAATGACTTTAAACACACTTATTTTAGTTGAAAAAGTCTTAATTCACATCCAACAGTCGTTTGGAGTCAAAAGATTAAATGTTAAAATTTCATCCATATTGACCATTTTGGGAACGTTCGACAGGTCCGGAGTCATCGTTTTTCATCAGAAAATTAATTTTTCAGACTGTACCAAAAATTATTCAAAATGTCAAATGGATCGTGCCTCATGTTGAATAACCACTTTTTAACCCCTCAGAGTGACCAAAATTGCCATTTTTACAGAGTTTTGCTTACTCAAAAGCTTCAATTTTGACCAATTTCAGGCACATAAATGACTTTAAACACACTTATTTTAGTTGAAAAAGTCTTAATTCACATCCAACAGTCGTTTGGAGTCAAAAGATTAAATGTTAAAATTTCATCCATATTGACCATTTTGGGAACGTTCGACAGGTCCGGAGTCATCGTTTTTCATCAGAAAATGAATTTTTCGGACTGCACTAAAAATGATTCAAAATGTCAAATGGATCGTGCCTCATGTTGAATAACCACTTTTTAACCCCTCAGAGTGACCAAAATTGCCATTTTTACAGAGTTTTGCTTACTCAAAAGCTTCAATTTTGACCAATTTCAGGCACATAAATGACTTTAAACACACTTATTTTTGTTGAAAAAGTCTTAATTCACATCCAACAGTCGTCTGGAGTCAAAAGATTAAATGTTAAAATTTCATCGATATGGACCATTTTGGGGATGTTCGACAGGTCCGGAGTCATCGTTTTTCATCAGAAAATTAATTTTTCGGACCATACCAAAAATGATTCAAAATGTCAAATGGATCGTGCCTCATGTTGAATAACCACTTTTTAACCCCTCAGAGTGACCAAAATTGCCATTTTTACAGAGTTTTTGCTTACTCAAAAGCTTCAATTTTGACTAATTTCAGGCACATAAATGACTTTAAACACACTTATTTTAGTTGAAAAAGTCTTAATTCACATTCAACAGTCGTTTGGAGTCAAAAGATTAAATGTTAAAATTTCATCCATATTGACCATTTTGGGAACGTTCGACAGGTCCGGAGTCATCGTTTTTCATCAGAAAATGAATTTTTCGGACTGCACTAAAAATGATTCAAAATGTCAAATGGATCGTGCCTCATGTTGAATAACCACTTTTTAACCCCTCAGAGTGACCAAAATTGCCATTTTTACAGAGTTTTGCTTACTCAAAAGCTTCAATTTTGACCAATTTCAGGCACATAAATGACTTTAAACACACTTATTTTAGTTGAAAAAGTCTTAATTCACATCCAACAGTCGTTTGGAGTCAAAAGATTAAATGTTAAAATTTCATCCATATTGACCATTTTGGGAACGTTTTTCATCAGAAAATGAATTTTTCGGACTGTACTAAAAATGATTCAAAATGTCAAATGGATCGTGCCTCATGTTGAATAACCACTTTTTAACCCCTCAGAGTGACCAAAATTGCCATTTTTACAAAGTTTTGCTTACTCAAAATCTTCAATTTTGACCAATTTCAGGCACATAAATGACTTTAAACACACTTATTTTAGTTGAAAAAGTCTTAATTCACATCCAACAGTCGTTTGGAGTCAAAAGATTAAATGTTAAAATTTCATCCATATCAACCATTTTGGGAACGTTCGACAGGTCCGGAGTCATCGTTTTTCATCAGAAAATTAATTTTTCAGACTGTACCAAAAATGATTCAAAATGTTAAATGGTTCGTGCCTCATGTTTAATAACCACTTTTTAACCCCTCAGAGTGACCAAAATTGCCATTTTTACAGAGTTTTGCTTACTCAAAAGCTTCAATTTTGACTAATTTCAGGCACATAAATGACTTTAAACACACTTATTTTAGTTGAAAAAGTCTTAATTAACATCCAACAGTCATTTGGAGTCAAAAGATTAAATGTTAAAATTTCATCCATATTGACCATTTTGGGAACGTTCGACAGGTCCGGAGTCATCGTTTTTCATCAGAAAATGAATTTTTCGGACTGTACCAAAAATGATTCAAAATGTTAAATGAATCGTGCCTCATGTTGAATAACCACTTTTTAACCCCTCAGAGTGACCAAAATTGCCATTTTTACAGAGTTTTGCTTACTCAAAAGCTTCAATTTTGACCAATTTCAGGCACATAAATGACTTTAAACACACTTATTTTTGTTGAAAAAGTCTTAATTCACATCCAACAGTCGTCTGGAGTCAAAAGATTAAATGTTAAAATTTCATCGATATGGACCATTTTGGGGACGTTCGACAGGTCCGGAGTCATCGTTTTTCATCAGAAAATGAATTTTTCGGACTGTACCAAAAATGATTCAAAATGTCAAATGGATCGTGCCTCATGTTGAATAACCACTTTTTAACCCCTCAGAGTGACCAAAATTGCCATTTTTACAGAGTTTTGCTTACTCAAAAGCTTCAATTTTGACCAATTTCAGGCACATAAATGACTTTAAACACACTTATTTTAGTTGAAAAAGTCTTAATTCACATCCAACAGTCGTTTGGAGTCAAAAGATTAAATGTTAAAATTTCATCCATATCAACCATTTTGGGAACGTTCGACAGGTCCGGAGTCATCCTTTTTCATCAGAAAATTAATTTTTCAGACTGTACCAAAAATGATTCAAAATGTCAAATGGTTCGTGCCTCATGTTTAATAACCACTTTTTAACCCCTCAGAGTGACCAAAATTGCCATTTTTACAGAGTTTTGCTTACTCAAAAGCTTCAATTTTGACCAATTTCAGGCACATAAATGACTTTAAACACACTTATTTTAGTTGAAAAAGTCTTAATTCACATCCAACAGTCGTCTGGAGTCAAAAGATTAAATGTTAAAATTTCATCGATATGGACCATTTTGGGGACGTTCGACAGGTCCGGAGTCATCGTTTTTCATCAGAAAATGAATTTTTCGGACTGTACCAAAAATGATTCAAAATGTCAAATGGATCGTGCCTCATGTTGAATAATCACTTTTTAACCCCTCAGAGTGACCAAAATTGCCATTTTTACAGAGTTTTGCTTACTCAAAAGCTTCAATTTTGACTAATTTCAAGCACATAAATGACTTTAAACACACTTATTTTAGTTGAAAAAGTCTTAATTCACATCCAACAGTCGTTTGGAGTCAAAAGATTAAATGTTAAAATTTCATCCATATTGACCATTTTGGGAACGTTCGACAGGTCCGGAGTCATCGTTTTTCATCAGAAAATTAATTTTTCAGACTGTACCAAAAATGATTCAAAATGTCAAATGGATCGTGCCTCATGTTGAATAACCACTTTTTAACCCCTCAGAGTGACCAAAATTGCCATTTTCACAGAGTTTTGCTTACTCAAAAGCTTCAATTTTGACCAATTTCAGGCACATAAATGACTTTAAACACACTTATTTTAGTTGAAAAAGTCTTAATTCACATCCAACAGTCGTTTGGAGTCAAAAGATTAAATGTTAAAATTTCATCCATATTGACCATTTTGGGAACGTTCGACAGGTCCGGAGTCATCGTTTTTCATCAGAAAATTAATTTTTCAGACTGTACCAAAAATGATTCAAAATGTCAAATGGATCGTGCCTCATGTTGAATAACCACTTTTTAACCCCTCGGAGTGACCAAAATTGCCATTTTTACAGAGTTTTGCTTACTCAAAAGCTTCAATTTTGACCAATTTCAGGCACATAAATGACTTTAAACACACTTATTTTAGTTGAAAAAGTCTTAATTCACATCCAACAGTCGTTTGGAGTCAAAAGATTAAATGTTAAAATTTCATCCATATCAACCATTTTGGGAACGTTCGACAGGTCCGGAGTCATCGTTTTTCATCAGAAAATTAATTTTTCAGACTGTACCAAAAATGATTCAAAATGTCAAATGGATCGTGCCTCATGTTGAATAACCACTTTTTAACCCCTCAGAGTGACCAAAATTGCCATTTTTACAGTTTTGCTTACTCAAAAGCTTCAATTTTGACCAATTTCAGGCACATAAATGACTTTAAACACACTTATTTTAGTTGAAAAAGTCTTAATTCACATCCAACAGTCGTCTGGAGTCAAAAGATTAAATGTTAAAATTTCATCAATATGGACCATTTTGGGGACATTCGACAGGTCCGGAGTCATCGTTTTTCATCAGAAAATGAATTTTTCGAACTGTACCAAAAATTATTCAAAATGTGAAATGGATCGTGCCTCATGTTGAATAACTACTTTTTAACCCCTCGGAGTGACCAAAATTGCCATTTTTACAGAGTTTTGCTTACTCAAAAGCTTCAATTTTGACCAATTTCAGGCACATAAATGACTTTAAACACACTTATTTTAGTTGAAAAAGTCTTAATTCACATCCAACAGTTGTTTGGAGTCAAAAGATCAAATGTTAAAATTTCATCCATATTGACTATTTTGGGAACGTTCAACAGGTCCGGAGTCATCGTTTTTCATCAGAAAATTAATTTTTCAGACTGTACCAAAAATGATTCAAAATGTCAAATGGATCGTGCCTCATGTTGAATAACCACTTTTTAACCCCTCAGAGTGACCAAAATTGCCATTTTTACAGAGTTTTGCTTACTCAAAAGCTTCAATTTTGACCAATTTCAGGCACATAAATGACTTTAAATACACTTATTTTAGTTGAAAAAGTCTTAATTCACATCCAACAGTCGTCTGGAGTCAAAAGATTAAATGTTAAAATTTTATCGATATGGACCATTTTAGGGACGTTCGACAGGTCCGGAGTCATCGTTTTTCATCAGAAAATGAATTTTTCGGACTGTACCAAAAATGATTCAAAATGTCAAATGGATCGTGCCTCATGTTGAATAACCACTTTTTAACCCCTCAGAGTGACCAAAATTGCCATTTTTACAGAGTTTTGCTTACTCAAAAGCTTCAATTTTGACTAATTTCAGGCTCATAAATGACTTTAAACACACTTATTTTAGTTGAAAAAGTCTTAATTCACATCCAACAGTCGTTTGGAGTCAAAAGATTAAATGTTAAAATTTCATCCATATTGACCATTTTGGGAACGTTCGACAGGTCCGGACTCATCGTTTTTCATCAGAAAATGAATTTTTCGGACTGTACTAAAAATGATTCAAAATGTCAAATGGATCGTGCCTCATGTTGAATAACCACTTTTTAACCCCTCAGAGTGACCAAAATTGCAATTTTTACAGAGTTTTGCTTACTCAAAAGCGTCAATATTGACCAATTTCAGGCACATAAATGACTTTAAACACACTTATTTTAGTTGAAAAAGTCTTAATTCACATCCAACAGTCGTCTGAGTCAAAAGATTAAATGTTAAAATTTCATCAATATGGACCATTTTGGGGACATTCGACAGGTCCGGAGTCATCGTTTTTCATCAGAAAATGAATTTTTCGGACTGTACCAAAAATGATTCAAAATGTCAAATGGATCGTGCCTCATGTTGAATAACCACTTTTTAACCCCTCAGAGTGACCAAAATTGCCATTTTTACAGAGTTTTGCTTACTCAAAAGCTTCAATTTTGACCAATTTCAGGCACATAAATGACTTTAAACACACTTATTTTAGTTGAAAAAGTCTTAATTCACATCCAACAGTCGTTTGGAGTCAAAAGATTAAATGTTAAAATTTCATCCATATTGACCATTTTGGGAACGTTCGACAGGTCCGGAGTCATCGTTTTTCATCAGAAAATTAATTTTTCAGACTGTACCAAAAATGATTCAAAATGTCAAATGGATCGTGCCTCATGTTGAATAACCACTTTTTAACCCCTCAGAGTGACCAAAATTGCCATTTTTACAGTTTTGCTTACTCAAAAGCTTCAATTTTGACCAATTTCAGGCACATAAATGACTTTAAACACACTTATTTTAGTTGAAAAAGTCTTAATTCACATCCAACAGTCGTCTGGAGTCAAAAGATTAAATGTTAAAATGTAATCGATATGGACCATTTTGGGCACGTTCGACAGGTCCGGAGTCATCGTTTTTCATCAGAAAATTAATTTTTCGGACCATACCAAAAATGATTCAAAATGTCAAATGGATCGTGCCTCATGTTGAATAACCACTTTTTAACCCCTCAGAGTGACCAAAATTGCCATTTTTAAAGAGTTTTGCTTACTCAAAAGCTTCAATTTTGACCAATTTCAGGCACATAAATGACTTTAAACACACTTATTTTAGTTGAAAAAGTCTTAATTCACATCCAACAGTCGTTTGGAGTCAAAAGATCAAATGTTAAAATTTCATCCATATTGACCATTTTGGGAACGTTCAACAGGTCCGGAGTCATCGTTTTTCATCAGAAAATTAATTTTTCAGACTGTACCAAAAATGATTCAAAATGTCAAATGGATCGTGCCTCATGTTGAATAACCACTTTTTAACCCCTCAGAGTGACCAAAATTGCCATTTTTACAGAGTTTTGCTTACTCAAAAGCTTCAATTTTGACCAATTTCAGGCACATAAATGACTTTAAACACACTTATTTTAGTTGAAAAAGTCTTAATTCACATCCAACAGTCGTCTGGAGTCAAAAGATTAAATGTTAAAATTTCATCGATATGGACCATTTTAGGGACGTTCGACAGGTCCGGAGTCATCGTTTTTTATCAGAAAATTAATTTTTCGGACTATACCAAAAATGATTCAAAATGTCAAATGGATCGTGCCTCATGTTGAATAACCACTTTTTAACCCCTCAGAGTGACCAAAAGTGCCATTTTTACAGAGTTTTGCTTACTCAAAAGCTTCAATTTTGACCAATTTCAGGCACATTAATGACTTTAAACACACTTATTTTAGTTGAAAAAGTCTTAATTCACATCCAACAGTCGTTTGGAGTCAAAAGATTAAATGTTAAAATTTCATCCATATTGACCATTTTGTGAACGTTCGACAGGTCCGGAGTCATCGTTTTTCATCAGAAAATTAATTTTTCAGACTGTACCAAAAATGATTCAAAATGTCAAATGGATCGTGCCTCATGTTGAATAACCACTTTTTAACCCCTCGGAGTGACCAAAATTGCCATTTTTACAGAGTTTTGCTTACTCAAAAGCTTCAATTTTGACCAATTTCAGGCACATTAATGACTTTAAACACACTTATTTTAGTTGAAAAAGTCTTAATTCACATCCAACAGTCGTTTGGAGTCAAAAGATTAAATGTTAAAATTTCATCCATATTGACCATTTTGGGAACGTTCGACAGGTCCGGAGTCATCGTTTTTCATCAGAAAATTAATTTTTCAGACTGTACCAAAAATGATTCAAAATGTCAAATGGATCGTGCCTCATGTTGAATAACCACTTTTTAACCCCTCGGAGTGACCAAAATTGCCATTTTTACAGAGTTTTGCTTATTCAAAAGCTTCAATTTTGACCAATTTCAGGCACATAAATGACTTTAAACACACTTATTTTAGTTGAAAAAGTCTTAATTCACATCCAACAGTCGTTTGGAGTCAAAAGATTAAATGTTAAAATTTCATCCATATCAACCATTTTGGGAACGTTCGACAGGTCCGGAGTCATCGTTTTTCATCAGAAAATGAATTTTTCGAACTGTACCAAAAATTATTCAAAATGTGAAATGGATCGTGCCTCATGTTGAATAACTACTTTTTAACCCCTCGGAGTGACCAAAATTGCCATTTTTACAGAGTTTTGCTTACTCAAAAGCTTCAATTTTGACCAATTTCAGGCACATAAATGACTTTAAACACACTTATTTTAGTTGAAAAAGTCTTAATTCACATCCAACAGTCGTTTGGAGTCAAAAGATCAAATGTTAAAATTTCATCCATATTGACTATTTTGGGAACGTTCAACAGGTCCGGAGTCATCGTTTTTCATCAGAAAATTAATTTTTCAGACTGTACCAAAAATGATTCAAAATGTCAAATGGATCGTGCCTCATGTTGAATAACCACTTTTTAACCCCTCAGAGTGACCAAAATTGCCATTTTTACAGAGTTTTGCTTACTCAAAAGCTTCAATTTTGACCAATTTCAGGCACATAAATGACTTTAAATACACTTATTTTAGTTGAAAAAGTCTTAATTCACATCCAACAGTCGTCTGGAGTCAAAAGATTAAATGTTAAAATTTCATCGATATGGACCATTTTAGGGACGTTCGACAGGTCCGGAGTCATCGTTTTTCATCAGAAAATGAATTTTTCGGACTGTACCAAAAATGATTCAAAATGTCAAATGGATCGTGCCTCATGTTGAATAACCACTTTTTAACCCCTCAGAGTGACCAAAATTGCCATTTTTACAGAGTTTTGCTTACTCAAAAGCTTCAATTTTGACTAATTTCAGGCTCATAAATGACTTTAAACACACTTATTTTAGTTGAAAAAGTCTTAATTCACATCCAATAGTCGTTTGGAGTCAAAAGATTAAATGTTAAAATTTCATCCATATTGACCATTTTGGGAACGTTCGACAGGTCCGGACTCATCGTTTTTCATCAGAAAATGAATTTTTCGGACTGTACTAAAAATGATTCAAAATGTCAAATGGATCGTGCCTCATGTTGAATAACCACTTTTTAACCCCTCAGAGTGACCAAAATTGCAATTTTTACAGAGTTTTGCTTACTCAAAAGCGTCAATATTGACCAATTTCAGGCACATAAATGACTTTAAACACACTTATTTTAGTTGAAAAAGTCTTAATTCACATCCAACAGTCGTCTGAGTCAAAAGATCAAATGTTAAAATTTCATCAATATGGACCATTTTGGGGACATTCGACAGGTCCGGAGTCATCGTTTTTCATCAGAAAATGAATTTTTCGGACTGTACCAAAAATGATTCAAAATGTCAAATGGATCGTGCCTCATGTTGAATAACCACTTTTTAACCCCTCAGAGTGACCAAAATTGCCATTTTTACAGAGTTTTGCTTACTCAAAAGCTTCAATTTTGACCAATTTCAGGCACATAAATGACTTTAAACACACGTATTTTAGTTGAAAAAGTCTTAATTCACATCCAACAGTCGTTTGGAGTCAAAAGATTAAATGTTAAAATTTCATCCATATTGACCATTTTGGGAACGTTCGACAGGTCCGGAGTCATCGTTTTTCATCAGAAAATTAATTTTTCAGACTGTACCAAAAATGATTCAAAATGTCAAATGGATCGTGCCTCATGTTGAATAACCACTTTTTAACCCCTCAGAGTGACCAAAATTGCCATTTTTACAGTTTTGCTTACTCAAAAGCTTCAATTTTGACCAATTTCAGGCACATAAATGACTTTAAACACACTTATTTTAGTTGAAAAAGTCTTAATTCACATCCAACAGTCGTCTGGAGTCAAAAGATTAAATGTTAAAATGTAATCGATATGGACCATTTTGGGCACGTTCGACAGGTCCGGAGTCATCGTTTTTCATCAGAAAATTAATTTTTCGGACCATACCAAAAATGATTCAAAATGTCAAATGGATCGTGCCTCATGTTGAATAACCACTTTTTAACCCCTCAGAGTGACCAAAATTGCCATTTTTAAAGAGTTTTGCTTACTCAAAAGCTTCAATTTTGACCAATTTCAGGCACATAAATGACTTTAAACACACTTATTTTAGTTGAAAAAGTCTTAATTCACATCCAACAGTCGTTTGGAGTCAAAAGATCAAATGTTAAAATTTCATCCATATTGACCATTTTGGGAACGTTCAACAGGTCCGGAGTCATCGTTTTTCATCAGAAAATTAATTTTTCAGACTGTACCAAAAATGATTCAAAATGTCAAATGGATCGTGCCTCATGTTGAATAACCACTTTTTAACCCCTCAGAGTGACCAAAATTGCCATTTTTACAGAGTTTTGCTTACTCAAAAGCTTCAATTTTGACCAATTTCAGGCACATAAATGACTTTAAACACACTTATTTTAGTTGAAAAAGTCTTAATTCACATCCAACAGTCGTCTGGAGTCAAAAGATTAAATGTTAAAATTTCATCGATATGGACCATTTTAGGGACGTTCGACAGGTCCGGAGTCATCGTTTTTTATCAGAAAATTAATTTTTCGGACTATACCAAAAATGATTCAAAATGTCAAATGGATCGTGCCTCATGTTGAATAACCACTTTTTAACCCCTCAGAGTGACCAAAAGTGCCATTTTTACAGAGTTTTGCTTACTCAAAAGCTTCAATTTTGACCAATTTCAGGCACATTAATGACTTTAAACACACTTATTTTAGTTGAAAAAGTCTTAATTCACATCCAACAGTCGTTTGGAGTCAAAAGATTAAATGTTAAAATTTCATCCATATTGACCATTTTGGGAACGTTCGACAGGTCCGGAGTCATCGTTTTTCATCAGAAAATTAATTTTTCAGACTGTACCAAAAATGATTCAAAATGTCAAATGGATCGTGCCTCATGTTGAATAACCACTTTTTAACCCCTCGGAGTGACCAAAATTGCCATTTTTACAGAGTTTTGCTTACTCAAAAGCTTCAATTTTGACCAATTTCAGGCACATAAATGACTTTAAACACACTTATTTTAGTTGAAAAAGTCTTAATTCACATCCAACAGTCGTTTGGAGTCAAAAGATTAAATGTTAAAATTTCATCCATATCAACCATTTTGGGAACGTTCGACAGGTCCGGAGTCATCGTTTTTCATCAGAAAATTAATTTTTCAGACTGTACCAAAAATGATTCAAAATGTCAAATGGATCGTGCCTCATGTTGAATAACCACTTTTTAACCCCTCAGAGTGACCAAAATTGCCATTTTTACAGTTTTGCTTACTCAAAAGCTTCAATTTTGACCAATTTCAGGCACATAAATGACTTTAAACACACTTATTTTAGTTGAAAAAGTCTTAATTCACATCCAACAGTCGTCTGGAGTCAAAAGATTAAATGTTAAAATTTCATCAATATGGACCATTTTGGGGACATTCGACAGGTCCGTTTTTCATCAGAAAATGAATTTTTCGAACTGTACCAAAAATTATTCAAAATGTGAAATGGATCGTGCCTCATGTTGAATAACTACTTTTTAACCCCTCGGAGTGACCAAAATTGCCATTTTTACAGAGTTTTGCTTACTCAAAAGCTTCAATTTTGACCAATTTCAGGCACATAAATGACTTTAAACACACTTATTTTAGTTGAAAAAGTCTTAATTCACATCCAACAGTCGTCTGGAGTCAAAAGATTAAATGTTAAAATTTCATCGATATGGACCATTTTAGGGACGTTCGACAGGTCCGGAGTCATCGTTTTTTATCAGAAAATTAATTTTTCGGACTATACCAAAAATGATTCAAAATGTCAAATGGATCGTGCCTCATGTTGAATAACCACTTTTTAACCCCTCGGAGTGACCAAAATTGCCATTTTTACAGAGTTTTGCTTACTCAAAAGCTTCAATTTTGACCAATTTCAGGCACATTAATGACTTTAAACACACTTATTTTAGTTGAAAAAGTCTTAATTCACATCCAACAGCCGTTTGGAGTCAAAAGATTAAATGTTAAAATTTCATCCATATCAACCATTTTGGGAACGTTCGACAGGTCCGGAGTCATCGTTTTTCATCAGAAAATTAATTTTTCAGACTGTACCAAAAATGATTCAAAATGTCAAATGGATCGTGCCTCATGTTGAATAACCACTTTTTAACCCCTCAGAGTGACCAAAATTGCCATTTTTACAGTTTTGCTTACTCAAAAGCTTCAATTTTGACCAATTTCAGGCACATAAATGACTTTAAACACACTTATTTTAGTTGAAAAAGTCTTAATTCACATCCAACAGTCGTTTGGAGTCAAAAGATTAAATGTTAAAATTTCATCCATATTGACCATTTTGGGAACGTTCGACAGGTCCGGAGTCATCGTTTTTCATCAGAAAATTAATTTTTCAGACTGTACCAAAAATTATTCAAAATGTCAAATGGATCGTGCCTCATGTTGAATAACCACTTTTTAACCCCTCAGAGTGACCAAAATTGCCATTTTTACAGAGTTTTGCTTACTCAAAAGCTTCAATTTTGACCAATTTCAGGCACATAAATGACTTTAAACACACTTATTTTAGTTGAAAAAGTCTTAATTCACATCCAACAGTCGTTTGGAGTCAAAAGATTAAATGTTAAAATTTCATCCATATTGACCATTTTGGGAACGTTCGACAGGTCCGGAGTCATCGTTTTTCATCAGAAAATGAATTTTTCGGACTGCACTAAAAATGATTCAAAATGTCAAATGGATCGTGCCTCATGTTGAATAACCACTTTTTAACCCCTCAGAGTGACCAAAATTGCCATTTTTACAGAGTTTTGCTTACTCAAAAGCTTCAATTTTGACCAATTTCAGGCACATAAATGACTTTAAACACACTTATTTTTGTTGAAAAAGTCTTAATTCACATCCAACAGTCGTCTGGAGTCAAAAGATTAAATGTTAAAATTTCATCGATATGGACCATTTTGGGGATGTTCGACAGGTCCGGAGTCATCGTTTTTCATCAGAAAATTAATTTTTCGGACCATACCAAAAATGATTCAAAATGTCAAATGGATCGTGCCTCATGTTGAATAACCACTTTTTAACCCCTCAGAGTGACCAAAATTGCCATTTTTACAGAGTTTTTGCTTACTCAAAAGCTTCAATTTTGACTAATTTCAGGCACATAAATGACTTTAAACACACTTATTTTAGTTGAAAAAGTCTTAATTCACATTCAACAGTCGTTTGGAGTCAAAAGATTAAATGTTAAAATTTCATCCATATTGACCATTTTGGGAACGTTCGACAGGTCCGGAGTCATCGTTTTTCATCAGAAAATGAATTTTTCGGACTGCACTAAAAATGATTCAAAATGTCAAATGGATCGTGCCTCATGTTGAATAACCACTTTTTAACCCCTCAGAGTGACCAAAATTGCCATTTTTACAGAGTTTTGCTTACTCAAAAGCTTCAATTTTGACCAATTTCAGGCACATAAATGACTTTAAACACACTTATTTTAGTTGAAAAAGTCTTAATTCACATCCAACAGTCGTTTGGAGTCAAAAGATTAAATGTTAAAATTTCATCCATATTGACCATTTTGGGAACGTTTTTCATCAGAAAATGAATTTTTCGGACTGTACTAAAAATGATTCAAAATGTCAAATGGATCGTGCCTCATGTTGAATAACCACTTTTTAACCCCTCAGAGTGACCAAAATTGCCATTTTTACAAAGTTTTGCTTACTCAAAAGCTTCAATTTTGACCAATTTCAGGCACATAAATGACTTTAAACACACTTATTTTAGTTGAAAAAGTCTTAATTCACATCCAACAGTCGTTTGGAGTCAAAAGATTAAATGTTAAAATTTCATCCATATCAACCATTTTGGGAACGTTCGACAGGTCCGGAGTCATCGTTTTTCATCAGAAAATTAATTTTTCAGACTGTACCAAAAATGATTCAAAATGTTAAATGGTTCGTGCCTCATGTTTAATAACCACTTTTTAACCCCTCAGAGTGACCAAAATTGCCATTTTTACAGAGTTTTGCTTACTCAAAAGCTTCAATTTTGACTAATTTCAGGCACATAAATGACTTTAAACACACTTATTTTAGTTGAAAAAGTCTTAATTAACATCCAACAGTCATTTGGAGTCAAAAGATTAAATGTTAAAATTTCATCCATATTGACCATTTTGGGAACGTTCGACAGGTCCGGAGTCATCGTTTTTCATCAGAAAATGAATTTTTCGGACTGTACCAAAAATGATTCAAAATGTTAAATGAATCGTGCCTCATGTTGAATAACCACTTTTTAACCCCTCAGAGTGACCAAAATTGCCATTTTTACAGAGTTTTGCTTACTCAAAAGCTTCAATTTTGACCAATTTCAGGCACATAAATGACTTTAAACACACTTATTTTTGTTGAAAAAGTCTTAATTCACATCCAACAGTCGTCTGGAGTCAAAAGATTAAATGTTAAAATTTCATCGATATGGACCATTTTGGGGACGTTCGACAGGTCCGGAGTCATCGTTTTTCATCAGAAAATGAATTTTTCGGACTGTACCAAAAATGATTCAAAATGTCAAATGGATCGTGCCTCATGTTGAATAACCACTTTTTAACCCCTCAGAGTGACCAAAATTGCCATTTTTACAGAGTTTTGCTTACTCAAAAGCTTCAATTTTGACCAATTTCAGGCACATAAATGACTTTAAACACACTTATTTTAGTTGAAAAAGTCTTAATTCACATCCAACAGTCGTTTGGAGTCAAAAGATTAAATGTTAAAATTTCATCCATATCAACCATTTTGGGAACGTTCGACAGGTCCGGAGTCATCCTTTTTCATCAGAAAATTAATTTTTCAGACTGTACCAAAAATGATTCAAAATGTCAAATGGTTCGTGCCTCATGTTTAATAACCACTTTTTAACCCCTCAGAGTGACCAAAATTGCCATTTTTACAGAGTTTTGCTTACTCAAAAGCTTCAATTTTGACCAATTTCAGGCACATAAATGACTTTAAACACACTTATTTTAGTTGAAAAAGTCTTAATTCACATCCAACAGTCGTCTGGAGTCAAAAGATTAAATGTTAAAATTTCATCGATATGGACCATTTTGGGGACGTTCGACAGGTCCGGAGTCATCGTTTTTCATCAGAAAATGAATTTTTCGGACTGTACCAAAAATGATTCAAAATGTCAAATGGATCGTGCCTCATGTTGAATAATCACTTTTTAACCCCTCAGAGTGACCAAAATTGCCATTTTTACAGAGTTTTGCTTACTCAAAAGCTTCAATTTTGACTAATTTCAAGCACATAAATGACTTTAAACACACTTATTTTAGTTGAAAAAGTCTTAATTCACATCCAACAGTCGTTTGGAGTCAAAAGATTAAATGTTAAAATTTCATCCATATTGACCATTTTGGGAACGTTCGACAGGTCCGGAGTCATCGTTTTTCATCAGAAAATTAATTTTTCAGACTGTACCAAAAATGATTCAAAATGTCAAATGGATCGTGCCTCATGTTGAATAACCACTTTTTAACCCCTCAGAGTGACCAAAATTGCCATTTTCACAGAGTTTTGCTTACTCAAAAGCTTCAATTTTGACCAATTTCAGGCACATAAATGACTTTAAACACACTTATTTTAGTTGAAAAAGTCTTAATTCACATCCAACAGTCGTTTGGAGTCAAAAGATTAAATGTTAAAATTTCATCCATATTGACCATTTTGGGAACGTTCGACAGGTCCGGAGTCATCGTTTTTCATCAGAAAATTAATTTTTCGGACTATACCAAAAATGATTCAAAATGTCAAATGGATGGTGCCTCATGTTGAATAACCACTTTTTAACCCCTCAGAGTGACCAAAATTGCCATTTTTACAGAGTTTTGCTTACTCAAAAGCGTCAATATTGACCAATTTCAGGCACATAAATGACTTTAAACACACTTATTTTAGTTGAAAAAGTCTTAATTCACATCCAACAGTCGTCTGAGTCAAAAGATTAAATGTTAAAATTTCATCAATATGGACCATTTTGGGGACATTCGACATGTCCGGAGTCATCGTTTTTCATTAGAAAATGAATTTTTCGGACTGTACCAAAAATGATTCAAAATGTCAAATGGATCGTGCCTCATGTTGAATAACCACTTTTTAACCCCTCAGAGTGACCAAAATTGCCATTTTTACAGAGTTTTGCTTACTCAAAAGCTTCAATTTTGACCAATTTCAGGCACATAAATGACTTTAAACACACTTATTTTAGTTGAAAAAGTCTTAATTCACATCCAACAGTCGTTTGGAGTCAAAAGATTAAATGTTAAAATTTCATCCATATTGACCATTTTGGGAACGTTCGACAGGTCCGGAGTCATCGTTTTTCATCAGAAAATTAATTTTTCAGACTGTACCAAAAATGATTCAAAATGTCAAATGGATCGTGCCTCATGTTGAATAACCACTTTTTAACCCCTCAGAGTGACCAAAATTGCCATTTTTACAGTTTTGCTTACTCAAAAGCTTCAATTTTGACCAATTTCAGGCACATAAATGACTTTAAACACACTTATTTTAGTTGAAAAAGTCTTAATTCACATCCAACAGTCGTCTGGAGTCAAAAGATTAAATGTTAAAATGTAATCGATATGGACCATTTTGGGCACGTTCGACAGGTCCGGAGTCATCGTTTTTCATCAGAAAATTAATTTTTCGGACCATACCAAAAATGATTCAAAATGTCAAATGGATCGTGCCTCATGTTGAATAACCACTTTTTAACCCCTCAGAGTGACCAAAATTGCCATTTTTACAGAGTTTTGCTTACTCAAAAGCTTCAATATTGACCAATTTCAGGCACATAAATGACTTTAAACACACTTATTTTAGTTGAAAAAGTCTTAATTCACATCCAACAGTCGTCTGGAGTCAAAAGATTAAATGTTAAAATTTCATCAATATGGACCATTTTGGGGACATTCGACAGGTCCGGAGTCATCGTTTTTCATCAGAAAATGAATTTTTCGAACTGTACCAAAAATTATTCAAAATGTCAAATGGATCGTGCCTCATGTTGAATAACTACTTTTTAACCCCTCGGAGTGACCAAAATTGCCATTTTTACAGAGTTTTGCTTACTCAAAAGCTTCAATTTTGACCAATTTCAGGCACATAAATGACTTTAAACACACTTATTTTAGTTGAAAAAGTCTTAATTCACATCCAACAGTCGTTTGGAGTCAAAAGATCAAATGTTAAAATTTCATCCATATTGACCATTTTGGGAACGTTCAACAGGTCCGGAGTCATCGTTTTTCATCAGAAAATTAATTTTTCAGACTGTACCAAAAATTATTCAAAAAGTCAAATGGATCGTGCCTCATGTTGAATAACCACTTTTTAACCCCTCAGAGTGACCAAAATTGCCATTTTTACAGAGTTTTGCTTACTCAAAAGCTTCAATTTTGACCAATTTCAGGCACATAAATGACTTTAAACACACTTATTTTAGTTGAAAAAGTCTTAATTCACATCCAACAGTCGTCTGGAGTCAAAAGATTAAATGTTAAAATTTCATCGATATGGACCATTTTAGGGACGTTCGACAGGTCCGGAGTCATCGTTTTTCATCAGAAAATGAATTTTTCGGACTGTACCAAAAATGATTCAAAATGTCAAATGGATCGTGCCTCATGTTTAATAACCACTTTTTAACCCCTCAGAGTGACCAAAATTGCCATTTTTACAGAGTTTTGCTTACTCAAAAGCTTCAATTTTGACTAATTTCAGGCACATAAATGATTTTAAACACACTTATTTTAGTTGAAAAAGTCTTAATTAACATCCAACAGTCGTTTGGAGTCAAAAGATTAAATGTTAAAATTTCATCCATATTGACCATTTTGGGAACGTTCGACAGGTCCGGAGTCATCGTTTTTCATCAGAAAATGAATTTTTCGGACTGTACCAAAAATGATTCAAAATGTTAAATGAATCGTGCCTCATGTTGAATAACCACTTTTTAACCCCTCAGAGTGACCAAAATTGCCATTTTTACAGAGTTTTGCTTACTCAAAAGCTTCAATTTTGACTAATTTCAGGCACATAAATGACTTTAAACACACTTATTTTAGTTGAAAAAGTCTTAATTCACATCCAACAGTCGTTTGGAGTCAAAAGATTAAATGTTAAAATTTCATCGATATGGACCATTTTGGGGACGTTCGACAGGTCAGGAGTCATCGTTTTTCATCAGAAAATGAATTTTTCGGACTGTACCAAAAATGATTCAAAATGTCAAATGAATCGTGCCTCATGTTGAATAACCACTTTTTAACCCCTCAGAGTGACCAAAATTGCCATTTTTACAGAGTTTTGCTTACTCAAAAGCTTCAATTTCGACTAATTTCAGGCACATAAATGACTTTAAACACACTTATTTTAGTTGAAAAAGTCTTAATTCACATCCAACAGTCGTTTGGAGTCAAAAGATTAAATGTTAAAATTTCATCCATATTGACCATTTTGGGAACGTTCGACAGGTCCGGAGTCATCGTTTTTCATCAGAAAATGAATTTTTCGGACTGCACTAAAAATGATTCAAAATGTCAAATGGATCGTGCCTCATGTTGAATAACCACTTTTTAACCCCTCAGAGTGACCAAAATTGCCATTTTTACAGAGTTTTGCTTACTCAAAAGCTTCAATTTTGACCAATTTCAGGCACATAAATGACTTTAAACACACTTATTTTTGTTGAAAAAGTCTTAATTCACATCCAACAGTCGTCTGGAGTCAAAAGATTAAATGTTAAAATTTCATCGATATGGACCATTTTGGGGACGTTCGA
Organism: Lissotriton vulgaris; assembly: GCF_964263255.1. Lineage (NCBI taxonomy): Eukaryota > Metazoa > Chordata > Amphibia > Caudata > Salamandridae > Lissotriton > Lissotriton vulgaris. The sequence goes on from NW_028248067.1 coordinate 756,741, forward strand.
CAGGTCCGGAGTCATCGTTTTTCATCAGAAAATGAATTTTTCGGACTGTACCAAAAATGATTCAAAATGTCAAATGGATCGTGCCTCATGTTGAATAACCACTTTTTAACCCCTCAGAGTGACCAAAATTGCCATTTTTACAGAGTTTTGCTTACTCAAAAGCTTCAATTTTGACCAATTTCAGGCACATAAATGACTTTAAACACACTTATTTTAGTTGAAAAAGTCTTAATTCACATCCAACAGTCGTTTGGAGTCAAAAGATTAAATGTTAAAATTTCATCCATATCAACCATTTTGGGAACGTTCGACAGGTCCGGAGTCATCGTTTTTCATCAGAAAATTAATTTTTCAGACTGTACCAAAAATGATTCAAAATGTCAAATGGTTCGTGCCTCATGTTTAATAACCACTTTTTAACCCCTCAGAGTGACCAAAATTGCCATTTTTACAGAGTTTTTCTTACTCAAAAGCTTCAATTTTGACCAATTTCAGGCACATAAATGACTTTAAACACACTTATTTTAGTTGAAAAAGTCTTAATTCACATCCAACAGTCGTCTGGAGTCAAAAGATTAAATGTTAAAATTTCATCGATATGGACCATTTTGGGGACGTTCGACAGGTCCGGAGTCATCGTTTTTCATCAGAAAATGAATTTTTCGGACTGTACCAAAAATGATTCAAAATGTCAAATGGATCGTGCCTCATGTTGAATAACCACTTTTTAACCCCTCAGAGTGACCAAAATTGCCATTTTTACAGAGTTTTGCTTACTCAAAAGCTTCAATTTTGACTAATTTCAAGCACATAAATGACTTTAAACACACTTATTTTAGTTGAAAAAGTCTTAATTCACATCCAACAGTCGTTTGGAGTCAAAAGATTAAATGTTAAAATTTCATCCATATTGACCATTTTGGGAACGTTCGACAGGTCCGGAGTCATCGTTTTTCATCAGAAAATTAATTTTTCAGACTGTACCAAAAATGATTCAAAATGTCAAATGGATCGTGCCTCATGTTGAATAACCACTTTTTAACCCCTCAGAGTGACCAAAATTGCCATTTTCACAGAGTTTTGCTTACTCAAAAGCTTCAATTTTGACCAATTTCAGGCACATAAATGACTTTAAACACACTTATTTTAGTTGAAAAAGTCTTAATTCACATCCAACAGTCGTTTGGAGTCAAAAGATTAAATGTTAAAATTTCATCCATATTGACCATTTTGGGAACGTTCGACAGGTCCGGAGTCATCGTTTTTCATCAGAAAATGAATTTTTCGGACTGCACTAAAAATGATTCAAAATGTCAAATGGATCGTGCCTCATGTTGAATAACCACTTTTTAACCCCTCAGAGTGACCAAAATTGCAATTTTTACAGAGTTTTGCTTACTCAAAAGCTTCAATTTTGACCAATTTCAGGCACATAAATGACTTTAAACACACTTATTTTAGTTGAAAAAGTCTCAATTCACATCCAACAGTCGTCTGGAGACAAAAGATTAAATGTTAAAATTTCATCGATATGGACCATTTGGGGCACGTTCGACAGGTCCGGAGTCATCGTTTTTCATCAGAAAATTAATTTTTTGGACTATACCAAAAATGATTCAAAATGTCAAATGGATGGTGCCTCATGTTGAATAACCACTTTTTAACCCCTCAGAGTGACCAAAATTGCCATTTTTACAGAGTTTTGCTTACTCAAAAGCTTCAATTTTGACTAATTTCAGGCACATAAATGATTTTAAACACACTTATTTTAGTTGAAAAAGTCTTAATTAACATCCAACAGTCGTTTGGAGTCAAAAGATTAAATGTTAAAATTTCATCCATATTGACCATTTTGGGAACGTTCGACAGGTCCGGAGTCATCGTTTTTCATCAGAAAATGAATTTTTCGGACTGTACCAAAAATGATTCAAAATGTCAAATGGATCGTGCCTCATGTTTAATAACCACTTTTTAACCCCTCAGAGTGACCAAAATTGCCATTTTTACAGAGTTTTGCTTACTCAAAAGCTTCAATTTTGACTAATTTCAGGCACATAAATGATTTTAAACACACTTATTTTAGTTGAAAAAGTCTTAATTAACATCCAACAGTCGTTTGGAGTCAAAAGATTAAATGTTAAAATTTCATCCATATTGACCATTTTGGGAACGTTCGACAGGTCCGGAGTCATCGTTTTTCATCAGAAAATGAATTTTTCGGACTGTACCAAAAATGATTCAAAATGTTAAATGAATCGTGCCTCATGTTGAATAACCACTTTTTAACCCCTCAGAGTGACCAAAATTGCCATTTTTACAGAGTTTTGCTTACTCAAAAGCTTCAATTTTGACTAATTTCAGGCACATAAATGACTTTAAACACACTTATTTTAGTTGAAAAAGTCTTAATTCACATCCAACAGTCGTTTGGAGTCAAAAGATTAAATGTTAAAATTTCATCGATATGGACCATTTTGGGGACGTTCGACAGGTCAGGAGTCATCGTTTTTCATCAGAAAATGAATTTTTCGGACTGTACCAAAAATGATTCAAAATGTCAAATGAATCGTGCCTCATGTTGAATAACCACTTTTTAACCCCTCAGAGTGACCAAAATTGCCATTTTTACAGAGTTTTGCTTACTCAAAAGCTTCAATTTCGACTAATTTCAGGCACATAAATGACTTTAAACACACTTATTTTAGTTGAAAAAGTCTTAATTCACATCCAACAGTCGTTTGGAGTCAAAAGATTAAATGTTAAAATTTCATCCATATTGACCATTTTGGGAACGTTCGACAGGTCCGGAGTCATCGTTTTTCATCAGAAAATGAATTTTTCGGACTGCACTAAAAATGATTCAAAATGTCAAATGGATCGTGCCTCATGTTGAATAACCACTTTTTAACCCCTCAGAGTGACCAAAATTGCCATTTTTACAGAGTTTTGCTTACTCAAAAGCTTCAATTTTGACCAATTTCAGGCACATAAATGACTTTAAACACACTTATTTTTGTTGAAAAAGTCTTAATTCACATCCAACAGTCGTCTGGAGTCAAAAGATTAAATGTTAAAATTTCATCGATATGGACCATTTTGGGGACGTTCGACAGGTCCGGAGTCATCGTTTTTCATCAGAAAATGAATTTTTCGGACTGTACCAAAAATGATTCAAAATGTCAAATGGATCGTGCCTCATGTTGAATAACCACTTTTTAACCCCTCAGAGTGACCAAAATTGCCATTTTTACAGAGTTTTGCTTACTCAAAAGCTTCAATTTTGACCAATTTCAGGCACATAAATGACTTTAAACACACTTATTTTAGTTGAAAAAGTCTTAATTCACATCCAACAGTCGTTTGGAGTCAAAAGATTAAATGTTAAAATTTCATCCATATCAACCATTTTGGGAACGTTCGACAGGTCCGGAGTCATCGTTTTTCATCAGAAAATTAATTTTTCAGACTGTACCAAAAATGATTCAAAATGTCAAATGGTTCGTGCCTCATGTTTAATAACCACTTTTTAACCCCTCAGAGTGACCAAAATTGCCATTTTTACAGAGTTTTTCTTACTCAAAAGCTTCAATTTTGACCAATTTCAGGCACATAAATGACTTTAAACACACTTATTTTAGTTGAAAAAGTCTTAATTCACATCCAACAGTCGTCTGGAGTCAAAAGATTAAATGTTAAAATTTCATCGATATGGACCATTTTGGGGACGTTCGACAGGTCCGGAGTCATCGTTTTTCATCAGAAAATGAATTTTTCGGACTGTACCAAAAATGATTCAAAATGTCAAATGGATCGTGCCTCATGTTGAATAACCACTTTTTAACCCCTCAGAGTGACCAAAATTGCCATTTTTACAGAGTTTTGCTTACTCAAAAGCTTCAATTTTGACTAATTTCAAGCACATAAATGACTTTAAACACACTTATTTTAGTTGAAAAAGTCTTAATTCACATCCAACAGTCGTTTGGAGTCAAAAGATTAAATGTTAAAATTTCATCCATATTGACCATTTTGGGAACGTTCGACAGGTCCGGAGTCATCGTTTTTCATCAGAAAATTAATTTTTCAGACTGTACCAAAAATGATTCAAAATGTCAAATGGATCGTGCCTCATGTTGAATAACCACTTTTTAACCCCTCAGAGTGACCAAAATTGCCATTTTCACAGAGTTTTGCTTACTCAAAAGCTTCAATTTTGACCAATTTCAGGCACATAAATGACTTTAAACACACTTATTTTAGTTGAAAAAGTCTTAATTCACATCCAACAGTCGTTTGGAGTCAAAAGATTAAATGTTAAAATTTCATCCATATTGACCATTTTGGGAACGTTCGACAGGTCCGGAGTCATCGTTTTTCATCAGAAAATGAATTTTTCGGACTGCACTAAAAATGATTCAAAATGTCAAATGGATCGTGCCTCATGTTGAATAACCACTTTTTAACCCCTCAGAGTGACCAAAATTGCAATTTTTACAGAGTTTTGCTTACTCAAAAGCTTCAATTTTGACCAATTTCAGGCACATAAATGACTTTAAACACACTTATTTTAGTTGAAAAAGTCTCAATTCACATCCAACAGTCGTCTGGAGACAAAAGATTAAATGTTAAAATTTCATCGATATGGACCATTTGGGGCACGTTCGACAGGTCCGGAGTCATCGTTTTTCATCAGAAAATTAATTTTTTGGACTATACCAAAAATGATTCAAAATGTCAAATGGATGGTGCCTCATGTTGAATAACCACTTTTTAACCCCTCAGAGTGACCAAAATTGCCATTTTTACAGAGTTTTGCTTACTCAAAAGCGTCAATATTGACCAATTTCAGGCACATAAATGACTTTAAACACACTTATTTTAGTTGAAAAAGTCTTAATTCACATCCAACAGTCGTCTGAGTCAAAAGATTAAATGTTAAAATTTCATCAATATGGACCATTTTGGGGACATTCGACAGGTCCGGAGTCATCGTTTTTCATTAGAAAATGAATTTTTCGGACTGTACCAAAAATGATTCAAAATGTCAAATGGATCGTGCCTCATGTTGAATAACCACTTTTTAACCCCTCAGAGTGACCAAAATTGCCATTTTTACAGAGTTTTGTTTACTCAAAAGCTTCAATTTTGACCAATTTCAGGCACATAAATGACTTTAAACACACTTATTTTAGTTGAAAAAGTCTTAATTCACATCCAACAGTCGTTTGGAGTCAAAAGATTAAATGTTAAAATTTCATCCATATTGACCATTTTGGGAACGTTCGACAGGTCCGGAGTCATCGTTTTGCATCAGAAAATTAATTTTTCAGGCTGTACCAAAAATGATTCAAAATGTCAAATGGATCGTGCCTCATGTTGAATAACCACTTTTTAACCCCTCAGAGTGACCAAAATTGCCATTTTTACAGTTTTGCTTACTCAAAAGCTTCAATTTTGACCAATTTCAGGCACATAAATGACTTTAAACACACTTATTTTAGTTGAAAAAGTCTTAATTCACATCCAACAGTCGTCTGGAGTCAAAAGATTAAATGTTAAAATGTAATCGATATGGACCATTTTGGGCACGTTCGACAGGTCCGGAGTCATCGTTTTTCATCAGAAAATTAATTTTTCGGACCATACCAAAAATGATTCAAAATGTCAAATGGATCGTGCCTCATGTTGAATAACCACTTTTTAACCCCTCAGAGTGACCAAAATTGCCATTTTTACAGAGTTTTGCTTACTCAAAAGCTTCAATATTGACCAATTTCAGGCACATAAATGACTTTAAACACACTTATTTTAGTTGAAAAAGTCTTAATTCACATCCAACAGTCGTCTGGAGTCAAAAGATTAAATGTTAAAATTTCATCAATATGGACCATTTTGGGGACATTCGACAGGTCCGGAGTCATCGTTTTTCATCAGAAAATGAATTTTTCGAACTGTACCAAAAATTATTCAAAATGTCAAATGGATCGTGCCTCATGTTGAATAACCACTTTTTAACCCCTCAGAGTGACCAAAATTGCCATTTTTACAGAGTTTTGCTTACTCAAAAGCTTCAATTTTGACCAATTTCAGGCACATAAATGACTTTAAACACACTTATTTTAGTTGAAAAAGTCTTAATTCACATCCAACAGTCGTCTGGAGTCAAAAGATTAAATGTTAAAATTTCATCGATATGGACCATTTTAGGGACGTTCGACAGGTCCGGAGTCATCGTTTTTCATCAGAAAATGAATTTTTCGGACTGTACCAAAAATGATTCAAAATGTCAAATGGATCGTGCCTCATTTTGAATAACCACTTTTTAACCCCTCAGAGTGACCAAAATTGCCATTTTTACAGAGTTTTGCTTACTCAAAAGCTTCAATTTTGACTAATTTCAGGCACATAAATGACTTTAAACACACTTATTTTAGTTGAAAAAGTCTTAATTCACATCCAACAGTCGTTTGGAGTCAAAAGATTAAATGTTAAAATTTCATCCATATTGACCATTTTGGGAACGTTCGACAGGTCCGGACTCATCGTTTTTCATCAGAAAATGAATTTTTCGGACTGTACTAAAAATGATTCAAAATGTCAAATGGATCGTGCCTCATGTTGAATAACCACTTTTTAACCCCTCAGAGTGACCAAAATTGCCATTTTTACAGAGTTTTGCTTACTCAAAAGCTTCAATTTTGACCAATTTCAGGCACATAAATGACTTTAAACACACTTATTTTAGTTGAAAAAGTCTTAATTCACATCCAACAGTCGTCTGGAGTCAAAAGATTAAATGTTAAAATTTCATCGATATGGACCATTTTGGGCACGTTCGACAGGTCCGGAGTCATCGTTTTTCATCAGAAAATTAATTTTTCGGACTATACCAAAAATGATTCAAAATGTCAAATGGATCGTGCCTCATGTTGAATAACCACTTTTTAACCCCTCAGAGTGACCAAAAGTGCCATTTTTACAGAGTTTTGCTTACTCAAAAGCTTCAATTTTGACCAATTTCAGGCACATTAATGACTTTAAACACACTTATTTTTGTTGAAAACGTCTTAATTCACATCCAACAGTCGTTTGGAGTCAAAAGATTAAATGTTAAAATTTCATCCATATTGACCATTTTGGGAACGTTCGACAGGTCCGGAGTCATCGTTTTTCATCAGAAAATTAATTTTTCAGACTGTACCAAAAATGATTCAAAATGTCAAATGGATCGTGCCTCATGTTGAATAACCACTTTTTAACCCCTCGGAGTGACCAAAATTGCCATTTTTACAGAGTTTTGCTTACTCAAAAGCTTCAATTTTGACCAATTTCAGGCACATAAATGACTTTAAACACACTTATTTTAGTTGAAAAAGTCTTAATTCACATCCAACAGTCGTTTGGAGTCAAAAGATTAAATGTTAAAATTTCATCCATATCAACCATTTTGGGAACGTTCGACAGGTCCGGAGTCATCGTTTTTCATCAGAAAATTAATTTTTCAGACTGTACCAAAAATGATTCAAAATGTCAAATGGTTCGTGCCTCATGTTGAATAACCACTTTTTAACCCCTCAGAGTGACCAAAATTGCCATTTTTACAGAGTTTTGCTTACTCAAAAGCTTCAATTTTGACCAATTTCAGGCACATAAATGACTTTAAACACACTTATTTTAGTTGAAAAAGTCTTAATTCACATCCAACAGTCGTTTGGAGTCAAAAGATTAAATGTTAAAATTTCATCCATATTGACCATTTTGGGAACGTTCGACAGGTCCGGAGTCATCGTTTTTCATCAGAAAATGAATTTTTCGGACTGCACTAAAAATGATTCAAAATGTCAAATGGATCGTGCCTCATGTTGAATAACCACTTTTTAACCCCTCAGAGTGACCAAAATTGCAATTTTTACAGAGTTTTGCTTACTCAAAAGCTTCAATTTTGACCAATTTCAGGCACATAAATGACTTTAAACACACTTATTTTAGTTGAAAAAGTCTCAATTCACATCCAACAGTCGTCTGGAGACAAAAGATTAAATGTTAAAATTTCATCAATATGGACCATTTGGGGCACGTTCGACAGGTCCGGAGTCATCGTTTTTCATCAGAAAATTAATTTTTCGGACTATACCAAAAATGATTCAAAATGTCAAATGGATGGTGCCTCATGTTGAATAACCACTTTTTAACCCCTCAGAGTGACCAAAATTGCCATTTTTACAGAGTTTTGCTTACTCAAAAGCGTCAATATTGACCAATTTCAGGCACATAAATGACTTTAAACACACTTATTTTAGTTGAAAAAGTCTTAATTCACATCCAACAGTCGTCTGAGTCAAAAGATTAAATGTTAAAATTTCATCAATATGGACCATTTTGGGGACATTCGACAGGTCCGGAGTCATCGTTTTTCATTAGAAAATGAATTTTTCGGACTGTACCAAAAATGATTCAAAATGTCAAATGGATCGTGCCTCATGTTGAATAACCACTTTTTAACCCCTCAGAGTGACCAAAATTGCCATTTTTACAGAGTTTTGTTTACTCAAAAGCTTCAATTTTGACCAATTTCAGGCACATAAATGACTTTAAACACACTTATTTTAGTTGAAAAAGTCTTAATTCACATCCAACAGTCGTTTGGAGTCAAAAGATTAAATGTTAAAATTTCATCCATATTGACCATTTTGGGAACGTTCGACAGGTCCGGAGTCATCGTTTTGCATCAGAAAATTAATTTTTCAGACTGTACCAAAAATGATTCAAAATGTCAAATGGATCGTGCCTCATGTTGAATAACCACTTTTTAACCCCTCAGAGTGACCAAAATTGCCATTTTTACAGTTTTGCTTACTCAAAAGCTTCAATTTTGACCAATTTCAGGCACATAAATGACTTTAAACACACTTATTTTAGTTGAAAAAGTCTTAATTCACATCCAACAGTCGTCTGGAGTCAAAAGATTAAATGTTAAAATGTAATCGATATGGACCATTTTGGGCACGTTCGACAGGTCCGGAGTCATCGTTTTTCATCAGAAAATTAATTTTTCGGACCATACCAAAAATGATTCAAAATGTCAAATGGATCGTGCCTCATGTTGAATAACCACTTTTTAACCCCTCAGAGTGACCAAAATTGCCATTTTTACAGAGTTTTGCTTACTCAAAAGCTTCAATATTGACCAATTTCAGGCACATAAATGACTTTAAACACACTTATTTTAGTTGAAAAAGTCTTAATTCACATCCAACAGTCGTCTGGAGTCAAAAGATTAAATGTTAAAATTTCATCAATATGGACCATTTTGGGGACATTCGACAGGTCCGGAGTCATCGTTTTTCATCAGAAAATGAATTTTTCGAACTGTACCAAAAATTATTCAAAATGTCAAATGGATCGTGCCTCATGTTGAATAACCACTTTTTAACCCCTCAGAGTGACCAAAATTGCCATTTTTACAGAGTTTTGCTTACTCAAAAGCTTCAATTTTGACCAATTTCAGGCACATAAATGACTTTAAACACACTTATTTTAGTTGAAAAAGTCTTAATTCACATCCAACAGTCGTCTGGAGTCAAAAGATTAAATGTTAAAATTTCATCGATATGGACCATTTTAGGGACGTTCGACAGGTCCGGAGTCATCGTTTTTCATCAGAAAATGAATTTTTCGGACTGTACCAAAAATGATTCAAAATGTCAAATGGATCGTGCCTCATGTTGAATAACCACTTTTTAACCCCTCAGAGTGACCAAAATTGCCATTTTTACAGAGTTTTGCTTACTCAAAAGCTTCAATTTTGACTAATTTCAGGCACATAAATGACTTTAAACACACTTATTTTAGTTGAAAAAGTCTTAATTCACATCCAACAGTCGTTTGGAGTCAAAAGATTAAATGTTAAAATTTCATCCATATTGACCATTTTGGGAACGTTCGACAGGTCCGGACTCATCGTTTTTCATCAGAAAATGAATTTTTCGGACTGTACTAAAAATGATTCAAAATGTCAAATGGATCGTGCCTCATGTTGAATAACCACTTTTTAACCCCTCAGAGTGACCAAAATTGCCATTTTTACAGAGTTTTGCTTACTCAAAAGCTTCAATTTTGACCAATTTCAGGCACATAAATGACTTTAAACACACTTATTTTAGTTGAAAAAGTCTTAATTCACATCCAACAGTCGTCTGGAGTCAAAAGATTAAATGTTAAAATTTCATCGATATGGACCATTTTGGGCACGTTCGACAGGTCCGGAGTCATCGTTTTTCATCAGAAAATTAATTTTTCGGACTATACCAAAAATGATTCAAAATGTCAAATGGATCGTGCCTCATGTTGAATAACCACTTTTTAACCCCTCAGAGTGACCAAAAGTGCCATTTTTACAGAGTTTTGCTTACTCAAAAGCTTCAATTTTGACCAATTTCAGGCACCTTAATGACTTTAAACACACTTATTTTTGTTGAAAACGTCTTAATTCACATCCAACAGTCGTTTGGAGTCAAAAGATTAAATGTTAAAATTTCATCCATATTGACCATTTTGGGAACGTTCGACAGGTCCGGAGTCATCGTTTTTCATCAGAAAATTAATTTTTCAGACTGTACCAAAAATGATTCAAAATGTCAAATGGATCGTGCCTCATGTTGAATAACCACTTTTTAACCCCTCGGAGTGACCAAAATTGCCATTTTTACAGAGTTTTGCTTACTCAAAAGCTTCAATTTTGACCAATTTCAGGCACATAAATGACTTTAAACACACTTATTTTAGTTGAAAAAGTCTTAATTCACATCCAACAGTCGTTTGGAGTCAAAAGATTAAATGTTAAAATTTCATCCATATCAACCATTTTGGGAACGTTCGACAGGTCCGGAGTCATCGTTTTTCATCAGAAAATTAATTTTTCAGACTGTACCAAAAATGATTCAAAATGTCAAATGGTTCGTGCCTCATGTTGAATAACCACTTTTTAACCCCTCAGAGTGACCAAAATTGCCATTTTTACAGAGTTTTGCTTACTCAAAAGCTTCAATTTTGACCAATTTCAGGCACATAAATGACTTTAAACACACTTATTTTAGTTGAAAAAGTCTTAATTCACATCCAACAGTCGTCTGGAGTCAAAAGATTAAATGTTAAAATGTAATCGATATGGACCATTTTGGGCACGTTCGACAGGTCCGGAGTCATCGTTTTTCATCAGAAAAATAATTTTTCAGACTGTACCAAAAATGATTCAAAATGTCAAATGGATCGTGCCTCATGTTGAATAACCACTTTTTAACCCCTCAGAGTGACCAAAATTGCCATTTTTACAGAGTTTTGCTTACTCAAAAGCTTCAATTTTGACCAATTTCAGGCACATAAATGACTTTAAACACACTTATTTTAGTTGAAAAAGTCTTAATTCACATCCAACAGTCGTCTGGAGTCAATAGATTAAATGTTAAAATTTCATCGATATGGACCATTTTGGGGACGTTCGACAGGTCCGGAGTCATCATTTTTCATCAGAAAATGAATTTTTCGGACTGTACCAAAAATGATTCAAAATGTCAAATGGATCGTGCCTCATGTTGAATAACCACTTTTTAACCCCTCAGAGTGACCAAAATTGCCATTTTTACAGAGTTTTGCTTACTCAAAAGCTTCAATTTTGACTAATTTCAGGCACATAAATGACTTTAAACACACTTATTTTAGTTGAAAAAGTCTTAATTCACATCCAACAGTCGTTTGGAGTCAAAAGATTAAATGTTAAAATTTCATCGATATGGACCATTTGGGGCACATTCGACAGGTCCGGAGTCATCGTTTTTCATCAGAAAATGAATTTTTCGGACTATACCAAAAATGATTCAAAATGTCAAATGGATCGTGCCTCATGTTGAATAACCACTTTTTAACCCCTCAGAGTGACCAAAATTGCAATTTTTACAGAGTTTTGCTTACTCAAAAGCGTCAATATTGACCAATTTCAGGCACATAAATGACTTTAAACACACTTATTTTAGTTGAAAAAGTCTTAATTCACATCCAACAGTCGTCTGAGTCAAAAGATTAAATGTTAAAATGTCATCAATATGGACCATTTTGGGGACATTCGACAGGTCCGGAGTCATCGTTTTTCATCAGAAAATGAATTTTTCGGACTGTACCAAAAATGATTCAAAATGTCAAATGGATCGTGCCTCATGTTGAATAACCACTTTTTAACCCCTCAGAGTGACCAAAATTGCCATTTTTACAGAGTTTTGCTTACTCAAAAGCGTCAATATTGACCAATTTCAGGCACATAAATGACTTTAAACACACTTATTTTAGTTGAAAAAGTCTTAATTCACATCCAACAGTCGTCTGAGTCAAAAGATTAAATGTTAAAATGTCATCAATATGGACCATTTTGGGGACATTCGACAGGTCCGGAGTCATCGTTTTTCATCAGAAAATGAATTTTTCGGACTGTACCAAAAATGATTCAAAATGTCAAATGGATCGTGCCTCATGTTGAATAACCACTTTTTAACCCCTCAGAGTGACCAAAATTGCCATTTTTACAGAGTTTTGCTTACTCAAAAGCTTCAATTTTGACCAATTTCAGGCACATAAATGACTTTAAACACACTTATTTTAGTTGAAAAAGTCTTAATTCACATCCAACAGTCGTTTGGAGTCAAAAGATTAAATGTTAAAATTTCATCCATATTGACCATTTTGGGAACGTTCGACAGGTCCGGAGTCATCGTTTTTCATCAGAAAATTAATTTTTCAGACTGTACCAAAAATGATTCAAAATGTCAAATGGATCGTGCCTCATGTTGAATAACCACTTTTTAACCCCTCAGAGTGACCAAAATTGCCATTTTTACAGTTTTGCTTACTCAAAAGCTTCAATTTTGACCAATTTCAGGCACATAAATGACTTTAAACACACTTATTTTAGTTGAAAAAGTCTTAATTCACATCCAACAGTCGTCTGGAGTCAAAAGATTAAATGTTAAAATGTAATCGATATGGACCATTTTGGGCACGTTCGACAGGTCCGGAGTCATCGTTTTTCATCAGAAAATGAATTTTTCGGACTGTACCAAAAATGATTCAAAATGTCAAATGGATCGTGCCTCATGTTGAATAACCACTTTTTAACCCCTCAGAGTGACCAAAATTGCCATTTTTACAGAGTTTTGCTTACTCAAAAGCTTCAATTTTGACCAATTTCAGGCACATAAATGACTTTAAACACACTTATTTTAGTTGAAAAAGTCTCAATTCACATCCAACAGTCGTCTGGAGTCAAAAGATTAAATGTTAAAATTTCATCGATATGGACCATTTGGGGCACGTTCGACAGGTCCGGAGTCATCGTTTTTCATCAGAAAATTAATTTTTCGGACTATACCAAAAATGATTCAAAATGTCAAATGGATCGTGCCTCATGTTGAATAACCACTTTTTAACCCCTCAGAGTGACCAAAATTGCCATTTTTACAGAGTTTTGCTTACTCAAAAGCGTCAATATTGACCAATTTCAGGCACATAAATGACTTTAAACACACTTATTTTAGTTGAAAAAGTCTTAATTCACATCCAACAGTCGTCTGAGTCAAAAGATTAAATGTTAAAATTTTATCAATATGGACCATTTTGGGGACATTCGACAGGTCCGGAGTCATCGTTTTTCATCAGAAAATGAATTTTTCGGACTGTACCAAAAATGATTCAAAATGTCAAATGGATCGTGCCTCATGTTGAATAACCACTTTTTAACCCCTCAGAGTGACCAAAATTGCCATTTTTACAGAGTTTTGCTTACTCAAAAGCTTCAATTTTGACCAATTTCAGGCACATAAATGACTTTAAACACACTTATTTTAGTTGAAAAAGTCTAAATTCACATCCAACAGTCGTTTGGAGTCAAAAGATTAAATGTTAAAATTTCATCCATATTGACCATTTTGGGAACGTTCGACAGATCCGGAGTCATCGTTTTTCATCAGAAAATTAATTTTTCAGACTGTACCAAAAATGATTCAAAATGTCAAATGGATCGTGCCTCATGTTGAATAACCACTTTTTAACCCCTCAGAGTGACCAAAATTGCCATTTTTACAGTTTTGTTTACTCAAAAGCTTCAATTTTGACCAATTTCAGGCACATAAATGACTTTAAACACACTTATTTTAGTTGAAAAAGTCTTAATTCACATCCAACAGTCGTCCGGAGTCAAAAGATTAAATGTTAAAATGTAATCGATATGGACCATTTTGGGCACGTTCGACAGGTCCGGAGTCATCGTTTTTCATCAGAAAATTAATTTTTCGGACCATACCAAAAATGATTCAAAATGTCAAATGGATCGTGCCTCATGTTGAATAACCACTTTTTAACCCCTCAGAGTGACCAAAATTGCCATTTTACAGAGTTTTGCTTACTCAAAAGCTTCAATATTGACCAATTTCAGGCACATAAATGACTTTAAACACACTTATTTTAGTTGAAAAAGTCTTAATTCACATCCAACAGTCGTCTGGAGTCAAAAGATTAAATGTTAAAATTTCATCAATATGGACCATTTTGGGGACATTCGACAGGTCCGGAGTCATCGTTTTTCATCAGAAAATGAATTTTTCGAACTGTACCAAAAATTATTCAAAATGTCAAATGGATCGTGCCTCATGTTGAATAACTACTTTTTAACCCCTCGGAGTGACCAAAATTGCCATTTTTACAGAGTTTTGCTTACTCAAAAGCTTCAATTTTGACCAATTTCAGGCACATAAATGACTTTAAACACACTTATTTTAGTTGAAAAAGTCTTAATTCACATCCAACAGTCGTTTGGAGTCAAAAGATCAAATGTTAAAATTTCATCCATATTGACCATTTTGGGAACGTTCAACAGGTCCGGAGTCATCGTTTTTCATCAGAAAATTAATTTTTCAGACTGTACCAAAAATGATTCAAAATGTCAAATGGATCGTGCCTCATGTTGAATAACCACTTTTTAACCCCTCAGAGTGACCAAAATTGCCATTTTTACAGAGTTTTGCTTACTCAAAAGCTTCAATTTTGACCAATTTCAGGCACATAAATGACTTTAAACACACTTATTTTAGTTGAAAAAGTCTTAATTCACATCCAACAGTCGTCTGGAGTCAAAAGATTAAATGTTAAAATTTCATCGATATGGACCATTTTAGGGACGTTCGACAGGTCCGGAGTCATCGTTTTTCATCAGAAAATGAATTTTTCGGACTGTACCAAAAATGATTCAAAATGTCAAATGGATCGTGCCTCATGTTGAATAACCACTTTTTAACCCCTCAGAGTGACCAAAATTGCCATTTTTACAGAGTTTTGCTTACTCAAAAGCTTCAATTTTGACTAATTTCAGGCACATAAATGACTTTAAACACACTTATTTTAGTTGAAAAAGTCTTAATTCACATCCAACAGTCGTTTGGAGTCAAAAGATTAAATGTTAAAATTTCATCCATATTGACCATTTTGGGAACGTTCGACAGGTCCGGACTCATCGTTTTTCATCAGAAAATGAATTTTTCGGACTGTACTAAAAATGATTCAAAATGTCAAATGGATCGTGCCTCATGTTGAATAACCACTTTTTAACCCCTCAGAGTGACCAAAATTGCCATTTTTACAGAGTTTTGCTTACTCAAAAGCTTCAATTTTGACCAATTTCAGGCACATAAATGACTTTAAACACACTTATTTTAGTTGAAAAAGTCTTAATTCACATCCAACAGTCGTCTGGAGTCAAAAGATTAAATGTTAACATTTCATCGATATGGACCATTTTGGGCACGTTCGACAGGTCTGGAGTCATCGTTTTTCATCAGAAAATTAATTTTTCGGACTATACCAAAAATGATTCAAAATGTCAAATGGATCGTGCCTCATGTTGAATAACCACTTTTTAACCCCTCAGAGTGACCAAAAGTGCCATTTTTATAGAGTTTTGCTTACTCAAAAGCTTCAATTTTGACCAATTTCAGGCACATTAATGACTTTAAACACACTTATTTTAGTTGAAAACGTCTTAATTCACATCCAACAGTCGTTTGGAGTCAAAAGATTAAATGTTAAAATTTCATCCATATTGACCATTTTGGGAACGTTCGACAGGTCCGGAGTCATCGTTTTTCATCAGAAAATTAATTTTTCAGACTGTACCAAAAATGATTCAAAATGTCAAATGGATCGTGCCTCATGTTGAATAACCACTTTTTAACCCCTCGGAGTGACCAAAATTGCCATTTTTACAGAGTTTTGCTTACTCAAAAGCTTCAATTTTGACCAATTTCAGGCACATAAATGACTTTAGACACACTTATTTTAGTTGAAAAAGTCTTAATTCACATCCAACAGTCGTTTGGAGTCAAAAGATTAAATGTTAAAATTTCATCCATATCAACCATTTTGGGAACGTTCGACAGGTCCGGAGTCATCGTTTTTCATCAGAAAATTAATTTTTCAGACTGTACCAAAAATGATTCAAAATGTCAAATGGCTCGTGCCTCATGTTGAATAACCACTTTTTAACCCCTCAGAGTGACCAAAATTGCCATTTTTACAGAGTTTTGCTTACTCAAAAGCTTCAATTTTGACCAATTTCAGGCACATAAATGACTTTAAACACACTTATTTTAGTTGAAAAAGTCTTAATTCACATCCAACAGTCGTCTGGAGTCAAAAGATTAAATGTTAAAATGTAATCGATATGGACCATTTTGGGCACGTTCGACAGGTCCGGAGTCATCGTTTTTCATCAGAAAAATAATTTTTCAGACTGTACCAAAAATGATTCAAAATGTCAAATGGATCGTGCCTCATGTTGAATAACCACTTTTTAACCCCTCAGAGTGACCAAAATTGCCATTTTTACAGAGTTTTGCTTACTCAAAAGCTTCAATTTTGACCAATTTCAGGCACATAAATGACTTTAAACACACTTATTTTAGTTGAAAAAGTCTTAATTCACATCCAACAGTCGTCTGGAGTCAATAGATTAAATGTTAAAATTTCATCGATATGGACCATTTTGGGGACGTTCGACAGGTCCGGAGTCATCATTTTTCATCAGAAAATGAATTTTTCGGACTGTACCAAAAATGATTCAAAATGTCAAATGGATCGTGCCTCATGTTGAATAACCACTTTTTAACCCCTCAGAGTGACCAAAATTGCCATTTTTACAGAGTTTTGCTTACTCAAAAGCTTCAATTTTGACTAATTTCAGGCACATAAATGACTTTAAACACACTTATTTTAGTTGAAAAAGTCTTAATTCACATCCAACAGTCGTTTGGAGTCAAAAGATTAAATGTTAAAATTTCATCGATATGGACCATTTGGGGCACATTCGACAGGTCCGGAGTCATCGTTTTTCATCAGAAAATGAATTTTTCGGACTATACCAAAAATGATTCAAAATGTCAAATGGATCGTGCCTCATGTTGAATAACCACTTTTTAACCCCTCAGAGTGACCAAAATTGCCATTTTTACAGAGTTTTGCTTACTCAAAAGCGTCAATATTGACCAATTTCAGGCACATAAATGACTTTAAACACACTTATTTTAGTTGAAAAAGTCTTAATTCACATCCAACAGTCGTCTGAGTCAAAAGATTAAATGTTAAAATGTCATCAATATGGACCATTTTGGGGACATTCGACAGGTCCGGAGTCATCGTTTTTCATCAGAAAATGAATTTTTCGGACTGTACCAAAAATGATTCAAAATGTCAAATGGATCGTGCCTCATGTTGAATAACCACTTTTTAACCCCTCAGAGTGACCAAAATTGCCATTTTTACAGAGTTTTGCTTACTCAAAAGCGTCAATATTGACCAATTTCAGGCACATAAATGACTTTAAACACACTTATTTTAGTTGAAAAAGTCTTAATTCACATCCAACAGTCGTCTGAGTCAAAAGATTAAATGTTAAAATGTCATCAATATGGACCATTTTGGGGACATTCGACAGGTCCGGAGTCATCGTTTTTCATCAGAAAATGAATTTTTCGGACTGTACCAAAAATGATTCAAAATGTCAAATGGATCGTGCCTCATGTTGAATAACCACTTTTTAACCCCTCAGAGTGACCAAAATTGCCATTTTTACAGAGTTTTGCTTACTCAAAAGCTTCAATTTTGACCAATTTCAGGCACATAAATGACTTTAAACACACTTATTTTAGTTGAAAAAGTCTTAATTCACATCCAACAGTCGTTTGGAGTCAAAAGATTAAATGTTAAAATTTCATCCATATTGACCATTTTGGGAACGTTCGACAGGTCCGGAGTCATCGTTTTTCATCAGAAAATTAATTTTTCAGACTGTACCAAAAATGATTCAAAATGTCAAATGGATCGTGCCTCATGTTGAATAACCACTTTTTAACCCCTCAGAGTGACCAAAATTGCCATTTTTACAGTTTTGCTTACTCAAAAGCTTCAATTTTGACCAATTTCAGGCACATAAATGACTTTAAACACACTTATTTTAGTTGAAAAAGTCTTAATTCACATCCAACAGTCGTCTGGAGTCAAAAGATTAAATGTTAAAATGTAATCGATATGGACCATTTTGGGCACGTTCGACAGGTCCGGAGTCATCGTTTTTCATCAGAAAATGAATTTTTCGGACTGTACCAAAAATGATTCAAAATGTCAAATGGATCGTGCCTCATGTTGAATAACCACTTTTTAACCCCTCAGAGTGACCAAAATTGCCATTTTTACAGAGTTTTGCTTACTCAAAAGCTTCAATTTTGACCAATTTCAGGCACATAAATGACTTTAAACACACTTATTTTAGTTGAAAAAGTCTCAATTCACATCCAACAGTCGTCTGGAGTCAAAAGATTAAATGTTAAAATTTCATCGATATGGACCATTTGGGGCACGTTCGACAGGTCCGGAGTCATCGTTTTTCATCAGAAAATTAATTTTTCGGACTATACCAAAAATGATTCAAAATGTCAAATGGATCGTGCCTCATGTTGAATAACCACTTTTTAACCCCTCAGAGTGACCAAAATTGCCATTTTTACAGAGTTTTGCTTACTCAAAAGCGTCAATATTGACCAATTTCAGGCACATAAATGACTTTAAACACACTTATTTTAGTTGAAAAAGTCTTAATTCACATCCAACAGTCGTCTGAGTCAAAAGATTAAATGTTAAAATTTTATCAATATGGACCATTTTGGGGACATTCGACAGGTCCGGAGTCATCGTTTTTCATCAGAAAATGAATTTTTCGGACTGTACCAAAAATGATTCAAAATGTCAAATGGATCGTGCCTCATGTTGAATAACCACTTTTTAACCCCTCAGAGTGACCAAAATTGCCATTTTTACAGAGTTTTGCTTACTCAAAAGCTTCAATTTTGACCAATTTCAGGCACATAAATGACTTTAAACACACTTATTTTAGTTGAAAAAGTCTAAATTCACATCCAACAGTCGTTTGGAGTCAAAAGATTAAATGTTAAAATTTCATCCATATTGACCATTTTGGGAACGTTCGACAGATCCGGAGTCATCGTTTTTCATCAGAAAATTAATTTTTCAGACTGTACCAAAAATGATTCAAAATGTCAAATGGATCGTGCCTCATGTTGAATAACCACTTTTTAACCCCTCAGAGTGACCAAAATTGCCATTTTTACAGTTTTGCTTACTCAAAAGCTTCAATTTTGACCAATTTCAGGCACATAAATGACTTTAAACACACTTATTTTAGTTGAAAAAGTCTTAATTCACATCCAACAGTCGTCCGGAGTCAAAAGATTAAATGTTAAAATGTAATCGATATGGACCATTTTGGGCACGTTCGACAGGTCCGGAGTCATCGTTTTTCATCAGAAAATTAATTTTTCGGACCATACCAAAAATGATTCAAAATGTCAAATGGATCGTGCCTCATGTTGAATAACCACTTTTTAACCCCTCAGAGTGACCAAAATTGCCATTTTACAGAGTTTTGCTTACTCAAAAGCTTCAATATTGACCAATTTCAGGCACATAAATGACTTTAAACACACTTATTTTAGTTGAAAAAGTCTTAATTCACATCCAACAGTCGTCTGGAGTCAAAAGATTAAATGTTAAAATTTCATCAATATGGACCATTTTGGGGACATTCGACAGGTCCGGAGTCATCGTTTTTCATCAGAAAATGAATTTTTCGAACTGTACCAAAAATTATTCAAAATGTCAAATGGATCGTGCCTCATGTTGAATAACTACTTTTTAACCCCTCGGAGTGACCAAAATTGCCATTTTTACAGAGTTTTGCTTACTCAAAAGCTTCAATTTTGACCAATTTCAGGCACATAAATGACTTTAAACACACTTATTTTAGTTGAAAAAGTCTTAATTCACATCCAACAGTCGTTTGGAGTCAAAAGATCAAATGTTAAAATTTCATCCATATTGACCATTTTGGGAACGTTCAACAGGTCCGGAGTCATCGTTTTTCATCAGAAAATTAATTTTTCAGACTGTACCAAAAATGATTCAAAATGTCAAATGGATCGTGCCTCATGTTGAATAACCACTTTTTAACCCCTCAGAGTGACCAAAATTGCCATTTTTACAGAGTTTTGCTTACTCAAAAGCTTCAATTTTGACCAATTTCAGGCACATAAATGACTTTAAACACACTTATTTTAGTTGAAAAAGTCTTAATTCACATCCAACAGTCGTCTGGAGTCAAAAGATTAAATGTTAAAATTTCATCGATATGGACCATTTTAGGGACGTTCGACAGGTCCGGAGTCATCGTTTTTCATCAGAAAATGAATTTTTCGGACTGTACCAAAAATGATTCAAAATGTCAAATGGATCGTGCCTCATGTTGAATAACCACTTTTTAACCCCTCAGAGTGACCAAAATTGCCATTTTTACAGAGTTTTGCTTACTCAAAAGCTTCAATTTTGACTAATTTCAGGCACATAAATGACTTTAAACACACTTATTTTAGTTGAAAAAGTCTTAATTCACATCCAACAGTCGTTTGGAGTCAAAAGATTAAATGTTAAAATTTCATCCATATTGACCATTTTGGGAACGTTCGACAGGTCCGGACTCATCGTTTTTCATCAGAAAATGAATTTTTCGGACTGTACTAAAAATGATTCAAAATGTCAAATGGATCGTGCCTCATGTTGAATAACCACTTTTTAACCCCTCAGAGTGACCAAAATTGCCATTTTTACAGAGTTTTGCTTACTCAAAAGCTTCAATTTTGACCAATTTCAGGCACATAAATGACTTTAAACACACTTATTTTAGTTGAAAAAGTCTTAATTCACATCCAACAGTCGTCTGGAGTCAAAAGATTAAATGTTAAAATTTCATCGATATGGACCATTTTGGGCACGTTCGACAGGTCTGGAGTCATCGTTTTTCATCAGAAAATTAATTTTTCGGACTATACCAAAAATGATTCAAAATGTCAAATGGATCGTGCCTCATGTTGAATAACCACTTTTTAACCCCTCAGAGTGACCAAAAGTGCCATTTTTATAGAGTTTTGCTTACTCAAAAGCTTCAATTTTGACCAATTTCAGGCACATTAATGACTTTAAACACACTTATTTTAGTTGAAAACGTCTTAATTCACATCCAACAGTCGTTTGGAGTCAAAAGATTAAATGTTAAAATTTCATCCATATTGACCATTTTGGGAACGTTCGACAGGTCCGGAGTCATCGTTTTTCATCAGAAAATTAATTTTTCAGACTGTACCAAAAATGATTCAAAATGTCAAATGGATCGTGCCTCATGTTGAATAACCACTTTTTAACCCCTCGGAGTGACCAAAATTGCCATTTTTACAGAGTTTTGCTTACTCAAAAGCTTCAATTTTGACCAATTTCAGGCACATAAATGACTTTAGACACACTTATTTTAGTTGAAAAAGTCTTAATTCACATCCAACAGTCGTTTGGAGTCAAAAGATTAAATGTTAAAATTTCATCCATATCAACCATTTTGGGAACGTTCGACAGGTCCGGAGTCATCGTTTTTCATCAGAAAATTAATTTTTCAGACTGTACCAAAAATGATTCAAAATGTCAAATGGCTCGTGCCTCATGTTGAATAACCACTTTTTAACCCCTCAGAGTGACCAAAATTGCCATTTTTACAGAGTTTTGCTTACTCAAAAGCTTCAATTTTGACCAATTTCAGGCACATAAATGACTTTAAACACACTTATTTTAGTTGAAAAAGTCTTAATTCACATCCAACAGTCGTCTGGAGTCAAAATATTAAATGTTAAAATGTAATCGATATGGACCATTTTGGGCACGTTCGACAGGTCCGGAGTCATCGTTTTTCATCAGAAAATTAATTTTTCAGACTGTACCAAAAATGATTCAAAATGTCAAATGGATCGTGCCTCATGTTGAATAACCACTTTTTAACCCCTCAGAGTGACCAAAATTGCCATTTTTACAGAGTTTTGCTTACTCAAAAGCTTCAATTTTGACCAATTTCAGGCACATAAATGACTTTAAACACACTTATTTTAGTTGAAAAAGTCTTAATTCACATCCAACAGTCGTCTGGAGTCAATAGATTAAATGTTAAAATTTCATCGATATGGACCATTTTGGGGACGTTCGACAGGTCCGGAGTCATCATTTTTCATCAGAAAATGAATTTTTCGGACTGTACCAAAAATGATTCAAAATGTCAAATGGATCGTGCCTCATGTTGAATAACCACTTTTTAACCCCTCAGAGTGACCAAAATTGCCATTTTTACAGAGTTTTGCTTACTCAAAAGCTTCAATTTTGACTAATTTCAGGCACATAAATGACTTTAAACACACTTATTTTAGTTGAAAAAGTCTTAATTCACATCCAACAGTCGTTTGGAGTCAAAAGATTAAATGTTAAAATTTCATCGATATGGACCATTTGGGGCACATTCGACAGGTCCGGAGTCATCGTTTTTCATCAGAAAATTAATTTTTCGGACTATACCAAAAATGATTCAAAATGTCAAATGGATCGTGCCTCATGTTGAATAACCACTTTTTAACCCCTCAGAGTGACCAAAATTGCCATTTTTACAGAGTTTTGCTTACTCAAAAGCGTCAATATTGACCAATTTCAGGCACATAAATGACTTTAAACACACTTATTTTAGTTGAAAAAGTCTTAATTCACATCCAACAGTCGTCTGAGTCAAAAGATTAAATGTTAAAATGTCATCAATATGGACCATTTTGGGGACATTCGACAGGTCCGGAGTCATCGTTTTTCATCAGAAAATGAATTTTTCGGACTGTACCAAAAATGATTCAAAATGTCAAATGGATCGTGCCTCATGTTGAATAACCACTTTTTAACCCCTCAGAGTGACCAAAATTGCCATTTTTACAGAGTTTTGCTTACTCAAAAGCTTCAATTTTGACCAATTTCAGGCACATAAATGACTTTAAACACACTTATTTTAGTTGAAAAAGTCTTAATTCACATCCAACAGTCGTTTGGAGTCAAAAGATTAAATGTTAAAATTTCATCCATATTGACCATTTTGGGAACGTTCGACAGGTCCGGAGTCATCGTTTTTCATCAGAAAATTAATTTTTCAGACTGTACCAAAAATGATTCAAAATGTCAAATGGATCGTGCCTCATGTTGAATAACCACTTTTTAACCCCTCAGAGTGACCAAAATTGCCATTTTTACAGTTTTGCTTACTCAAAAGCTTCAATTTTGACCAATTTCAGGCACATAAATGACTTTAAACACACTTATTTTAGTTGAAAAAGTCTTAATTCACATCCAACAGTCGTCTGGAGTCAAAAGATTAAATGTTAAAATGTAATCGATATGGACCATTTTGGGCACGTTCGACAGGTCCGGAGTCATCGTTTTTCATCAGAAAATTAATTTTTCGGACCATACCAAAAATGATTCAAAATGTCAAATGGATCGTGCCTCATGTTGAATAACCACTTTTTAACCCCTCAGAGTGACCAAAATTGCCATTTTTAAAGAGTTTTGCTTACTCAAAAGCTTCAATTTTGACCAATTTCAGGCACATAAATGACTTTAAACACACTTATTTTAGTTGAAAAAGTCTCAATTCACATCCAACAGTCGTCTGGAGTCAAAAGATTAAATGTTAAAATTTCATCGATATGGACCATTTGGGGCACGTTCGACAGGTCCGGAGTCATCGTTTTTCATCAGAAAATTAATTTTTCGGACCATACCAAAAATGATTCAAAATGTCAAATGGATCGTGCCTCATGTTGAATAACCACTTTTTAACCCCTCAGAGTGACCAAAATTGCCATTTTTACAGAGTTTTGCTTACTCAAAAGCTTCAATATTGACCAATTTCAGGCACATAAATGACTTTAAACACACTTATTTTAGTTGAAAAAGTCTTAATTCACATCCAACAGTCGTCTGGAGTCAAAAGATTAAATGTTAAAATTTCATCAATATGGACCATTTTGGGGACATTCGACAGGTCCGGAGTCATCGTTTTTCATCAGAAAATGAATTTTTCGAACTGTACCAAAAATTATTCAAAATGTCAAATGGATCGTGCCTCATGTTGAATAACTACTTTTTAACCCCTCGGAGTGACCAAAATTGCCATTTTTACAGAGTTTTGCTTACTCAAAAGCTTCAATTTTGACCAATTTCAGGCACATAAATGACTTTAAACACACTTATTTTAGTTGAAAAAGTCTTAATTCACATCCAACAGTCGTCTGGAGTCAAAAGATTAAATGTTAAAATTTCATCGATATGGACCATTTTAGGGCCGTTCGACAGGTCCGGAGTCATCGTTTTTCATCAGAAAATGAATTTTTCGGACTGTACCAAAAATGATTCAAAATGTCAAATGGATCGTGCCTCATGTTGAATAATCACTTTTTAACCCCTCAGAGTGACCAAAATTGCCATTTTTACAGAGTTTTGCTTACTCAAAAGCTTCAATTTTGACTAATTTCAGGC
The DNA here is from genome assembly GCF_964263255.1 of Lissotriton vulgaris. Classification (NCBI taxonomy): domain Eukaryota; kingdom Metazoa; phylum Chordata; class Amphibia; order Caudata; family Salamandridae; genus Lissotriton; species Lissotriton vulgaris. Next base: position 781,782 of record NW_028248067.1, read on the forward strand.
ACATAAATGACTTTAAACACACTTATTTTAGTTGAAAAAGTCTTAATTCACATCCAACAGTCGTTTGGAGTCAAAAGATTAAATGTTAAAATTTCATCCATATTGACCATTTTGGGAACGTTCGACAGGTCCGGACTCATCGTTTTTCATCAGAAAATGAATTTTTCGGACTGTACTAAAAATGATTCAAAATGTCAAATGGATCGTGCCTCATGTTGAATAACCACTTTTTAACCCCTCAGAGTGACCAAAATTGCCATTTTTACAGAGTTTTGCTTACTCAAAAGCTTCAATTTTGACCAATTTCAGGCACATAAATGACTTTAAACACACTTATTTTAGTTGAAAAAGTCTTAATTCACATCCAACAGTCGTCTGGAGTCAAAAGATTAAATGTTAAAATTTCATCGATATGGACCATTTGGGGCACGTTCGACAGGTCCGGAGTCATCGTTTTTCATCAGAAAATTAATTTTTCGGACTATACCAAAAATGATTCAAAATGTCAAATGGATCGTGCCTCATGTTGAATAACCACTTTTTAACCCCTCAGAGTGACCAAAATTGCCATTTTTACAGAGTTTTGCTTACTCAAAAGCGTCAATATTGACCAATTTCAGGCACATAAATGACTTTAAACACACTTATTTTAGTTGAAAAAGTCTTAATTCACATCCAACAGTCGTCTGAGTCAAAAGATTAAATGTTAAAATGTCATCAATATGGACCATTTTGGGGACATTCGACAGGTCCGGAGTCATCGTTTTTCATCAGAAAATGAATTTTTCGGACTGTACCAAAAATTATTCAAAATGTCAAATGGATCGTGCCTCATGTTGAATAACCACTTTTTAACCCCTCAGAGTGACCAAAATTGCCATTTTTACAGAGTTTTGCTTACTCAAAAGCGTCAATATTGACCAAATCAGGCACATAAATGACTTTAAACACACTTATTTTAGTTGAAAAAGTCTTAATTCACATCCAACAGTCGTCTGAGTCAAAAGATTAAATGTTAAAATGTCATCAATATGGACCATTTTGGGGACATTCGACAGGTCCGGAGTCATCGTTTTTCATCAGAAAATGAATTTTTCGGACTGTACCAAAAATGATTCAAAATGTCAAATGGATCGTGCCTCATGTTGAATAACCACTTTTTAACCCCTCAGAGTGACCAAAATTGCCATTTTTACAGAGTTTTGCTTACTCAAAAGCTTCAATTTTGACCAATTTCAGGCACATAAATGACTTTAAACACACTTATTTTATTTGAAAAAGTCTTAATTCACATCCAACAGTCGTTTGGAGTCAAAAGATTAAATGTTAAAATTTCATCCATATTGACCATTTTGGGAACGTTCGACAGGTCCGGAGTCATCGTTTTTCATCAGAAAATTAATTTTTCAGACTGTACCAAAAATGATTCAAAATGTCAAATGGATCGTGCCTCATGTTGAATAACCACTTTTTAACCCCTCAGAGTGACCAAAATTGCCATTTTTACAGTTTTGCTTACTCAAAAGCTTCAATTTTGACCAATTTCAGGCACATAAATGACTTTAAACACACTTATTTTAGTTGAAAAAGTCTTAATTCACATCCAACAGTCGTCTGGAGTCAAAAGATTAAATGTTAAAATGTAATCGATATGGACCATTTTGGGCACGTTCAACAGGTCCGGAGTCATCGTTTTTCATCAGAAAATGAATTTTTCGGACTGTACCAAAAATGATTCAAAATGTCAAATGGATCGTGCCTCATGTTGAATAACCACTTTTTAACCCCTCAGAGTGACCAAAATTGCCATTTTTACAGAGTTTTGCTTACTCAAAAGCTTCAATTTTGACCAATTTCAGGCACATAAATGACTTTAAACACACTTATTTTAGTTGAAAAAGTCTCAATTCACATCCAACAGTCGTCTGGAGTCAAAAGATTAAATGTTAAAATTTCATCGATATGGACCATTTGGGGCACGTTCGACAGGTCCGGAGTCATCGTTTTTCATCAGAAAATTAATTTTTCGGACTATACCAAAAATGATTCAAAATGTCAAATGGATCGTGCCTCATGTTGAATAACCACTTTTTAACCCCTCAGAGTGACCAAAATTGCCATTTTTACAGAGTTTTGCTTACTCAAAAGCGTCAATATTGACCAATTTCAGGCACATAAATGACTTTAAACACACTTATTTTAGTTGAAAAAGTCTTAATTCACATCCAACAGTCGTCTGAGTCAAAAGATTAAATGTTAAAATTTCATCAATATGGACCATTTTGGGGACATTCGACAGGTCCGGAGTCATCGTTTTTCATCAGAAAATGAATTTTTCGGACTGTACCAAAAATGATTCAAAATGTCAAATGGATCGTGCCTCATGTTGAATAACCACTTTTTAACCCCTCAGAGTGACCAAAATTGCCATTTTTACAGAGTTTTGCTTACTCAAAAGCTTCAATTTTGACCAATTTCAGGCACATAAATGACTTTAAACACACTTATTTTAGTTGAAAAAGTCTAAATTCACATCCAACAGTCGTTTGGAGTCAAAAGATTAAATGTTAAAATTTCATCCATATTGACCATTTTGGGAAGGTTCGACAGGTCCGGAGTCATCGTTTTTCATCAGAAAATTAATTTTTCAGACTGTACCAAAAATGATTCAAAATGTCAAATGGATCGTGCCTCATGTTGAATAACCAATTTTTAACCCCTCAGAGTGACCAAAATTGCCATTTTTACAGTTTTGCTTACTCAAAAGCTTCAATTTTGACCAATTTCAGGCACAGAAATGACTTTAAACACACTTATTTTAGTTGAAAAAGTCTTAATTCACATCCAACAGTCGTCCGGAGTCAAAAGATTAAATGTTAAAATGTAATCGATATGGACCATTTTGGGCACGTTCGACAGGTCCGGAGTCATCGTTTTTCATCAGAAAATTAATTTTTCGGACCATACCAAAAATGATTCAAAATGTCAAATGGATCGTGCCTCATGTTGAATAACCACTTTTTAACCCCTCAGAGTGACCAAAATTGCCATTTTTACAGAGTTTTGCTTACTCAAAAGCTTCAATATTGACCAATTTCAGGCACATAAATGACTTTAAACACACTTATTTTAGTTGAAAAAGTCTTAATTCACATCCAACAGTCGTCTGGAGTCAAAAGATTAAATGTTAAAATTTCATCAATATAGACCATTTTGGGGACATTCGACAGGTCCGGAGTCATCGTTTTTCATCAGAAAATGAATTTTTCGAACTGTACCAAAAATTATTCAAAATGTCAAATGGATCGTGCCTCATGTTGAATAACTACTTTTTAACCCCTCGGAGTGACCAAAATTGCCATTTTTACAGAGTTTTGCTTACTCAAAAGCTTCAATTTTGACCAATTTCAGGCACATAAATGACTTTAAACACACTTATTTTAGTTGAAAAAGTCTTAATTCACATCCAACAGTCGTCTGGAGTCAAAAGATTAAATGTTAAAATTTCATCGATATGGACCATTTTGGGCACGTTCGACAGGTCCGGAGTCATCGTTTTTCATCAGAAAATTAATTTTTCGGACTATACCAAAAATGATTCAAAATGTCAAATGGATCGTGCCTCATGTTGAATAACCACTTTTTAACCCCTCAGAGTGACCAAAAGTGCCATTTTTACAGAGTTTTGCTTACTCAAAAGCTTCAATTTTGACCAATTTCAGGCACATTAATGACTTTAAACACACTTATTTTTGTTGAAAACGTCTTAATTCACATCCAACAGTCGTTTGGAGTCAAAAGATTAAATGTTAAAATTTCATCCATATTGACCATTTTGGGAACGTTCGACAGGTCCGGAGTCATCGTTTTTCATCAGAAAATTAATTTTTCAGACTGTACCAAAAATGATTCAAAATGTCAAATGGATCGTGCCTCATGTTGAATAACCACTTTTTAACCCCTCGGAGTGACCAAAATTGCCATTTTTACAGAGTTTTGCTTACTCAAAAGCTTCAATTTTGACCAATTTCAGGCACATAAATGACTTTAAACACACTTATTTTAGTTGAAAAAGTCTTAATTCACATCCAACAGTCGTTTGGAGTCAAAAGATTAAATGTTAAAATTTCATCCATATCAACCATTTTGGGAACGTTCGACAGGTCCGGAGTCATCGTTTTTCATCAGAAAATTAATTTTTCAGACTGTACCAAAAATGATTCAAAATGTCAAATGGTTCGTGCCTCATGTTGAATAACCACTTTTTAACCCCTCAGAGTGACCAAAATTGCCATTTTTACAGAGTTTTGCTTACTCAAAAGCTTCAATTTTGACCAATTTCAGGCACATAAATGACTTTAAACACACTTATTTTAGTTGAAAAAGTCTTAATTCACATCCAACAGTCGTCTGGAGTCAAAAGATTAAATGTTAAAATGTAATCGATATGGACCATTTTGGGCACGTTCGACAGGTCCGGAGTCATCGTTTTTCATCAGAAAATTAATTTTTCAGACTGTACCAAAAATGATTCAAAATGTCAAATGGATCGTGCCTCATGTTGAATAACCACTTTTTAACCCCTCAGAGTGACCAAAATTGCCATTTTTACAGAGTTTTGCTTACTCAAAAGCTTCAATTTTGACCAATTTCAGGCACATAAATGACTTTAAACACACTTATTTTAGTTGAAAAAGTCTTAATTCACATCCAACAGTCGTCTGGAGTCAATAGATTAAATGTTAAAATTTCATCGATATGGACCATTTTGGGCACGTTCGACAGGTCCGGAGTCATCATTTTTCATCAGAAAATGAATTTTTCGGACTGTACCAAAAATGATTCAAAATGTCAAATGGATCGTGCCTCATGTTGAATAACCACTTTTTAACCCCTCAGAGTGACCAAAATTGCCATTTTTACAGAGTTTTGCTTACTCAAAAGCTTCAATTTTGACTAATTTCAGGCACATAAATGACTTTAAACACACTTATTTTAGTTGAAAAAGTCTTAATTCACATCCAACAGTCGTTTGGAGTCAAAAGATTAAATGTTAAAATTTCATCGATATGGACCATTTGGGGCACATTCGACAGGTCCGGAGTCATCGTTTTTCATCAGAAAATGAATTTTTCGGACTATACCAAAAATGATTCAAAATGTCAAATGGATCGTGCCTCATGTTGAATAACCACTTTTTAACCCCTCAGAGTGACCAAAATTGCAATTTTTACAGAGTTTTGCTTACTCAAAAGCGTCAATATTGACCAATTTCAGGCACATAAATGACTTTAAACACACTTATTTTAGTTGAAAAAGTCTTAATTCACATCCAACAGTCGTCTGAGTCAAAAGATTAAATGTTAAAATGTCATCAATATGGACCGTTTTGGGGACATTCGACAGGTCCGGAGTCATCGTTTTTCATCAGAAAATGAATTTTTCGGACTGTACCAAAAATGATTCAAAATGTCAAATGGATCGTGCCTCATGTTGAATAACCACTTTTTAACCCCTCAGAGTGACCAAAATTGCCATTTTTACAGAGTTTTGCTTACTCAAAAGCGTCAATATTGACCAATTTCAGGCACATAAATGACTTTAAACACACTTATTTTAGTTGAAAAAGTCTTAATTCACATCCAACAGTCGTCTGAGTCAAAAGATTAAATGTTAAAATGTCATCAATATGGACCATTTTGGGGACATTCGACAGGTCCGGAGTCATCGTTTTTCATCAGAAAATGAATTTTTCGGACTGTACCAAAAATGATTCAAAATGTCAAATGGATCGTGCCTCATGTTGAATAACCATTTTTTAACCCCTCAGAGTGACCAAAATTGCCATTTTTACAGAGTTTTGCTTACTCAAAAGCTTCAATTTTGACCAATTTCAGGCACATAAATGACTTTAAACACACTTATTTTAGTTGAAAAAGTCTTAATTCACATCCAACAGTCGTTTGGAGTCAAAAGATTAAATGTTAAAATTTCATCCATATTGACCATTTTGGGAACGTTCGACAGGTCCGGAGTCATCGTTTTTCATCAGAAAATTAATTTTTCAGACTGTACCAAAAATGATTCAAAATGTCAAATGGATCGTGCCTCATGTTGAATAACCACTTTTTAACCCCTCAGAGTGACCAAAATTGCCATTTTTACAGTTTTGCTTACTCAAAAGCTTCAATTTTGACCAATTTCAGGCACATAAATGACTTTAAAAACACTTATTTTAGTTGAAAAAGTCTTAATTCACATCCAACAGTCGTCTGGAGTCAAAAGATTAAATGTTAAAATGTAATCGATATGGACCATTTTGGGCACGTTCGACAGGTCCGGAGTCATCGTTTTTCATCAGAAAATGAATTTTTCGGACTGTACCAAAAATGATTCAAAATGTCAAATGGATCGTGCCTCATGTTGAATAACCACTTTTTAACCCCTCAGAGTGACCAAAATTGCCATTTTTACAGAGTTTTGCTTACTCAAAAGCTTCAATTTTGACCAATTTCAGGCACATAAATGACTTTAAACACACTTATTTTAGTTGAAAAAGTCTCAATTCACATCCAACAGTCGTCTGGAGTCAAAAGATTAAATGTTAAAATTTCATCGATATGGACCATTTGGGGCACGTTCGACAGGTCCGGAGTCATCGTTTTTCATCAGAAAATTAATTTTTCGGACTATACCAAAAATGATTCAAAATGTCAAATGGATCGTGCCTCATGTTGAATAACCACTTTTTAACCCCTCAGAGTGACCAAAATTGCCATTTTTACAGAGTTTTGCTTACTCAAAAGCGTCAATATTGACCAATTTCAGGCACATAAATGACTTTAAACACACTTATTTTAGTTGAAAAAGTCTTAATTCACATCCAACAGTCGTCTGAGTCAAAAGATTAAATGTTAAAATTTTATCAATATGGACCATTTTGGGGACATTCGACAGGTCCGGAGTCATCGTTTTTCATCAGAAAATGAATTTTTCGTACTGTACCAAAAATGATTCAAAATGTCAAATGGATCGTGCCTCATGTTGAATAACCACTTTTTAACCCCTCAGAGTGACCAAAATTGCCATTTTTACAGAGTTTTGCTTACTCAAAAGCTTCAATTTTGACCAATTTCAGGCACATAAATGACTTTAAACACACTTATTTTAGTTGAAAAAGTCTAAATTCACATCCAACAGTCGTTTGGAGTCAAAAGATTAAATGTTAAAATTTCATCCATATTGACCATTTTGGGAACGTTCGACAGGTCCGGAGTCATCGTTTTTCATCAGAAAATTAATTTTTCAGACTGTACCAAAAATGATTCAAAATGTCAAATGGATCGTGCCTCATGTTGAATAACCACTTTTTAACCCCTCAGAGTGACCAAAATTGCCATTTTTACAGTTTTGCTTACTCAAAAGCTTCAATTTTGACCAATTTCAGGCACATAAATGACTTTAAACACACTTATTTTAGTTGAAAAAGTCTTAATTCACATCCAACAGTCGTCTGAGTCAAAAGATTAAATGTTAAAATGTCATCAATATGGACCATTTTGGGGACATTCGACAGGTCCGGAGTCATCGTTTTTCATCAGAAAATGAATTTTTCGGACTGTACCAAAAATGATTCAAAATGTCAAATGGATCGTGCCTCATGTTGAATAACCACTTTTTAACCCCTCAGAGTGACCAAAATTGCCATTTTTACAGAGTTTTGCTTACTCAAAAGCTTCAATTTTGACCAATTTCAGGCACATAAATGACTTTAAACACACTTATTTTAGTTGAAAAAGTCTTAATTCACATCCAACAGTCGTTTGGAGTCAAAAGATTAAATGTTAAAATTTCATCCATATTGACCATTTTGGGAACGTTCGACAGGTCCGGAGTCATCGTTTTTCATCAGAAAATTAATTTTTCAGACTGTACCAAAAATGATTCAAAATGTCAAATGGATCGTGCCTCATGTTGAATAACCACTTTTTAACCCCTCAGAGTGACCAAAATTGCCATTTTTACAGTTTTGCTTACTCAAAAGCTTCAATTTTGACCAATTTCAGGCACATAAATGACTTTAAACACACTTATTTTAGTTGAAAAAGTCTTAATTCACATCCAACAGTCGTCTGGAGTCAAAAGATTAAATGTTAAAATGTAATCGATATGGACCATTTTGGGCACGTTCGACAGGTCCGGAGTCATCGTTTTTCATCAGAAAATGAATTTTTCGGACTGTACCAAAAATGATTCAAAATGTCAAATGGATCGTGCCTCATGTTGAATAACCACTTTTTAACCCCTCAGAGTGACCAAAATTGCCATTTTTACAGAGTTTTGCTTACTCAAAAGCTTCAATTTTGACCAATTTCAGGCACATAAATGACTTTAAACACACTTATTTTAGTTGAAAAAGTCTCAATTCACATCCAACAGTCGTCTGGAGTCAAAAGATTAAATGTTAAAATTTCATCGATATGGACCATTTGGGGCACGTTCGACAGGTCCGGAGTCATCGTTTTTCATCAGAAAATTAATTTTTCGGACTATACCAAAAATGATTCAAAATGTCAAATGGATCGTGCCTCATGTTGAATAACCACTTTTTAACCCCTCAGAGTGACCAAAATTGCCATTTTTACAGAGTTTTGCTTACTCAAAAGCGTCAATATTGACCAATTTCAGGCACATAAATGACTTTAAACACACTTATTTTAGTTGAAAAAGTCTTAATTCACATCCAACAGTCGTCTGAGTCAAAAGATTAAATGTTAAAATTTTATCAATATGGACCATTTTGGGGACATTCGACAGGTCCGGAGTCATCGTTTTTCATCAGAAAATGAATTTTTCGGACTGTACCAAAAATGATTCAAAATGTCAAATGGATCGTGCCCCATGTTGAATAACCACTTTTTAACCCCTCAGAGTGACCAAAATTGCCATTTTTACAGAGTTTTGCTTACTCAAAAGCTTCAATTTTGACCAATTTCAGGCACATAAATGACTTTAAACACACTTATTTTAGTTGAAAAAGTCTAAATTCACATCCAACAGTCGTTTGGAGTCAAAAGATTAAATGTTAAAATTTCATCCATATTGACCATTTTGGGAACGTTCGACAGGTCCGGAGTCATCGTTTTTCATCAGAAAATTAATTTTTCAGACTGTACCAAAAATGATTCAAAATGTCAAATGGATCGTGCCTCATGTTGAATAACCACTTTTTAACCCCTCAGAGTGACCAAAATTGCCATTTTTACAGTTTTGCTTACTCAAAAGCTTCAATTTTGACCAATTTCAGGCACATAAATGACTTTAAACACACTTATTTTAGTTGAAAAAGTCTTAATTCACATCCAACAGTCGTCCGGAGTCAAAAGATTAAATGTTAAAATGTAATCGATATGGACCATTTTGGGCACGTTCGACAGGTCCGGAGTCATCGTTTTTCATCAGAAAATTAATTTTTCGGACCATACCAAAAATGATTCAAAATGTCAAATGGATCGTGCCTCATGTTGAATAACCACTTTTTAACCCCTCAGAGTGACCAAAATTGCCATTTTTACAGAGTTTTGCTTACTCAAAAGCTTCAATATTGACCAATTTCAGGCACATAAATGACTTTAAACACACTTATTTTAGTTGAAAAAGTCTTAATTCACATCCAACAGTCGTCTGGAGTCAAAAGATTAAATGTTAAAATTTCATCAATATGGACCATTTTGGGGACATTCAACAGGTCCGGAGTCATCGTTTTTCATCAGAAAATGAATTTTTCGAACTGTACCAAAAATTATTCAAAATGTCAAATGGATCGTGCCTCATGTTGAATAACTACTTTTTAACCCCTCGGAGTGACCAAAATTGCCATTTTTACAGAGTTTTGCTTACTCAAAAGCTTCAATTTTGACCAATTTAAGGCACATAAATGACTTTAAACACACTTATTTTAGTTGAAAAAGTCTTAATTCACATCCAACAGTCGTTTGGAGTCAAAAGATCAAATGTTAAAATTTCATCCATATTGACCATTTTGGGAACGTTCAACAGGTCCGGAGTCATCGTTTTTCATCAGAAAATTAATTTTTCAGACTGTACCAAAAATGATTCAAAATGTCAAATGGATCGTGCCTCATGTTGAATAACCACTTTTTAACCCCTCAGAGTGACCAAAATTGCCATTTTTACAGAGTTTTGCTTACTCAAAAGCTTCAATTTTGACCAATTTCAGGCACATAAATGACTTTAAACACACTTATTTTAGTTGAAAAAGTCTTAATTCACATCCAACAGTCGTCTGGAGTCAAAAGATTAAATGTTAAAATTTCATCGATATGGACCATTTTAGGGACGTTCGACAGGTCCGGAGTCATCGTTTTTCATCAGAAAATGAATTTTTCGGACTGTACCAAAAATGATTCAAAATGTCAAATGGATCGTGCCTCATGTTGAATAACCACTTTTTAACCCCTCAGAGTGACCAAAATTGCCATTTTTACAGAGTTTTGCTTACTCAAAAGCTTCAATTTTGACTAATTTCAGGCACATAAATGACTTTAAACACACTTATTTTAGTTGAAAAAGTCTTAATTCACATCCAACAGTCGTTTGGAGTCAAAAGATTAAATGTTAAAATTTCATCCATATTGACCATTTTGGGAACGTTCGACAGGTCCGGACTCATCGTTTTTCATCAGAAAATGAATTTTTCGGACTGTACTAAAAATGATTCAAAATGTCAAATGGATCGTGCCTCATGTTGAATAACCACTTTTTAACCCCTCAGAGTGACCAAAATTGCCATTTTTACAGAGTTTTGCTTACTCAAAAGCTTCAATTTTGACCAATTTCAGGCACATAAATGACTTTAAACACACTTATTTTAGTTGAAAAAGTCTTAATTCACATCCAACAGTCGTCTGGAGTCAAAAGATTAAATGTTAAAATTTCATCGATATGGACCATTTTGGGCACGTTCGACAGGTCCGGAGTCATCGTTTTTCATCAGAAAATTAATTTTTCGGACTATACCAAAAATGATTCAAAATGTCAAATGGATCGTGCCTCATGTTGAATAACCACTTTTTAACCCCTCAGAGTGACCAAAAGTGCCATTTTTATAGAGTTTTGCTTACTCAAAAGCTTCAATTTTGACCAATTTCAGGCACATTAATGACTTTAAACACACTTATTTTAGTTGAAAACGTCTTAATTCACATCCAACAGTCGTTTGGAGTCAAAAGATTAAATGTTAAAATTTCATCCATATTGACCATTTTGGGAACGTTCGACAGGTCCGGAGTCATCGTTTTTCATCAGAAAATTAATTTTTCAGACTGTACCAAAAATGATTCAAAATGTCAAATGGATCGTGCCTCATGTTGAATAACCACTTTTTAACCCCTCGGAGTGACCAAAATTGCCATTTTTACAGAGTTTTGCTTACTCAAAAGCTTCAATTTTGACCAATTTCAGGCACATAAATGACTTTAGACACACTTATTTTAGTTGAAAAAGTCTTAATTCACATCCAACAGTCGTTTGGAGTCAAAAGATTAAATGTTAAAATTTCATCCATATCAACCATTTTGGGAACGTTCGACAGGTCCGGAGTCATCGTTTTTCATCAGAAAATTAATTTTTCAGACTGTACCAAAAATGATTCAAAATGTCAAATGGTTCGTGCCTCATGTTGAATAACCACTTTTTAACCCCTCAGAGTGACCAAAATTGCCATTTTTACAGAGTTTTGCTTACTCAAAAGCTTCAATTTTGACCAATTTCAGGCACATAAATGACTTTAAACACACTTATTTTAGTTGAAAAAGTCTTAATTCACATCCAACAGTCGTCTGGAGTCAAAATATTAAATGTTAAAATGTAATCGATATGGACCATTTTGGGCACGTTCGACAGGTCCGGAGTCATCGTTTTTCATCAGAAAATTAATTTTTCAGACTGTACCAAAAATGATTCAAAATGTCAAATGGATCGTGCCTCATGTTGAATAACCACTTTTTAACCCCTCAGAGTGACCAAAATTGCCATTTTTACAGAGTTTTGCTTACTCAAAAGCTTCAATTTTGACCAATTTCAGGCACATAAATGACTTTAAACACACTTATTTTAGTTGAAAAAGTCTTAATTCACATCCAACAGTCGTCTGGAGTCAATAGATTAAATGTTAAAATTTCATCGATATGGACCATTTTGGGGACGTTCGACAGGTCCGGAGTCATCATTTTTCATCAGAAAATGAATTTTTCGGACTGTACCAAAAATGATTCAAAATGTCAAATGGATCGTGCCTCATGTTGAATAACCACTTTTTAACCCCTCAGAGTGACCAAAATTGCCATTTTTACAGAGTTTTGCTTACTCAAAAGCTTCAATTTTGACTAATTTCAGGCACATAAATGACTTTAAACACACTTATTTTAGTTGAAAAAGTCTTAATTCACATCCAACAGTCGTTTGGAGTCAAAAGATTAAATGTTAAAATTTCATCGATATGGACCATTTGGGGCACATTCGACAGGTCCGGAGTCATCGTTTTTCATCAGAAAATTAATTTTTCGGACTATACCAAAAATGATTCAAAATGTCAAATGGATCGTGCCTCATGTTGAATAACCACTTTTTAACCCCTCAGAGTGACCAAAATTGCCATTTTTACAGAGTTTTGCTTACTCAAAAGCGTCAATATTGACCAATTTCAGGCACATAAATGACTTTAAACACACTTATTTTAGTTGAAAAAGTCTTAATTCACATCCAACAGTCGTTTGGAGTCAAAAGATTAAATGTTAAAATTTCATCCATATTGACCATTTTGGGAACGTTCGACAGGTCCGGAGTCATCGTTTTTCATCAGAAAATTAATTTTTCAGACTGTACCAAAAATGATTCAAAATGTCAAATGGATCGTGCCTCATGTTGAATAACCACTTTTTAACCCCTCAGAGTGACCAAAATTGCCATTTTTACAGTTTTGCTTACTCAAAAGCTTCAATTTTGACCAATTTCAGGCACATAAATGACTTTAAACACACTTATTTTAGTTGAAAAAGTCTTAATTCACATCCAACAGTCGTCTGGAGTCAAAAGATTAAATGTTAAAATGTAATCGATATGGACCATTTTGGGCACGTTCGACAGGTCCGGAGTCATCGTTTTTCATCAGAAAATGAATTTTTCGGACTGTACCAAAAATGATTCAAAATGTCAAATGGATCGTGCCTCATGTTGAATAACCACTTTTTAACCCCTCAGAGTGACCAAAATTGCCATTTTTACAGAGTTTTGCTTACTCAAAAGCTTCAATTTTGACCAATTTCAGGCACATAAATGACTTTAAACACACTTATTTTAGTTGAAAAAGTCTCAATTCACATCCAACAGTCGTCTGGAGTCAAAAGATTAAATGTTAAAATTTCATCGATATGGACCATTTGGGGCACGTTCGACAGGTCCGGAGTCATCGTTTTTCATCAGAAAATTAATTTTTTGGACCATACCAAAAATGATTCAAAATGTCAAATGGATCGTGCCTCATGTTGAATAACCACTTTTTAACCCCTCAGAGTGACCAAAATTGCCATTTTTACAGAGTTTTGCTTACTCAAAAGCTTCAATATTGACCAATTTCAGGCACATAAATGACTTTAAACACACTTATTTTAGTTGAAAAAGTCTTAATTCACATCCAACAGTCGTCTGGAGTCAAAAGATTAAATGTTAAAATTTCATCAATATGGACCATTTTGGGGACATTCGACAGGTCCGGAGTCATCGTTTTTCATCAGAAAATGAATTTTTCGAACTGTACCAAAAATTATTCAAAATGTCAAATGGATCGTGCCTCATGTTGAATAACTACTTTTTAACCCCTCGGAGTGACCAAAATTGCCATTTTTACAGAGTTTTGCTTACTCAAAAGCTTCAATTTTGACCAATTTCAGGCACATAAATGACTTTAAACACACTTATTTTAGTTGAAAAAGTCTTAATTCACATCCAACAGTCGTCTGGAGTCAAAAGATTAAATGTTAAAATTTCATCGATATGGACCATTTTAGGGACGTTCGACAGGTCCGGAGTCATCGTTTTTCATCAGAAAATGAATTTTTCGGACTGTACCAAAAATGATTCAAAATGTCAAATGGATCGTGCCTCATGTTGAATAATCACTTTTTAACCCCTCAGAGTGACCAAAATTGCCATTTTTACAGAGTTTTGCTTACTCAAAAGCTTCAATTTTGACTAATTTCAGGCACATAAATGACTTTAAACACACTTATTTTAGTTGAAAAAGTCTTAATTCACATCCAACAGTCGTTTGGAGTCAAAAGATTAAATGTTAAAATTTCATCCATATTGACCATTTTGGGAACGTTCGACAGGTCCGGACTCATCGTTTTTCATCAGAAAATGAATTTTTCGGACTGTACTAAAAATGATTCAAAATGTCAAATGGATCGTGCCTCATGTTGAATAACCACTTTTTAACCCCTCAGAGTGACCAAAATTGCCATTTTTACAGAGTTTTGCTTACTCAAAAGCTTCAATTTTGACCAATTTCAGGCACATAAATGACTTTAAACACACTTATTTTAGTTGAAAAAGTCTTAATTCACATCCAACAGTCGTCTGGAGTCAAAAGATTAAATGTTAAAATTTCATCGATATGGACCATTTGGGGCACGTTCGACAGGTCCGGAGTCATCGTTTTTCATCAGAAAATTAATTTTTCGGACTATACCAAAAATGATTCAAAATGTCAAATGGATCGTGCCTCATGTTGAATAACCACTTTTTAACCCCTCAGAGTGACCAAAATTGCCATTTTTACAGAGTTTTGCTTACTCAAAAGCGTCAATATTGACCAATTTCAGGCACATAAATGACTTTAAACACACTTATTTTAGTTGAAAAAGTCTTAATTCACATCCAACAGTCGTCTGAGTCAAAAGATTAAATGTTAAAATGTCATCAATATGGACCATTTTGGGGACATTCGACAGGTCCGGAGTCATCGTTTTTCATCAGAAAATGAATTTTTCGGACTGTACCAAAAATGATTCAAAATGTCAAATGGATCGTGCCTCATGTTGAATAACCACTTTTTAACCCCTCAGAGTGACCAAAATTGCCATTTTTACAGAGTTTTGCTTACTCAAAAGCGTCAATATTGACCAATTTCAGGCACATAAATGACTTTAAACACACTTATTTTAGTTGAAAAAGTCTTAATTCACATCCAACAGTCGTCTGAGTCAAAAGATTAAATGTTAAAATGTCATCAATATGGACCATTTTGGGGACATTCGACAGGTCCGGAGTCATCGTTTTTCATCAGAAAATGAATTTTTCGGACTGTACCAAAAATGATTCAAAATGTCAAATGGATCGTGCCTCATGTTGAATAACCACTTTTTAACCCCTCAGAGTGACCAAAATTGCCATTTTTACAGAGTTTTGCTTACTCAAAAGCTTCAATTTTGACCAATTTCAGGCACATAAATGACTTTAAACACACTTATTTTATTTGAAAAAGTCTTAATTCACATCCAACAGTCGTTTGGAGTCAAAAGATTAAATGTTAAAATTTCATCCATATTGACCATTTTGGGAACGTTCGACAGGTCCGGAGTCATCGTTTTTCATCAGAAAATTAATTTTTCAGACTGTACCAAAAATGATTCAAAATGTCAAATGGATCGTGCCTCATGTTGAATAACCACTTTTTAACCCCTCAGAGTGACCAAAATTGCCATTTTTACAGTTTTGCTTACTCAAAAGCTTCAATTTTGACCAATTTCAGGCACATAAATGACTTTAAACACACTTATTTTAGTTGAAAAAGTCTTAATTCACATCCAACAGTCGTCTGGAGTCAAAAGATTAAATGTTAAAATGTAATCGATATGGACCATTTTGGGCACGTTCGACAGGTCCGGAGTCATCGTTTTTCATCAGAAAATGAATTTTTCGGACTGTACCAAAAATGATTCAAAATGTCAAATGGATCGTGCCTCATGTTGAATAACCACTTTTTAACCCCTCAGAGTGACCAAAATTGCCATTTTTACAGAGTTTTGCTTACTCAAAAGCTTCAATTTTGACCAATTTCAGGCACATAAATGACTTTAAACACACTTATTTTAGTTGAAAAAGTCTCAATTCACATCCAACAGTCGTCTGGAGTCAAAAGATTAAATGTTAAAATTTCATCGATATGGACCATTTGGGGCACGTTCGACAGGTCCGGAGTCATCGTTTTTCATCAGAAAATGAATTTTTCCGACTGTACTAAAAATGATTCAAAATGTCAAATGGATCGTGCCTCATGTTGAATAACCACTTTTAAACCCCTCAGAGTGACCAAAATTGCCATTTTTACAGAGTTTTGCTTACTCAAAAGCGTCAATATTGACCAATTTCAGGCACATAAATGACTTTAAACACACTTATTTTAGTTGAAAAAGTCTTAATTCACATCCAACAGTCGTCTGAGTCAAAAGATTAAATGTTAAAATTTCATCAATATGGACCATTTTGGGGACATTCGACAGGTCCGGAGTCATCGTTTTTCATCAGAAAATGAATTTTTCGGACTGTACCAAAAATGATTCAAAATGTCAAATGGATCGTGCCTCATGTTGAATAACCACTTTTTAACCCCTCAGAGTGACCAAAATTGCCATTTTTACAGAGTTTTGCTTACTCAAAAGCTTCAATTTTGACCAATTTCAGGCACATAAATGACTTTAAACACACTTATTTTAGTTGAAAAAGTCTAAATTCACATGCAACAGTCGTTTGGAGTCAAAAGATTAAATGTTAAAATTTCATCCATATTGACCATTTTGGGAACGTTCGACAGGTCCGGAGTCATCGTTTTTCATCAGAAAATTAATTTTTCAGACTGTACCAAAAATGATTCAAAATGTCAAATGGATCGTGCCTCATGTTGAATAACCAATTTTTAACCCCTCAGAGTGACCAAAATTGCCATTTTTACAGTTTTGCTTACTCAAAAGCTTCAATTTTGACCAATTTCAGGCACATAAATGACTTTAAACACACTTATTTTAGTTGAAAAAGTCTTAATTCACATCCAACAGTCGTCCGGAGTCAAAAGATTAAATGTTAAAATGTAATCGATATGGACCATTTTGGGCACGTTCGACAGGTCCGGAGTCATCGTTTTTCATCAGAAAATTAATTTTTCGGACCATACCAAAAATGATTCAAAATGTCAAATGGATCGTGCCTCATGTTGAATAACCACTTTTTAACCCCTCAGAGTGACCAAAATTGCCATTTTTACAGAGTTTTGCTTACTCAAAAGCTTCAATATTGACCAATTTCAGGCACATAAATGACTTTAAACACACTTATTTTAGTTGAAAAAGTCTTAATTCACATCCAACAGTCGTCTGGAGTCAAAAGATTAAATGTTAAAATTTCATCAATATGGACCATTTTGGGGACATTCGACAGGTCCGGAGTCATCGTTTTTCATCAGAAAATGAATTTTTCGAACTGTACCAAAAATTATTCAAAATGTCAAATGGATCGTGCCTCATGTTGAATAACTACTTTTTAACCCCTCGGAGTGACCAAAATTGCCATTTTTACAGAGTTTTGCTTACTCAAAAGCTTCAATTTTGACCAATTTCAGGCACATAAATGACTTTAAACACACTTATTTTAGTTGAAAAAGTCTTAATTCACATCCAACAGTCGTTTGGAGTCAAAAGATCAAATGTTAAAATTTCATCCATATTGACCATTTTGGGAACGTTCAACAGGTCCGGAGTCATCGTTTTTCATCAGAAAATTAATTTTTCGGACCATACCAAAAATGATTCAAAATGTCAAATGGATCGTGCCTCATGTTGAATAACCACTTTTTAACCCCTCAGAGTGACCAAAATTGCCATTTTTACAGAGTTTTGCTTACTCAAAAGCTTCAATATTGACCAATTTCAGGCACATAAATGACTTTAAACACACTTATTTTAGTTGAAAAAGTCTTAATTCACATCCAACAGTCGTCTGGAGTCAAAAGATTAAATGTTAAAATGTAATCGATATGGACCATTTTGGGCACGTTCGACAGGTCCGGAGTCATCGTTTTTCATCAGAAAATTAATTTTTCAGACTGTACCAAAAATGATTCAAAATGTCAAATGGATCGTGCCTCATGTTGAATAACCACTTTTTAACCCCTCAGAGTGACCAAAATTGCCATTTTTACAGAGTTTTGCTTACTCAAAAGCTTCAATTTTGACCAATTTCAGGCACATAAATGACTTTAAACACACTTATTTTAGTTGAAAAAGTCTTAATTCACATCCAACAGTCGTCTGGAGTCAATAGATTAAATGTTAAAATTTCATCGATATGGACCATTTTGGGCACGTTCGACAGGTCCGGAGTCATCATTTTTCATCAGAAAATGAATTTTTCGGACTGTACCAAAAATGATTCAAAATGTCAAATGGATCGTGCCTCATGTTGAATAACCACTTTTTAACCCCTCAGAGTGACCAAAATTGCCATTTTTACAGAGTTTTGCTTACTCAAAAGCTTCAATTTTGACTAATTTCAGGCACATAAATGACTTTAAACACACTTATTTTAGTTGAAAAAGTCTTAATTCACATCCAACAGTCGTTTGGAGTCAAAAGATTAAATGTTAAAATTTCATCGATATGGACCATTTGGGGCACATTCGACAGGTCCGGAGTCATCGTTTTTCATCAGAAAATGAATTTTTCGGACTATACCAAAAATGATTCAAAATGTCAAATGGATCGTGCCTCATGTTGAATACCCACTTTTTAACCCCTCAGAGTGACCAAAATTGCAATTTTTACAGAGTTTTGCTTACTCAAAAGCGTCAATATTGACCAATTTCAGGCACATAAATGACTTTAAACACACTTATTTTAGTTGAAAAAGTCTTAATTCACATCCAACAGTCGTCTGAGTCAAAAGATTAAATGTTAAAATGTCATCAATATGGACCATTTTGGGGACATTCGACAGGTCCGGAGTCATCGTTTTTCATCAGAAAATGAATTTTTCGGACTGTACCAAAAATGATTCAAAATGTCAAATGGATCGTGCCTCATGTTGAATAACCACTTTTTAACCCCTCAGAGTGACCAAAATTGCCATTTTTACAGAGTTTTGCTTACTCAAAAGCGTCAATATTGACCAATTTCAGGCACATAAATGACTTTAAACACACTTATTTTAGTTGAAAAAGTCTTAATTCACATCCAACAGTCGTCTGAGTCAAAAGATTAAATGTTAAAATGTCATCAATATGGACCATTTTGGGGACATTCGACAGGTCCGGAGTC
Organism: Lissotriton vulgaris; assembly: GCF_964263255.1. Lineage (NCBI taxonomy): Eukaryota > Metazoa > Chordata > Amphibia > Caudata > Salamandridae > Lissotriton > Lissotriton vulgaris. The sequence goes on from NW_028248067.1 coordinate 801,170, forward strand.
ATCGTTTTTCATCAGAAAATGAATTTTTCGGACTGTACCAAAAATGATTCAAAATGTCAAATGGATCGTGCCTCATGTTGAATAACCATTTTTTAACCCCTCAGAGTGACCAAAATTGCCATTTTTACAGAGTTTTGCTTACTCAAAAGCTTCAATTTTGACCAATTTCAGGCACATAAATGACTTTAAACACACTTATTTTAGTTGAAAAAGTCTTAATTCACATCCAACAGTCGTTTGGAGTCAAAAGATTAAATGTTAAAATTTCATCCATATTGACCATTTTGGGAACGTTCGACAGGTCCGGAGTCATCGTTTTTCATCAGAAAATTAATTTTTCAGACTGTACCAAAAATGATTCAAAATGTCAAATGGATCGTGCCTCATGTTGAATAACCACTTTTTAACCCCTCAGAGTGACCAAAATTGCCATTTTTACAGTTTTGCTTACTCAAAAGCTTCAATTTTGACCAATTTCAGGCACATAAATGACTTTAAAAACACTTATTTTAGTTGAAAAAGTCTTAATTCACATCCAACAGTCGTCTGGAGTCAAAAGATTAAATGTTAAAATGTAATCGATATGGACCATTTTGGGCACGTTCGACAGGTCCGGAGTCATCGTTTTTCATCAGAAAATGAATTTTTCGGACTGTACCAAAAATGATTCAAAATGTCAAATGGATCGTGCCTCATGTTGAATAACCACTTTTTAACCCCTCAGAGTGACCAAAATTGCCATTTTTACAGAGTTTTGCTTACTCAAAAGCTTCAATTTTGACCAATTTCAGGCACATAAATGACTTTAAACACACTTATTTTAGTTGAAAAAGTCTCAATTCACATCCAACAGTCGTCTGGAGTCAAAAGATTAAATGTTAAAATTTCATCGATATGGACCATTTGGGGCACGTTCGACAGGTCCGGAGTCATCGTTTTTCATCAGAAAATTAATTTTTCGGACTATACCAAAAATGATTCAAAATGTCAAATGGATCGTGCCTCATGTTGAATAACCACTTTTTAACCCCTCAGAGTGACCAAAATTGCCATTTTTACAGAGTTTTGCTTACTCAAAAGCGTCAATATTGACCAATTTCAGGCACATAAATGACTTTAAACACACTTATTTTAGTTGAAAAAGTCTTAATTCACATCCAACAGTCGTCTGAGTCAAAAGATTAAATGTTAAAATTTTATCAATATGGACCATTTTGGGGACATTCGACAGGTCCGGAGTCATCGTTTTTCATCAGAAAATGAATTTTTCGTACTGTACCAAAAATGATTCAAAATGTCAAATGGATCGTGCCTCATGTTGAATAACCACTTTTTAACCCCTCAGAGTGACCAAAATTGCCATTTTTACAGAGTTTTGCTTACTCAAAAGCTTCAATTTTGACCAATTTCAGGCACATAAATGACTTTAAACACACTTATTTTAGTTGAAAAAGTCTAAATTCACATCCAACAGTCGTTTGGAGTCAAAAGATTAAATGTTAAAATTTCATCCATATTGACCATTTTGGGAACGTTCGACAGGTCCGGAGTCATCGTTTTTCATCAGAAAATTAATTTTTCAGACTGTACCAAAAATGATTCAAAATGTCAAATGGATCGTGCCTCATGTTGAATAACCACTTTTTAACCCCTCAGAGTGACCAAAATTGCCATTTTTACAGTTTTGCTTACTCAAAAGCTTCAATTTTGACCAATTTCAGGCACATAAATGACTTTAAACACACTTATTTTAGTTGAAAAAGTCTTAATTCACATCCAACAGTCGTCTGAGTCAAAAGATTAAATGTTAAAATGTCATCAATATGGACCATTTTGGGGACATTCGACAGGTCCGGAGTCATCGTTTTTCATCAGAAAATGAATTTTTCGGACTGTACCAAAAATGATTCAAAATGTCAAATGGATCGTGCCTCATGTTGAATAACCACTTTTTAACCCCTCAGAGTGACCAAAATTGCCATTTTTACAGAGTTTTGCTTACTCAAAAGCTTCAATTTTGACCAATTTCAGGCACATAAATGACTTTAAACACACTTATTTTAGTTGAAAAAGTCTTAATTCACATCCAACAGTCGTTTGGAGTCAAAAGATTAAATGTTAAAATTTCATCCATATTGACCATTTTGGGAACGTTCGACAGGTCCGGAGTCATCGTTTTTCATCAGAAAATTAATTTTTCAGACTGTACCAAAAATGATTCAAAATGTCAAATGGATCGTGCCTCATGTTGAATAACCACTTTTTAACCCCTCAGAGTGACCAAAATTGCCATTTTTACAGTTTTGCTTACTCAAAAGCTTCAATTTTGACCAATTTCAGGCACATAAATGACTTTAAACACACTTATTTTAGTTGAAAAAGTCTTAATTCACATCCAACAGTCGTCTGGAGTCAAAAGATTAAATGTTAAAATGTAATCGATATGGACCATTTTGGGCACGTTCGACAGGTCCGGAGTCATCGTTTTTCATCAGAAAATGAATTTTTCGGACTGTACCAAAAATGATTCAAAATGTCAAATGGATCGTGCCTCATGTTGAATAACCACTTTTTAACCCCTCAGAGTGACCAAAATTGCCATTTTTACAGAGTTTTGCTTACTCAAAAGCTTCAATTTTGACCAATTTCAGGCACATAAATGACTTTAAACACACTTATTTTAGTTGAAAAAGTCTCAATTCACATCTAACAGTCGTCTGGAGTCAAAAGATTAAATGTTAAAATTTCATCGATATGGACCATTTGGGGCACGTTCGACAGGTCCGGAGTCATCGTTTTTCATCAGAAAATTAATTTTTCGGACTATACCAAAAATGATTCAAAATGTCAAATGGATCGTGCCTCATGTTGAATAACCACTTTTTAACCCCTCAGAGTGACCAAAATTGCCATTTTTACAGAGTTTTGCTTACTCAAAAGCGTCAATATTGACCAATTTCAGGCACATAAATGACTTTAAACACACTTATTTTAGTTGAAAAAGTCTTAATTCACATCCAACAGTCGTCTGAGTCAAAAGATTAAATGTTAAAATTTTATCAATATGGACCATTTTGGGGACATTCGACAGGTCCGGAGTCATCGTTTTTCATCAGAAAATGAATTTTTCGGACTGTACCAAAAATGATTCAAAATGTCAAATGGATCGTGCCCCATGTTGAATAACCACTTTTTAACCCCTCAGAGTGACCAAAATTGCCATTTTTACAGAGTTTTGCTTACTCAAAAGCTTCAATTTTGACCAATTTCAGGCACATAAATGACTTTAAACACACTTATTTTAGTTGAAAAAGTCTAAATTCACATCCAACAGTCGTTTGGAGTCAAAAGATTAAATGTTAAAATTTCATCCATATTGACCATTTTGGGAACGTTCGACAGGTCCGGAGTCATCGTTTTTCATCAGAAAATTAATTTTTCAGACTGTACCAAAAATGATTCAAAATGTCAAATGGATCGTGCCTCATGTTGAATAACCACTTTTTAACCCCTCAGAGTGACCAAAATTGCCATTTTTACAGTTTTGCTTACTCAAAAGCTTCAATTTTGACCAATTTCAGGCACATAAATGACTTTAAACACACTTATTTTAGTTGAAAAAGTCTTAATTCACATCCAACAGTCGTCCGGAGTCAAAAGATTAAATGTTAAAATGTAATCGATATGGACCATTTTGGGCACGTTCGACAGGTCCGGAGTCATCGTTTTTCATCAGAAAATTAATTTTTCGGACCATACCAAAAATGATTCAAAATGTCAAATGGATCGTGCCTCATGTTGAATAACCACTTTTTAACCCCTCAGAGTGACCAAAATTGCCATTTTTACAGAGTTTTGCTTACTCAAAAGCTTCAATATTGACCAATTTCAGGCACATAAATGACTTTAAACACACTTATTTTAGTTGAAAAAGTCTTAATTCACATCCAACAGTCGTCTGGAGTCAAAAGATTAAATGTTAAAATTTCATCAATATGGACCATTTTGGGGACATTCGACAGGTCCGGAGTCATCGTTTTTCATCAGAAAATGAATTTTTCGAACTGTACCAAAAATTATTCAAAATGTCAAATGGATCGTGCCTCATGTTGAATAACTACTTTTTAACCCCTCGGAGTGACCAAAATTGCCATTTTTACAGAGTTTTGCTTACTCAAAAGCTTCAATTTTGACCAATTTAAGGCACATAAATGACTTTAAACACACTTATTTTAGTTGAAAAAGTCTTAATTCACATCCAACAGTCGTTTGGAGTCAAAAGATCAAATGTTAAAATTTCATCCATATTGACCATTTTGGGAACGTTCAACAGGTCCGGAGTCATCGTTTTTCATCAGAAAATTAATTTTTCAGACTGTACCAAAAATGATTCAAAATGTCAAATGGATCGTGCCTCATGTTGAATAACCACTTTTTAACCCCTCAGAGTGACCAAAATTGCCATTTTTACAGAGTTTTGCTTACTCAAAAGCTTCAATTTTGACCAATTTCAGGCACATAAATGACTTTAAACACACTTATTTTAGTTGAAAAAGTCTTAATTCACATCCAACAGTCGTCTGGAGTCAAAAGATTAAATGTTAAAATTTCATCGATATGGACCATTTTAGGGACGTTCGACAGGTCCGGAGTCATCGTTTTTCATCAGAAAATGAATTTTTCGGACTGTACCAAAAATGATTCAAAATGTCAAATGGATCGTGCCTCATGTTGAATAACCACTTTTTAACCCCTCAGAGTGACCAAAATTGCCATTTTTACAGAGTTTTGCTTACTCAAAAGCTTCAATTTTGACTAATTTCAGGCACATAAATGACTTTAAACACACTTATTTTAGTTGAAAAAGTCTTAATTCACATCCAACAGTCGTTTGGAGTCAAAAGATTAAATGTTAAAATTTCATCCATATTGACCATTTTGGGAACGTTCGACAGGTCCGGACTCATCGTTTTTCATCAGAAAATGAATTTTTCGGACTGTACTAAAAATGATTCAAAATGTCAAATGGATCGTGCCTCATGTTGAATAACCACTTTTTAACCCCTCAGAGTGACCAAAATTGCCATTTTTACAGAGTTTTGCTTACTCAAAAGCTTCAATTTTGACCAATTTCAGGCACATAAATGACTTTAAACACACTTATTTTAGTTGAAAAAGTCTTAATTCACATCCAACAGTCGTCTGGAGTCAAAAGATTAAATGTTAAAATTTCATCGATATGGACCATTTTGGGCACGTTCGACAGGTCCGGAGTCATCGTTTTTCATCAGAAAATTAATTTTTCGGACTATACCAAAAATGATTCAAAATGTCAAATGGATCGTGCCTCATGTTGAATAACCACTTTTTAACCCCTCAGAGTGACCAAAAGTGCCATTTTTATAGAGTTTTGCTTACTCAAAAGCTTCAATTTTGACCAATTTCAGGCACATTAATGACTTTAAACACACTTATTTTAGTTGAAAACGTCTTAATTCACATCCAACAGTCGTTTGGAGTCAAAAGATTAAATGTTAAAATTTCATCCATATTGACCATTTTGGGAACGTTCGACAGGTCCGGAGTCATCGTTTTTCATCAGAAAATTAATTTTTCAGACTGTACCAAAAATGATTCAAAATGTCAAATGGATCGTGCCTCATGTTGAATAACCACTTTTTAACCCCTCGGAGTGACCAAAATTGCCATTTTTACAGAGTTTTGCTTACTCAAAAGCTTCAATTTTGACCAATTTCAGGCACATAAATGACTTTAGACACACTTATTTTAGTTGAAAAAGTCTTAATTCACATCCAACAGTCGTTTGGAGTCAAAAGATTAAATGTTAAAATTTCATCCATATCAACCATTTTGGGAACGTTCGACAGGTCCGGAGTCATCGTTTTTCATCAGAAAATTAATTTTTCAGACTGTACCAAAAATGATTCAAAATGTCAAATGGTTCGTGCCTCATGTTGAATAACCACTTTTTAACCCCTCAGAGTGACCAAAATTGCCATTTTTACAGAGTTTTGCTTACTCAAAAGCTTCAATTTTGACCAATTTCAGGCACATAAATGACTTTAAACACACTTATTTTAGTTGAAAAAGTCTTAATTCACATCCAACAGTCGTCTGGAGTCAAAATATTAAATGTTAAAATGTAATCGATATGGACCATTTTGGGCACGTTCGACAGGTCCGGAGTCATCGTTTTTCATCAGAAAATTAATTTTTCAGACTGTACCAAAAATGATTCAAAATGTCAAATGGATCGTGCCTCATGTTGAATAACCACTTTTTAACCCCTCAGAGTGACCAAAATTGCCATTTTTACAGAGTTTTGCTTACTCAAAAGCTTCAATTTTGACCAATTTCAGGCACATAAATGACTTTAAACACACTTATTTTAGTTGAAAAAGTCTTAATTCACATCCAACAGTCGTCTGGAGTCAATAGATTAAATGTTAAAATTTCATCGATATGGACCATTTTGGGGACGTTCGACAGGTCCGGAGTCATCATTTTTCATCAGAAAATGAATTTTTCGGACTGTACCAAAAATGATTCAAAATGTCAAATGGATCGTGCCTCATGTTGAATAACCACTTTTTAACCCCTCAGAGTGACCAAAATTGCCATTTTTACAGAGTTTTGCTTACTCAAAAGCTTCAATTTTGACTAATTTCAGGCACATAAATGACTTTAAACACACTTATTTTAGTTGAAAAAGTCTTAATTCACATCCAACAGTCGTTTGGAGTCAAAAGATTAAATGTTAAAATTTCATCGATATGGACCATTTGGGGCACATTCGACAGGTCCGGAGTCATCGTTTTTCATCAGAAAATTAATTTTTCGGACTATACCAAAAATGATTCAAAATGTCAAATGGATCGTGCCTCATGTTGAATAACCACTTTTTAACCCCTCAGAGTGACCAAAATTGCCATTTTTACAGAGTTTTGCTTACTCAAAAGCGTCAATATTGACCAATTTCAGGCACATAAATGACTTTAAACACACTTATTTTAGTTGAAAAAGTCTTAATTCACATCCAACAGTCGTTTGGAGTCAAAAGATTAAATGTTAAAATTTCATCCATATTGACCATTTTGGGAACGTTCGACAGGTCCGGAGTCATCGTTTTTCATCAGAAAATTAATTTTTCAGACTGTACCAAAAATGATTCAAAATGTCAAATGGATCGTGCCTCATGTTGAATAACCACTTTTTAACCCCTCAGAGTGACCAAAATTGCCATTTTTACAGTTTTGCTTACTCAAAAGCTTCAATTTTGACCAATTTCAGGCACATAAATGACTTTAAACACACTTATTTTAGTTGAAAAAGTCTTAATTCACATCCAACAGTCGTCTGGAGTCAAAAGATTAAATGTTAAAATGTAATCGATATGGACCATTTTGGGCACGTTCGACAGGTCCGGAGTCATCGTTTTTCATCAGAAAATGAATTTTTCGGACTGTACCAAAAATGATTCAAAATGTCAAATGGATCGTGCCTCATGTTGAATAACCACTTTTTAACCCCTCAGAGTGACCAAAATTGCCATTTTTACAGAGTTTTGCTTACTCAAAAGCTTCAATTTTGACCAATTTCAGGCACATAAATGACTTTAAACACACTTATTTTAGTTGAAAAAGTCTCAATTCACATCCAACAGTCGTCTGGAGTCAAAAGATTAAATGTTAAAATTTCATCGATATGGACCATTTGGGGCACGTTCGACAGGTCCGGAGTCATCGTTTTTCATCAGAAAATTAATTTTTTGGACCATACCAAAAATGATTCAAAATGTCAAATGGATCGTGCCTCATGTTGAATAACCACTTTTTAACCCCTCAGAGTGACCAAAATTGCCATTTTTACAGAGTTTTGCTTACTCAAAAGCTTCAATATTGACCAATTTCAGGCACATAAATGACTTTAAACACACTTATTTTAGTTGAAAAAGTCTTAATTCACATCCAACAGTCGTCTGGAGTCAAAAGATTAAATGTTAAAATTTCATCAATATGGACCATTTTGGGGACATTCGACAGGTCCGGAGTCATCGTTTTTCATCAGAAAATGAATTTTTCGAACTGTACCAAAAATTATTCAAAATGTCAAATGGATCGTGCCTCATGTTGAATAACTACTTTTTAACCCCTCGGAGTGACCAAAATTGCCATTTTTACAGAGTTTTGCTTACTCAAAAGCTTCAATTTTGACCAATTTCAGGCACATAAATGACTTTAAACACACTTATTTTAGTTGAAAAAGTCTTAATTCACATCCAACAGTCGTCTGGAGTCAAAAGATTAAATGTTAAAATTTCATCGATATGGACCATTTTAGGGACGTTCGACAGGTCCGGAGTCATCGTTTTTCATCAGAAAATGAATTTTTCGGACTGTACCAAAAATGATTCAAAATGTCAAATGGATCGTGCCTCATGTTGAATAATCACTTTTTAACCCCTCAGAGTGACCAAAATTGCCATTTTTACAGAGTTTTGCTTACTCAAAAGCTTCAATTTTGACTAATTTCAGGCACATAAATGACTTTAAACACACTTATTTTAGTTGAAAAAGTCTTAATTCACATCCAACAGTCGTTTGGAGTCAAAAGATTAAATGTTAAAATTTCATCCATATTGACCATTTTGGGAACGTTCGACAGGTCCGGACTCATCGTTTTTCATCAGAAAATGAATTTTTCGGACTGTACTAAAAATGATTCAAAATGTCAAATGGATCGTGCCTCATGTTGAATAACCACTTTTTAACCCCTCAGAGTGACCAAAATTGCCATTTTTACAGAGTTTTGCTTACTCAAAAGCTTCAATTTTGACCAATTTCAGGCACATAAATGACTTTAAACACACTTATTTTAGTTGAAAAAGTCTTAATTCACATCCAACAGTCGTCTGGAGTCAAAAGATTAAATGTTAAAATTTCATCGATATGGACCATTTGGGGCACGTTCGACAGGTCCGGAGTCATCGTTTTTCATCAGAAAATGAATTTTTCGGACTGTACCAAAAATGATTCAAAATGTCAAATGGATAGTGCCTCATGTTGAATAACCACTTTTTAACCCCTCAGAGTGACCAAAATTGCCATTTTTACAGAGTTTTGCTTACTCAAAAGCGTCAATATTGACCAATTTCAGGCACATAAATGACTTTAAACACACTTATTTTAGTTGAAAAAGTCTTAATTCACATCCAACAGTCGTCTGAGTCAAAAGATTAAATGTTAAAATGTCATCAATATGGACCATTTTGGGGACATTCGACAGGTCCGGAGTCATCGTTTTTCATCAGAAAATGAATTTTTCGGACTGTACCAAAAATGATTCAAAATGTCAAATGGATCGTGCCTCATGTTGAATAACCACTTTTTAACCCCTCAGAGTGACCAAAATTGCCATTTTTACAGAGTTTTGCTTACTCAAAAGCTTCAATTTTGACCAATTTCAGGCACATAAATGACTTTAAACACACTTATTTTATTTGAAAAAGTCTTAATTCACATCCAACAGTCGTTTGGAGTCAAAAGATTAAATGTTAAAATTTCATCCATATTGACCATTTTGGGAACGTTCGACAGGTCCGGAGTCATCGTTTTTCATCAGAAAATTAATTTTTCAGACTGTACCAAAAATGATTCAAAATGTCAAATGGATCGTGCCTCATGTTGAATAACCACTTTTTAACCCCTCAGAGTGACCAAAATTGCCATTTTTACAGTTTTGCTTACTCAAAAGCTTCAATTTTGACCAATTTCAGGCACATAAATGACTTTAAACACACTTATTTTAGTTGAAAAAGTCTTAATTCACATCCAACAGTCGTCTGGAGTCAAAAGATTAAATGTTAAAATGTAATCGATATGGACCATTTTGGGCACGTTCGACAGGTCCGGAGTCATCGTTTTTCATCAGAAAATGAATTTTTCGGACTGTACCAAAAATGATTCAAAATGTCAAATGGATCGTGCCTCATGTTGAATAACCACTTTTTAACCCCTCAGAGTGACCAAAATTGCCATTTTTACAGAGTTTTGCTTACTCAAAAGCTTCAATTTTGACCAATTTCAGGCACATAAATGACTTTAAACACACTTATTTTAGTTGAAAAAGTCTCAATTCACATCCAACAGTCGTCTGGAGTCAAAAGATTAAATGTTAAAATTTCATCGATATGGACCATTTGGGGCACGTTCGACAGGTCCGGAGTCATCGTTTTTCATCAGAAAATGAATTTTTCCGACTGTACTAAAAATGATTCAAAATGTCAAATGGATCGTGCCTCATGTTGAATAACCACTTTTAAACCCCTCAGAGTGACCAAAATTGCCATTTTTACAGAGTTTTGCTTACTCAAAAGCGTCAATATTGACCAATTTCAGGCACATAAATGACTTTAAACACACTTATTTTAGTTGAAAAAGTCTTAATTCACATCCAACAGTCGTCTGAGTCAAAAGATTAAATGTTAAAATTTCATCAATATGGACCATTTTGGGGACATTCGACAGGTCCGGAGTCATCGTTTTTCATCAGAAAATGAATTTTTCGGACTGTACCAAAAATGATTCAAAATGTCAAATGGATCGTGCCTCATGTTGAATAACCACTTTTTAACCCCTCAGAGTGACCAAAATTGCCATTTTTACAGAGTTTTGCTTACTCAAAAGCTTCAATTTTGACCAATTTCAGGCACATAAATGACTTTAAACACACTTATTTTAGTTGAAAAAGTCTAAATTCACATCCAACAGTCGTTTGGAGTCAAAAGATTAAATGTTAAAATTTCATCCATATTGACCATTTTGGGAACGTTCGACAGGTCCGGAGTCATCGTTTTTCATCAGAAAATTAATTTTTCAGACTGTACCAAAAATGATTCAAAATGTCAAATGGATCGTGCCTCATGTTGAATAACCAATTTTTAACCCCTCAGAGTGACCAAAATTGCCATTTTTACAGTTTTGCTTACTCAAAAGCTTCAATTTTGACCAATTTCAGGCACATAAATGACTTTAAACACACTTATTTTAGTTGAAAAAGTCTTAATTCACATCCAACAGTCGTCCGGAGTCAAAAGATTAAATGTTAAAATGTAATCGATATGGACCATTTTGGGCACGTTCAACAGGTCCGGAGTCATCGTTTTTCATCAGAAAATTAATTTTTCGGACCATACCAAAAATGATTCAAAATGTCAAATGGATCGTGCCTCATGTTGAATAACCACTTTTTAACCCCTCAGAGTGACCAAAATTGCCATTTTTACAGAGTTTTGCTTACTCAAAAGCTTCAATATTGACCAATTTCAGGCACATAAATGACTTTAAACACACTTATTTTAGTTGAAAAAGTCTTAATTCACATCCAACAGTCGTCTGGAGTCAAAAGATTAAATGTTAAAATTTCATCAATATGGACCATTTTGGGGACATTCGACAGGTCCGGAGTCATCGTTTTTCATCAGAAAATGAATTTTTCGAACTGTACCAAAAATTATTCAAAATGTCAAATGGATCGTGCCTCATGTTGAATAACTACTTTTTAACCCCTCGGAGTGACCAAAATTGCCATTTTTACAGAGTTTTGCTTACTCAAAAGCTTCAATTTTGACCAATTTCAGGCACATAAATGACTTTAAACACACTTATTTTAGTTGAAAAAGTCTTAATTCACATCCAACAGTCGTTTGGAGTCAAAAGATCAAATGTTAAAATTTCATCCATATTGACCATTTTGGGAACGTTCAACAGGTCCGGAGTCATCGTTTTTCATCAGAAAATTAATTTTTCGGACCATACCAAAAATGATTCAAAATGTCAAATGGATCGTGCCTCATGTTGAATAACCACTTTTTAACCCCTCAGAGTGACCAAAATTGCCATTTTTACAGAGTTTTGCTTACTCAAAAGCTTCAATATTGACCAATTTCAGGCACATAAATGACTTTAAACACACTTATTTTAGTTGAAAAAGTCTTAATTCACATCCAACAGTCGTCTGGAGTCAAAAGATTAAATGTTAAAATTTCATCAATATGGACCATTTTGGGGACATTCGACAGGTCCGGAGTCATCGTTTTTCATCAGAAAATTAATTTTTCAGACTGTACCAAAAATGATTCAAAATGTCAAATGGATCGTGCCTCATGTTGAATAACCACTTTTTAACCCCTCAGAGTGACCAAAATTGCCATTTTTACAGAGTTTTGCTTACTCAAAAGCTTCAATTTTGACCAATTTCAGGCACATAAATGACTTTAAACACACTTATTTTAGTTGAAAAAGTCTTAATTCACATCCAACAGTCGTCTGGAGTCAAAAGATTAAATGTTAAAATTCATCGATATGGACCATTTTAGGGACGTTCGACAGGTCCGGAGTCATCGTTTTTCATCAGAAAATGAATTTTTCGGACTGTACCAAAAATGATTCAAAATGTCAAATGGATCGTGCCTCATGTTGAATAACCACTTTTTAACCCCTCAGAGTGACCAAAATTGCCATTTTTACAGAGTTTTGCTTACTCAAAAGCTTCAATTTTGACTAATTTCAGGCACATAAATGACTTTAAACACACTTATTTTAGTTGAAAAAGTCTTAATTCACATCCAACAGTCGTTTGGAGTCAAAAGATTAAATGTTAAAATTTCATCCATATTGACCATTTTGGGAACGTTCGACAGGTCCGGACTCATCGTTTTTCATCAGAAAATGAATTTTTCGGACTGTACTAAAAATGATTCAAAATGTCAAATGGATCGTGCCTCATGTTGAATAACCACTTTTTAACCCCTCAGAGTGACCAAAATTGCCATTTTTACAGAGTTTTGCTTACTCAAAAGCTTCAATTTTGACCAATTTCAGGCACATAAATGACTTTAAACACACTTATTTTAGTTGAAAAAGTCTTAATTCACATCCAACAGTCGTTTGGAGTCAAAAGATTAAATGTTAAAATTTCATCCATATTGACCATTTTGGGAACGTTCGACAGGTACGGAGTCATCGTTTTTCATCAGAAAATTAATTTTTCAGACTGTACCAAAAATGATTCAAAATGTCAAATGGATCGTGCCTCATGTTGAATAACCACTTTTTAACCCCTCGGAGTGACCAAAATTGCCATTTTTACAGAGTTTTGCTTACTCAAAAGCTTCAATTTTGACCAATTTCTGGCACATAAATGACTTTAAACACACTTATTTTAGTTGAAAAAGTCTTAATTCACATCCAACAGTCGTTTGGAGTCAAAAGATTAAATGTTAAAATTTCATCCATATCAACCATTTTGGGAACGTTCGACAGGTCCGGAGTCATCGTTTTTCATCAGAAAATTAATTTTTCAGACTGTACCAAAAATGATTCAAAATGTCAAATGGTTCGTGCCTCATGTTGAATAACCACTTTTTAACCCCTCAGAGTGACCAAAATTGCCATTTTTACAGAGTTTTGCTTACTCAAAAGCTTCAATTTTGACCAATTTCAGGCACATAAATGACTTTAAACACACTTATTTTAGTTGAAAAAGTCTTAATTCACATCCAACAGTCGTCTGGAGTCAAAAGATTAAATGTTAAAATTTCATCGATATGGACCATTTTGGGCACGTTCGACAGGTCCGGAGTCATCGTTTTTCATCAGAAAATTAATTTTTCGGACTATACCAAAAATGATTCAAAATGTCAAATGGATCGTGCCTCATGTTGAATAACCACTTTTTAACCCCTCAGAGTGACCAAAATTGCCATTTTTACAGAGTTTTGCTTACTCAAAAGCTTCAATTTTGACCAATTTCAGGCACATAAATGACTTTAAACACACTTATTTTAGTTGAAAAAGTCTTAATTCACATCCAACAGTCGTTTGGAGTCAAAAGATTAAATGTTAAAATTTCATCCATATTGACCATTTTGGGAACGTTCGACAGGTCCGGAGTCATCGTTTTTCATCAGAAAATGAATTTTTCGGACTGCACTAAAAATGATTCAAAATGTCAAATGGATCGTGCCTCATGTTGAATAACCACTTTTTAACCCCTCAGAGTGACCAAAATTGCAATTTTTACAGAGTTTTGCTTACTCAAAAGCTTCAATTTTGACCAATTTCAGGCACATAAATGACTTTAAACACACTTATTTTAGTTGAAAAAGTCTCAATTCACATCCAACAGTCGTCTGGAGTCAAAAGATTAAATGTTAAAATTTCATCGATATGGACCATTTGGGGCACGTTCGACAGGTCCGGAGTCATCGTTTTTCATCAGAAAATTAATTTTTCGGACTATACCAAAAATGATTCAAAATGTCAAATGGATCGTGCCTCATGTTGAATAACCACTTTTTAACCCCTCAGAGTGACCAAAATTGCCATTTTTACAGAGTTTTGCTTACTCAAAAGCGTCAATATTGACCAATTTCAGGCACATAAATGACTTTAAACACACTTATTTTAGTTGAAAAAGTCTTAATTCACATCCAACAGTCGTCTGAGTCAAAAGATTAAATGTTAAAATTTCATCAATATGGACCATTTTGGGGACATTCGACAGGTCCGGAGTCATCGTTTTTCATCAGAAAATGAATTTTTCGGACTGTACCAAAAATGATTCAAAATGTCAAATGGATCGTGCCTCATGTTGAATAACCACTTTTTAACCCCTCAGAGTGACCAAAATTGCCATTTTTACAGAGTTTTGCTTACTCAAAAGCTTCAATTTTGACCAATTTCAGGCACATAAATGACTTTAAACACACTTATTTTAGTTGAAAAAGTCTTAATTCACATCCAACAGTCGTTTGGAGTCAAAAGATCAAATGTTAAAATTTCATCGATATGGACCATTTTAGGGACGTTCGACAGGTCCGGAGTCATCGTTTTTCATCAGAAAATGAATTTTTCGGACTGTACCAAAAATGATTCAAAATGTCAAATGGATCGTGCCTCATGTTGAATAACCACTTTTTAACCCCTCAGAGTGACCAAAATTGCCATTTTTACAGAGTTTTGCTTACTCAAAAGCATCAATTTTGACTAATTTCAGGCACATAAATGACTTTAAACACACTTATTTTAGTTGAAAAAGTCTTAATTCACATCCAACAGTCGTTTGGAGTCAAAAGATTAAATGTTAAAATTTCATCCATATTGACCATTTTGGGAACGTTCGACAGGTCCGGACTCATCGTTTTTCATCAGAAAATTAATTTTTCGGACTGTACTAAAAATGATTCAAAATGTCAAATGGATCGTGCCTCATGTTGAATAACCACTTTTTAACCCCTCAGAGTGACCAAAATTGCCATTTTTACAGAGTTTTGCTTACTCAAAAGCTTCAATTTTGACCAATTTCAGGCACATTAATGACTTTAAACACACTTATTTTAGTTGAAAAAGTCTTAATTCACATCCAACAGTCGTTTGGAGTCAAAAGATCAAATGTTAAAATTTCATCCATATTGACCATTTTGGGAACGTTCAACAGGTCCGGAGTCATCGTTTTTCATCAGAAAATTAATTTTTCAGACTGTACCAAAAATGATTAAAAATGTCAAATGGATCGTGCCTCATGTTGAATAACCACTTTTTAACCCCTCAGAGTGACCAAAATTGCCATTTTTACAGAGTTTTGCTTACTCAAAAGCTTCAATTTTGACCAATTTCAGGCACATAAATGACTTTAAACACACTTATTTTAGTTGAAAAAGTCTTAATTCACATCCAACAGTCGTTTGGAGTCAAAAGATTAAATGTTAAAATTTCATCCATATTGACCATTTTGGGAACGTTCGACAGGTCCGGAGTCATCGTTTTTCATCAGAAAATGAATTTTTCGGACTGCACTAAAAATGATTCAAAATGTCAAATGGATCGTGCCTCATGTTGAATAACCACTTTTTAACCCCTCAGAGTGACCAAAATTGCAATTTTTACAGAGTTTTGCTTACTCAAAAGCTTCAATTTTGACCAATTTCAGGCACATAAATGACTTTAAACACACTTATTTTAGTTGAAAAAGTCTCAATTCACATCCAACAGTCGTCTGGAGTCAAAAGATTAAATGTTAAAATTTCATCGATATGGACCATTTGGGGCACGTTCGACAGGTCCGGAGTCATCGTTTTTCATCAGAAAATTAATTTTTCGGACTATACCAAAAATGATTCAAAATGTCAAATGGATCGTGCCTCATGTTGAATAACCACTTTTTAACCCCTCAGAGTGACCAAAATTGCCATTTTTACAGAGTTTTGCTTACTCAAAAGCGTCAATATTGACCAATTTCAGGCACATAAATGACTTTAAACACACTTATTTTAGTTGAAAAAGTCTTAATTCACATCCAACAGTCGTCTGAGTCAAAAGATTAAATGTTAAAATTTCATCAATATGGACCATTTTGGGGACATTCGACAGGTCCGGAGTCATCGTTTTTCATCAGAAAATGAATTTTTCGGACTGTACCAAAAATGATTCAAAATGTCAAATGGATCGTGCCTCATGTTGAATAACCACTTTTTAACCCCTCAGAGTGACCAAAATTGCCATTTTTACAGAGTTTTGCTTACTCAAAAGCTTCAATTTTGACCAATTTCAGGCACATAAATGACTTTAAACACACTTATTTTAGTTGAAAAAGTCTTAATTCACATCCAACAGTCGTTTGGAGTCAAAAGATCAAATGTTAAAATTTCATCGATATGGACCATTTTAGGGACGTTCGACAGGTCCGGAGTCATCGTTTTTCATCAGAAAATGAATTTTTCGGACTGTACCAAAAATGATTCAAAATGTCAAATGGATCGTGCCTCATGTTGAATAACCACTTTTTAACCCCTCAGAGTGACCAAAATTGCCATTTTTACAGAGTTTTGCTTACTCAAAAGCATCAATTTTGACTAATTTCAGGCACATAAATGACTTTAAACACACTTATTTTAGTTGAAAAAGTCTTAATTCACATCCAACAGTCGTTTGGAGTCAAAAGATTAAATGTTAAAATTTCATCCATATTGACCATTTTGGGAACGTTCGACAGGTCCGGACTCATCGTTTTTCATCAGAAAATTAATTTTTCGGACTGTACTAAAAATGATTCAAAATGTCAAATGGATCGTGCCTCATGTTGAATAACCACTTTTTAACCCCTCAGAGTGACCAAAATTGCCATTTTTACAGAGTTTTGCTTACTCAAAAGCTTCAATTTTGACCAATTTCAGGCACATTAATGACTTTAAACACACTTATTTTAGTTGAAAAAGTCTTAATTCACATCCAACAGTCGTTTGGAGTCAAAAGATCAAATGTTAAAATTTCATCCATATTGACCATTTTGGGAACGTTCAACAGGTCCGGAGTCATCGTTTTTCATCAGAAAATTAATTTTTCAGACTGTACCAAAAATGATTAAAAATGTCAAATGGATCGTGCCTCATGTTGAATAGCCACTTTTTAACCCCTCAGAGTGACCAAAATTGCCATTTTTACAGAGTTTTGCTTACTCAAAAGCTTCAATTTTGACCAATTTCAGGCACATAAATGACTTTAAACACACTTATTTTAGTTGAAAAAGTCTTAATTCACATCCAACAGTCGTCTGGAGTCAAAAGATTAAATGTTAAAATTTCATCGATATGGACCATTTTAGGGACGTTCGACAGGTCCGGAGTCATCGTTTTTCATCAGAAAATGAATTTTTCGGACTGTACCAAAAATGATTCAAAATGTCAAATGGATCGTGCCTCATGTTGAATAACCACTTTTTAACCCCTCAGAGTGACCAAAATTGCCATTTTTACAGAGTTTTGCTTACTCAAAAGCTTCAATTTTGACTAATTTCAGGCACATAAATGACTTTAAACACACTTATTTTAGTTGAAAAAGTCTTAATTCACATCCAACAGTCGTCTGGAGTCAAAAGATTAAATGTTAAAATTTCATCGATATGGACCATTTTGGGCACGTTCGACAGGTCCGGAGTCATCGTTTTTCATCATTAAATTAATTTTTCGGACTATACCAAAAATGATTCAAAATGTCAAATGGATCGTGCCTCATGTTGAATAACCACTTTTTAACCCCTCAGAGTGACCAAAAGTGCCATTTTTACAGAGTTTTGCTTACTCAAAAGCTTCAATTTTGACCAATTTCAGGCACATTAATGACTTTAAACACACTTATTTTAGTTGAAAAAGTCTTAATTCACATCCAACAGTCGTTTGGAGTCAAAAGATTAAATGTTAAAATTTCATCCATATTGACCATTTTGGGAACGTTCGACAGGTCCGGAGTCATCGTTTTTCATCAGAAAATTAATTTTTCAGACTGTACCAAAAATGATTCAAAATGTCAAATGGATCGTGCCTCATGTTGAATAACCACTTTTTAACCCCTCGGAGTGACCAAAATTGCCATTTTTACAGAGTTTTGCTTACTCAAAAGCTTCAATTTTGACCAATTTCAGGCACATAAATGACTTTAAACACACTTATTTTAGTTGAAAAAGTCTTAATTAACATCCAACAGTCGTCTGGAGTCAAAAGATTAAATGTTAAAATGTAATCGATATGGACCATTTTGGGCACGTTCGACAGGTCCGGAGTCATCGTTTTTCATCAGAAAATTAATTTTTCAGACTGTACCAAAAATGATTCAAAATGTCAAATGGATTGTGCCTCATGTTGAATAACCACTTTTTAACCCCTCAGAGTGACCAAAATTGCAATTTTTACAGAGTTTTGCTTACTCAAAAGCTTCAATTTTGACCAATTTCAGGCACATAAATGACTTTAAACAAACTTATTTTAGTTGAAAAAGTCTCAATTCACATCCAACAGTCGTCTGGAGTCAAAAGATTAAATGTTAAAATTTCATCGATATGGACCATTTGGGGCACGTTCGACAGGTCCGGAGTCATCCTTTTTCATCAGAAAATTAATTTTTCGGACTATACCAAAAATGATTCAAAATGTCAAATGGATCGTGCCTCATGTTGAATAACCACTTTTTAACCCCTCAGAGTGACCAAAATTGCCATTTTTACAGAGTTTTGCTTACTCAAAAGCTTCAATTTTGACCAATTTCAGGCACATAAATGACTTTAAACACACTTATTTTAGTTGAAAAAGTCTTAATTCACATCCAACAGTCGTCTGAGTCAAAAGATTAAATGTTAAAATTTCATCAATATGGACCATTTTGGGGACATTCGACAGGTCCGGAGTCATCGTTTTTCATCAGAAAATGAATTTTTCGGACTGTACCAAAAATGATTCAAAATGTCAAATGGATCGTGCCTCATGTTGAATAACCACTTTTTAACCCCTCAGAGTGACCAAAATTGCCATTTTTACAGAGTTTTGCTTACTCAAAAGCTTCAATTTCGACCAATTTCAGGCACATAAATGACTTTAAACACACTTATTTTAGTTGAAAAAGTCTTAATTCACATCCAACAGTCGTCTGGAGTCAAAAGATTAAATGTTAAAATGTAATCGATATGGACCATTTTGGGCACGTTCGACAGGTCCGGAGTCATCGTTTTTCATCAGAAAATTAATTTTTCGGACCATACCAAAAATGATTCAAAATGTCAAATGGATCGTGCCTCATGTTGAATAACCACTTTTTAACCCCTCAGAGTGACCAAAATTGCCATTTTTACAGAGTTTTGCTTACTCAAAAGCTTCAATATTGACCAATTTCAGGCACATAAATGACTTTAAACACACTTATTTTAGTTGAAAAAGTCTTAATTCACATCCAACAGTCGTTTGGAGTCAAAAGAGCAAATGTTAAAATTTCATCGATATGGACCATTTTAGGGACGTTCGACAGGTCCGGAGTCATCGTTTTTCATCAGAAAATGAATTTTTCGGACTGTACCAAAAATGATTCAAAATGTCAAATGGATCGTGCCTCATGTTGAATAACCACTTTTTAACCCCTCAGAGTGACCAAAATTGCCATTTTTACAGAGTTTTGCTTACTCAAAAACTTCAATTTTGACTAATTTCAGGCACATAAATGACTTTAAACACACTTATTTTAGTTGAAAAAGTCTTAATTCACATCCAACAGTCGTTTGGAGTCAAAAGATTAAATGTTAAAATTTCATCCATATTGACCATTTTGGGAACGTTCGACAGGTCCGGAGTCATCGTTTTTCATCAGAAAATTAATTTTTCAGACTGTACCAAAAATGATTCAAAATGTCAAATGGATCGTGCCTCATGTTGAATAACCACTTTTTAACCCCTCGGAGTGACCAAAATTGCCATTTTTACAGAGTTTTGCTTACTCAAAAGCTTCAATTTTGACCAATTTCAGGCACATAAATGACTTTAAACACACTTATTTTAGTTGAAAAAGTCTTAATTCACATCCAACAGTCGTCTGGAGTCAAAAGATTAAATGTTAAAATGTAATCGATATGGACCATTTTGGGCACGTTCGACAGGTCCGGAGTCATCGTTTTTCATCAGAAAATTAATTTTTCAGACTGTACCAAAAATGATTCAAAATGTCAAATGGATCGTGCCTCATGTTGAATAACCACTTTTTAACCCCTCAGAGTGACCAAAATTGCCATTTTTACAGAGTTTTGCTTACTCAAAAGCTTCAATTTTGACCAATTTCAGGCACATAAATGACTTTAAACACACTTATTTTAGTTGAAAAAGTCTTAATTCACATCCAACAGTCGTTTGGAGTCAAAAGATTAAATGTTAAAATTTCATCCATATTGACCATTTTGGGAACGTTCGACAGGTCCGGAGTCATCCTTTTTCATCAGAAAATTAATTTTTCGGACTATACCAAAAATGATTCAAAATGTCAAATGGATCGTGCCTCATGTTGAATAACCACTTTTTAACCCCTCAGAGTGACCAAAATTGCCATTTTTACAGAGTTTTGCTTACTCAAAAGCGTCAATATTGACCAATTTCAGGCACATAAATGACTTTAAACACACTTATTTTAGTTGAAAAAGTCTTAATTCACATCCAACAGTCTTCTGAGTCAAAAGATTAAATGTTAAAATTTCATCAATATGGACCATTTTGGGGACATTCGACAGGTCCGGAGTCATCGTTTTTCATCAGAAAATGAATTTTTCGGACTGTACCAAAAATGATTCAAAATGTCAAATGGATCGTGCCTCATGTTGAATAACCACTTTTTAACCCCTCAGAGTGACCAAAATTGCCATTTTTACAGAGTTTTGCTTACTCAAAAGCTTCAATTTTGACCAATTTCAGGCACATAAATGACTTTAAACACACTTATTTTAGTTGAAAAAGTCTTAATTCACATCCAACAGTCGTTTGGAGTCAAAAGATTAAATGTTAAAATTTCATCCATATTGACCATTTTGGGAACGTTCGACAGGTCCGGAGTCATCGTTTTTCATCAGAAAATTAATTTTTCAGACTGTACCAAAAATGATTCAAAATGTCAAATGGATCGTGCCTCATGTTGAATAACCACTTTTTAACCCCTCAGAGTGACCAAAATTGCCATTTTTACAGTTTTGCTTACTCAAAAGCTTCAATTTTGACCAATTTCAGGCACATAAATGACTTTAAACACACTTATTTTAGTTGAAAAAGTCTTAATTCACATCCAACAGTTGTCTGGAGTCAAAAGATTAAATGTTAAAATGTAATCGATATGGACCATTTTGGGCACGTTCGACAGGTCCGGAGTCATCGTTTTTCATCAGAAAATTAATTTTTCGGACCATACCAAAAATGATTCAAAATGTCAAATGGATCGTGCCTCATGTTGAATAACCACTTTTTAACCCCTCAGAGTGACCAAAATTGCCATTTTTACAGAGTTTTGCTTACTCAAAAGCTTCAATATTGACCAATTTCAGGCACATAAATGACTTTAAACACACTTATTTTAGTTGAAAAAGTCTTAATTCACATCCAACAGTCGTCTGGAGTCAAAAGATTAAATGTTAAAATTTCATCAATATGGACCATTTTGGGGACATTCGACAGGTCCGGAGTCATCGTTTTTCATCAGAAAATGAATTTTTCGAACTGTACCAAAAATTATTCAAAATGTCAAATGGATCGTGCCTCATGTTGAATAACTACTTTTTAACCCCTCGGAGTGACCAAAATTGCCATTTTTACAGAGTTTTGGTTACTCAAAAGCTTCAATTTTGACCAATTTCAGGCACATAAATGACTTTAAACACACTTATTTTAGTTGAAAAAGTCTTAATTCACATCCAACAGTCGTTTGGAGTCAAAAGATCAAATGTTAAAATTTCATCCATATTGACCATTTTGGGAACGTTCAACAGGTCCGGAGTCATCGTTTTTCATCAGAAAATTAATTTTTCAGACTGTACCAAAAATGATTCAAAATGTCAAATGGATCGTGCCTCATGTTGAATAACCACTTTTTAACCCCTCAGAGTGACCAAAATTGCCATTTTTACAGAGTTTTGCTTACTCAAAAGCTTCAATTTTGACCAATTTCAGGCACATAAATGACTTTAAACACACCTATTTTAGTTGAAAAAGTCTTAATTCACATCCAACAGTCGTCTGGAGTCAAAAGATTAAATGTTAAAATTTCATCGATATGGACCATTTTGGGCACGTTCGACAGGTCCGGAGTCATCGTTTTTCATCAGAAAATTAATTTTTCGGACTATACCAAAAATGATTCAAAATGTCAAATGGATCGTGCCTCATGTTGAATAACCACTTTTTAACCCCTCAGAGTGACCAAAAGTGCCATTTTTACAGAGTTTTGCTTACTCAAAAGCTTCAATTTTGACCAATTTCAGGCACATTAATGACTTTAAACACACTTATTTTAGTTGAAAAAGTCTTAATTCACATCCAACAGTCGTTTGGAGTCAAAAGATTCAATGTTAAAATTTCATCCATATTGACCATTTTGGGAACGTTCGACAGGTCCGGAGTCATCGTTTTTCATCAGAAAATTAATTTTTCAGACTGTACCAAAAATGATTCAAAATGTCAAATGGATCGTGCCTCATGTTGAATAACCACTTTTTAACCCCTCGGAGTGACCAAAATTGCCATTTTTACAGAGTTTTGTTTACTCAAAAGCTTTAATTTTGACCAATTTCAGGCACATAAATGACTTTAAACACACTTATTTTAGTTGAAAAAGTCTTAATTCACATCCAACAGTCGTTTGGAGTCAAAAGATTAAATGTTAAAATTTCATCCATATCAACCATTTTGGGAACGTTCGACAGGTCCGGAGTCATCGTTTTTCATCAGAAAATTAATTTTTCAGACTGTACCAAAAATGATTCAAAATGTCAAATGGTTCGTGCCTCATGTTGAATAACCACTTTTTAACCCCTCAGAGTGACCAAAATTGCCATTTTTACAGAGTTTTGCTTACTCAAAAGCTTCAATTTTGACCAATTTCAGGCACATAAATGACTTTAAACACACTTATTTTAGTTGAAAAAGTCTTAATTCACATCCAACAGTCGTCTGGAGTCAAAAGATTAAATGTTAAAATGTAATCGATATGGACCATTTTGGGCACGTTCGACAGGTCCGGAGTCATCGTTTTTCATCAGAAAATTAATTTTTCAGACTGTACCAAAAATGATTCAAAATGTCAAATGGATCGTGCCTCATGTTGAATAACCACTTTTTAACCCCTCAGAGTGACCAAAATTGCCATTTTTACAGAGTTTTGCTTACTCAAAAGCTTCAATTTTGACCAATTTCAGGCACATAAATGACTTTAAACACACTTATTTTAGTTGAAAAAGTCTTAATTCACATCCAACAGTCGTCTGGAGTCAATAGATTAAATGTTAAAAATTCATCGATATGGACCATTTTGGGGACGTTCGACAGGTCCGGAGTCATCGTTTTTCATCAGAAAATGAATTTTTCGGACTGTACCAAAAATGATTCAAAATGTCAAATGGATCGTGCCTCATGTTGAATAACCACTTTTTAACCCCTCAGAGTGACCAAAATTGCCATTTTTACAGAGTTTTGCTTACTCAAAAGCTTCAATTTTGACCAATTTCAGGCACATAAATGACTTTAAACACACTTATTTTAGTTGAAAAAGTCTTAATTCACATCCAACAGTCGTTTGGAGTCAAAAGATTAAATGTTAAAATTTCATCCATATTGACCATTTTGGGAACGTTCGACAGGTCCGGAGTCATCCTTTTTCATCAGAAAATTAATTTTTCGGACTATACCAAAAATGATTCAAAATGTCAAATGGATCGTGCCTCATGTTGAATAACCACTTTTTAACCCCTCAGAGTGACCAAAATTGCCATTTTTACAGAGTTTTGCTTACTCAAAAGCGTCAATATTGACCAATTTCAGGCACATAAATGACTTTAAACACACTTATTTTAGTTGAAAAAGTCTTAATTCACATCCAACAGTCTTCTGAGTCAAAAGATTAAATGTTAAAATTTCATCAATATGGACCATTTTGGGGACATTCGACAGGTCCGGAGTCATCGTTTTTCATCAGAAAATGAATTTTTCGGACTGTACCAAAAATGATTCAAAATGTCAAATGGATCGTGCCTCATGTTGAATAACCACTTTTTAACCCCTCAGAGTGACCAAAATTGCCATTTTTACAGAGTTTTGCTTACTCAAAAGCTTCAATTTTGACCAATTTCAGGCACATAAATGACTTTAAACACACTTATTTTAGTTGAAAAAGTCTTAATTCACATCCAACAGTCGTTTGGAGTCAAAAGATTAAATGTTAAAATTTCATCCATATTGACCATTTTGGGAACGTTCGACAGGTCCGGAGTCATCGTTTTTCATCAGAAAATTAATTTTTCAGACTGTACCAAAAATGATTCAAAATGTCAAATGGATCGTGCCTCATGTTGAATAACCACTTTTTAACCCCTCAGAGTGACCAAAATTGCCATTTTTACAGTTTTGCTTACTCAAAAGCTTCAATTTTGACCAATTTCAGGCACATAAATGACTTTAAACACACTTATTTTAGTTGAAAAAGTCTTAATTCACATCCAACAGTCGTCTGGAGTCAAAAGATTAAATGTTAAAATGTAATCGATATGGACCATTTTGGGCACGTTCGACAGGTCCGGAGTCATCGTTTTTCATCAGAAAATTAATTTTTCGGACCATACCAAAAATGATTCAAAATGTCAAATGGATCGTGCCTCATGTTGAATAACCACTTTTTAACCCCTCAGAGTGACCAAAATTGCCATTTTTACAGAGTTTTGCTTACTCAAAAGCTTCAATATTGACCAATTTCAGGCACATAAATGACTTTAAACACACTTATTTTAGTTGAAAAAGTCTTAATTCACATCCAACAGTCGTCTGGAGTCAAAAGATTAAATGTTAAAATTTCATCAATATGGACCATTTTGGGGACATTCGACAGGTCCGGAGTCATCGTTTTTCATCAGAAAATGAATTTTTCGAACTGTACCAAAAATTATTCAAAATGTCAAATGGATCGTGCCTCATGTTGAATAACTACTTTTTAACCCCTCGGAGTGACCAAAATTGCCATTTTTACAGAGTTTTGCTTACTCAAAAGCTTCAATTTTGACCAATTTCAGGCACATAAATGACTTTAAACACACTTATTTTAGTTGAAAAAGTCTTAATTCACATCCAACAGTCGTTTGGAGTCAAAAGATCAAATGTTAAAATTTCATCCATATTGACCATTTTGGGAACGTTCAACAGGTCCGGAGTCATCGTTTTTCATCAGAAAATTAATTTTTCAGACTGTACCAAAAATGATTCAAATGTCAAATGGATCGTGCCTCATGTTGAATAACCACTTTTTAACCCCTCAGAGTGACCAAAATTGCCATTTTTACAGAGTTTTGCTTACTCAAAAGCTTCAATTTTGACCAATTTCAGGCACATAAATGACTTTAAACACACTTATTTTAGTTGAAAAAGTCTTAATTCACATCCAACAGTCGTCTGGAGTCAAAAGATTAAATGTTAAAAATTCATCGATATGGACCATTTTGGGGACGTTCGACAGGTCCGGAGTCATCGTTTTTCATCAGAAAATGAATTTTTCGGACTGTACCAAAAATGATTCAAAATGTCAAATGGATCGTGCCTCATGTTGAATAACCACTTTTTAACCCCTCAGAGTGACCAAAATTGCCATTTTTACAGAGTTTTGCTTACTCAAAAGCTTCAATTTTGACCAATTTCAGGCACATAAATGACTTTAAACACACTTATTTTAGTTGAAAAAGTCTTAATTCACATCCAACAGTCGTTTGGAGTCAAAAGATTAAATGTTAAAATTTCATCCATATTGACCATTTTGGGAACGTTCGACAGGTCCGGAGTCATCCTTTTTCATCAGAAAATGAATTTTTCGGACTATACCAAAAATGATTCAAAATGTCAAATGGATCGTGCCTCATGTTGAATAACCACTTTTTAACCCCTCAGAGTGACCAAAATTGCCATTTTTACAGAGTTTTGCTTACTCAAAAGCTTCAATTTTGACCAATTTCAGGCACATTAATGACTTTAAACACACTTATTTTAGTTGAAAAAGTCTTAATTCACATCCAACAGTCGTTTGGAGTCAAAAGATTAAATGTTAAAATTTCATCCATATTGACCATTTTGGGAACGTTCGACAGGTCCGGAGTCATCGTTTTTCATCAGAAAATTAATTTTTCAGACTGTACCAAAAATGATTCAAAATGTCAAATGGATCGTGCCTCATGTTGAATAACCACTTTTTAACCCCTCGGAGTGACCAAAATTGCCATTTTTACAGAGTTTTGCTTACTCAAAAGCTTCAATTTTGACCAATTTCAGGCACATAAATGACTTTAAACACACTTATTTTAGTTGAAAAAGTCTTAATTAACATCCAACAGTCGTCTGGAGTCAAAAGATTAAATGTTAAAATGTAATCGATATGGACCATTTTGGGCACGTTCGACAGGTCCGGAGTCATCGTTTTTCATCAGAAAATTAATTTTTCAGACTGTACCAAAAATGATTCAAAATGTCAAATGGATTGTGCCTCATGTTGAATAACCACTTTTTAACCCCTCAGAGTGACCAAAATTGCAATTTTTACAGAGTTTTGCTTACTCAAAAGCTTCAATTTTGACCAATTTCAGGCACATAAATGACTTTAAACAAACTTATTTTAGTTGAAAAAGTCTCAATTCACATCCAACAGTCGTCTGGAGTCAAAAGATTAAATGTTAAAATTTCATCGATATGGACCATTTGGGGCACGTTCAACAGGTCCGGAGTCATCCTTTTTCATCAGAAAATTAATTTTTCGGACTATACCAAAAATGATTCAAAATGTCAAATGGATCGTGCCTCATGTTGAATAACCACTTTTTAACCCCTCAGAGTGACCAAAATTGCCATTTTTACAGAGTTTTGCTTACTCAAAAGCTTCAATTTTGACCAATTTCAGGCACATAAATGACTTTAAACACACTTATTTTAGTTGAAAAAGTCTTAATTCACATCCAACAGTCGTCTGAGTCAAAAGATTAAATGTTAAAATTTCATCAATATGGACCATTTTGGGGACATTCGACAGGTCCGGAGTCATCGTTTTTCATCAGAAAATGAATTTTTCGGACTGTACCAAAAATGATTCAAAATGTCAAATGGATCGTGCCTCATGTTGAATAACCACTTTTTAACCCCTCAGAGTGACCAAAATTGCCATTTTTACAGAGTTTTGCTTACTCAAAAGCTTCAATTTCGACCAATTTCAGGCACATAAATGACTTTAAACACACTTATTTTAGTTGAAAAAGTCTTAATTCACATCCAACAGTCGTCTGGAGTCAAAAGATTAAATGTTAAAATGTAATCGATATGGACCATTTTGGGCACGTTCGACAGGTCCGGAGTCATCGTTTTTCATCAGAAAATTAATTTTTCGGACCATACCAAAAATGATTCAAAATGTCAAATGGATCGTGCCTCATGTTGAATAACCACTTTTTAACCCCTCAGAGTGACCAAAATTGCCATTTTTACAGAGTTTTGCTTACTCAAAAGCTTCAATATTGACCAATTTCAGGCACATAAATGACTTTAAACACACTTATTTTAGTTGAAAAAGTCTTAATTCACATCCAACAGTCGTTTGGAGTCAAAAGAGCAAATGTTAAAATTTCATCGATATGGACCATTTTAGGGACGTTCGACAGGTCCGGAGTCATCGTTTTTCATCAGAAAATGAATTTTTCGGACTGTACCAAAAATGATTCAAAATGTCAAATGGATCGTGCCTCATGTTGAATAACCACTTTTTAACCCCTCAGAGTGACCAAAATTGCCATTTTTACAGAGTTTTGCTTACTCAAAAACTTCAATTTTGACTAATTTCAGGCACATAAATGACTTTAAACACACTTATTTTAGTTGAAAAAGTCTTAATTCACATCCAACAGTCGTTTGGAGTCAAAAGATTAAATGTTAAAATTTCATCCATATTGACCATTTTGGGAACGTTCGACAGGTCCGGAGTCATCGTTTTTCATCAGAAAATTAATTTTTCAGACTGTACCAAAAATGATTCAAAATGTCAAATGGATCGTGCCTCATGTTGAATAACCACTTTTTAACCCCTCGGAGTGACCAAAATTGCCATTTTTACAGAGTTTTGCTTACTCAAAAGCTTCAATTTTGACCAATTTCAGGCACATAAATGACTTTAAACACACTTATTTTAGTTGAAAAAGTCTTAATTCACATCCAACAGTCGTCTGGAGTCAAAAGATTAAATGTTAAAATGTAATCGATATGGACCATTTTGGGCACGTTCGACAGGTCCGGAGTCATCGTTTTTCATCAGAAAATTAATTTTTCAGACTGTACCAAAAATGATTCAAAATGTCAAATGGATCGTGCCTCATGTTGAATAACCACTTTTTAACCCCTCAGAGTGACCAAAATTGCCATTTTTACAGAGTTTTGCTTACTCAAAAGCTTCAATTTTGACCAATTTCAGGCACATAAATGACTTTAAACACACTTATTTTAGTTGAAAAAGTCTTAATTCACATCCAACAGTCGTTTGGAGTCAAAAGATTAAATGTTAAAATTTCATCCATATTGACCATTTTGGGAACGTTCGACAGGTCCGGAGTCATCCTTTTTCATCAGAAAA
The DNA here is from genome assembly GCF_964263255.1 of Lissotriton vulgaris. NCBI lineage: Eukaryota > Metazoa > Chordata > Amphibia > Caudata > Salamandridae > Lissotriton > Lissotriton vulgaris. The sequence continues at coordinate 830,392 of NW_028248067.1, forward strand.
TTAATTTTTCGGACTATACCAAAAATGATTCAAAATGTCAAATGGATCGTGCCTCATGTTGAATAACCACTTTTTAACCCCTCAGAGTGACCAAAATTGCCATTTTTACAGAGTTTTGCTTACTCAAAAGCGTCAATATTGACCAATTTCAGGCACATAAATGACTTTAAACACACTTATTTTAGTTGAAAAAGTCTTAATTCACATCCAACAGTCTTCTGAGTCAAAAGATTAAATGTTAAAATTTCATCAATATGGACCATTTTGGGGACATTCGACAGGTCCGGAGTCATCGTTTTTCATCAGAAAATGAATTTTTCGGACTGTACCAAAAATGATTCAAAATGTCAAATGGATCGTGCCTCATGTTGAATAACCACTTTTTAACCCCTCAGAGTGACCAAAATTGCCATTTTTACAGAGTTTTGCTTACTCAAAAGCTTCAATTTTGACCAATTTCAGGCACATAAATGACTTTAAACACACTTATTTTAGTTGAAAAAGTCTTAATTCACATCCAACAGTCGTTTGGAGTCAAAAGATTAAATGTTAAAATTTCATCCATATTGACCATTTTGGGAACGTTCGACAGGTCCGGAGTCATCGTTTTTCATCAGAAAATTAATTTTTCAGACTGTACCAAAAATGATTCAAAATGTCAAATGGATCGTGCCTCATGTTGAATAACCACTTTTTAACCCCTCAGAGTGACCAAAATTGCCATTTTTACAGTTTTGCTTACTCAAAAGCTTCAATTTTGACCAATTTCAGGCACATAAATGACTTTAAACACACTTATTTTAGTTGAAAAAGTCTTAATTCACATCCAACAGTCGTCTGGAGTCAAAAGATTAAATGTTAAAATGTAATCGATATGGACCATTTTGGGCACGTTCGACAGGTCCGGAGTCATCGTTTTTCATCAGAAAATTAATTTTTCGGACCATACCAAAAATGATTCAAAATGTCAAATGGATCGTGCCTCATGTTGAATAACCACTTTTTAACCCCTCAGAGTGACCAAAATTGCCATTTTTACAGAGTTTTGCTTACTCAAAAGCTTCAATATTGACCAATTTCAGGCACATAAATGACTTTAAACACACTTATTTTAGTTGAAAAAGTCTTAATTCACATCCAACAGTCGTCTGGAGTCAAAAGATTAAATGTTAAAATTTCATCAATATGGACCATTTTGGGGACATTCGACAGGTCCGGAGTCATCGTTTTTCATCAGAAAATGAATTTTTCGAACTGTACCAAAAATTATTCAAAATGTCAAATGGATCGTGCCTCATGTTGAATAACTACTTTTTAACCCCTCGGAGTGACCAAAATTGCCATTTTTACAGAGTTTTGGTTACTCAAAAGCTTCAATTTTGACCAATTTCAGGCACATAAATGACTTTAAACACACTTATTTTAGTTGAAAAAGTCTTAATTCACATCCAACAGTCGTTTGGAGTCAAAAGATCAAATGTTAAAATTTCATCCATATTGACCATTTTGGGAACGTTCAACAGGTCCGGAGTCATCGTTTTTCATCAGAAAATTAATTTTTCAGACTGTACCAAAAATGATTCAAAATGTCAAATGGATCGTGCCTCATGTTGAATAACCACTTTTTAACCCCTCAGAGTGACCAAAATTGCCATTTTTACAGAGTTTTGCTTACTCAAAAGCTTCAATTTTGACCAATTTCAGGCACATAAATGACTTTAAACACACTTATTTTAGTTGAAAAAGTCTTAATTCACATCCAACAGTCGTCTGGAGTCAAAAGATTAAATGTTAAAATTTCATCGATATGGACCATTTTAGGGACGTTCGACAGGTCCGGGTCATCGTTTTTCATCAGAAAATGAATTTTTCGGACTGTACCAAAAATGATTCAAAATGTCAAATGGATCGTGCCTCATGTTGAATAACCACTTTTTAACCCCTCAGAGTGACCAAAATTGCCATTTTTACAGAGTTTTGCTTACTCAAAAGCTTCAATTTTGACTAATTTCAGGCACATAAATGACTTTAAACACACTTATTTTAGTTGAAAAAGTCTTAATTCACATCCAACAGTCGTCTGGAGTCAAAAGATTAAATGTTAAAATTTCATCAATATGGACCATTTTGGGGACATTCGACAGGTCCGGAGTCATCGTTTTTCATCAGAAAATGAATTTTTCGAACTGTACCAAAAATTATTCAAAATGTCAAATGGATCGTGCCTCATGTTGAGTAACTACTTTTTAACCCCTCGGAGTGACCAAAATTGCCATTTTTACAGAGTTTTGCTTACTCAAAAGCTTCAATTTTGACCAATTTCAGGCACATAAATGACTTTAAACACACTTATTTTATTTGAAAAAGTCTTAATTCACATCCAACAGTCGTTTGGAGTCAAAAGATCAAATGTTAAAATTTCATCCATATTGACCATTTTGGGAACGTTCAACAGGTCCGGAGTCATCGTTTTTCATCAGAAAATTAATTTTTCAGACTGTACCAAAAATGATTCAAAATGTCAAATGGATCGTGCCTCATGTTGAATAACCACTTTTTAACCCCTCAGAGTGACCAAAATTGCCATTTTTACAGAGTTTTGCTTACTCAAAAGCTTCAATTTTGACCAATTTCAGGCACATAAATGACTTTAAACACACCTATTTTAGTTGAAAAAGTCTTAATTCACATCCAACAGTCGTCTGGAGTCAAAAGATTAAATGTTAAAATTTCATCGATATGGACCATTTTGGGCACGTTCGACAGGTCCGGAGTCATCGTTTTTCATCAGAAAATTAATTTTTCGGACTATACCAAAAATGATTCAAAATGTCAAATGGATCGTGCCTCATGTTGAATAACCACTTTTTAACCCCTCAGAGTGACCAAAAGTGCCATTTTTACAGAGTTTTGCTTACTCAAAAGCTTCAATTTTGACCAATTTCAGGCACATTAATGACTTTAAACACACTTATTTTAGTTGAAAAAGTCTTAATTCACATCCAACAGTCGTTTGGAGTCAAAAGATTCAATGTTAAAATTTCATCCATATTGACCATTTTGGGAACGTTCGACAGGTCCGGAGTCATCGTTTTTCATCAGAAAATTAATTTTTCAGACTGTACCAAAAATGATTCAAAATGTCAAATGGATCGTGCCTCATGTTGAATAACCACTTTTTAACCCCTCGGAGTGACCAAAATTGCCATTTTTACAGAGTTTTGTTTACTCAAAAGCTTTAATTTTGACCAATTTCAGGCACATAAATGACTTTAAACACACTTATTTTAGTTGAAAAAGTCTTAATTCACATCCAACAGTCGTTTGGAGTCAAAAGATTAAATGTTAAAATTTCATCCATATCAACCATTTTGGGAACGTTCGACAGGTCCGGAGTCATCGTTTTTCATCAGAAAATTAATTTTTCAGACTGTACCAAAAATGATTCAAAATGTCAAATGGTTCGTGCCTCATGTTGAATAACCACTTTTTAACCCCTCAGAGTGACCAAAATTGCCATTTTTACAGAGTTTTGCTTACTCAAAAGCTTCAATTTTGACCAATTTCAGGCACATAAATGACTTTAAACACACTTATTTTAGTTGAAAAAGTCTTAATTCACATCCAACAGTCGTCTGGAGTCAAAAGATTAAATGTTAAAATGTAATCGATATGGACCATTTTGGGCACGTTCGACAGGTCCGGAGTCATCGTTTTTCATCAGAAAATTAATTTTTCAGACTGTACCAAAAATGATTCAAAATGTCAAATGGATCGTGCCTCATGTTGAATAACCACTTTTTAACCCCTCAGAGTGACCAAAATTGCCATTTTTACAGAGTTTTGCTTACTCAAAAGCTTCAATTTTGACCAATTTCAGGCACATAAATGACTTTAAACACACTTATTTTAGTTGAAAAAGTCTTAATTCACATCCAACAGTCGTTTGGAGTCAAAAGATTAAATGTTAAAATTTCATCCATATTGACCATTTTGGGAACGTTCGACAGGTCCGGAGTCATCGTTTTTCATCAGAAAATTAATTTTTCAGACTGTACCAAAAATGATTCAAAATGTCAAATGGATCGTGCCTCATGTTGAATAACCACTTTTTAACCCCTCAGAGTGACCAAAATTGCCATTTTTACAGTTTTGCTTACTCAAAAGCTTCAATTTTGACCAATTTCAGGCACATAAATGACTTTAAACACACTTATTTTAGTTGAAAAAGTCTTAATTCACATCCAACAGTCGTCTGGAGTCAAAAGATTAAATGTTAAAATGTAATCGATATGGACCATTTTGGGCACGTTCGACAGGTCCGGAGTCATCGTTTTTCATCAGAAAATTAATTTTTCGGACCATACCAAAAATGATTCAAAATGTCAAATGGATCGTGCCTCATGTTGAATAACCACTTTTTAACCCCTCAGAGTGACCAAAATTGCCATTTTTACAGAGTTTTGCTTACTCAAAAGCTTCAATATTGACCAATTTCAGGCACATAAATGACTTTAAACACACTTATTTTAGTTGAAAAAGTCTTAATTCACATCCAACAGTCGTCTGGAGTCAAAAGATTAAATGTTAAAATTTCATCAATATGGACCATTTTGGGGACATTCGACAGGTCCGGAGTCATCGTTTTTCATCAGAAAATGAATTTTTCGAACTGTACCAAAAATTATTCAAAATGTCAAATGGATCGTGCCTCATGTTGAATAACTACTTTTTAACCCCTCGGAGTGACCAAAATTGCCATTTTTACAGAGTTTTGGTTACTCAAAAGCTTCAATTTTGACCAATTTCAGGCACATAAATGACTTTAAACACACTTATTTTAGTTGAAAAAGTCTTAATTCACATCCAACAGTCGTTTGGAGTCAAAAGATCAAATGTTAAAATTTCATCCATATTGACCATTTTGGGAACGTTCAACAGGTCCGGAGTCATCGTTTTTCATCAGAAAATTAATTTTTCAGACTGTACCAAAAATGATTCAAAATGTCAAATGGATCGTGCCTCATGTTGAATAACCACTTTTTAACCCCTCAGAGTGACCAAAATTGCCATTTTTACAGAGTTTTGCTTACTCAAAAGCTTCAATTTTGACCAATTTCAGGCACATAAATGACTTTAAACACACTTATTTTAGTTGAAAAAGTCTTAATTCACATCCAACAGTCGTCTGGAGTCAAAAGATTAAATGTTAAAATTTCATCGATATGGACCATTTTAGGGACGTTCGACAGGTCCGGGTCATCGTTTTTCATCAGAAAATGAATTTTTCGGACTGTACCAAAAATGATTCAAAATGTCAAATGGATCGTGCCTCATGTTGAATAACCACTTTTTAACCCCTCAGAGTGACCAAAATTGCCATTTTTACAGAGTTTTGCTTACTCAAAAGCTTCAATTTTGACTAATTTCAGGCACATAAATGACTTTAAACACACTTATTTTAGTTGAAAAAGTCTTAATTCACATCCAACAGTCGTCTGGAGTCAAAAGATTAAATGTTAAAATTTCATCAATATGGACCATTTTGGGGACATTCGACAGGTCCGGAGTCATCGTTTTTCATCAGAAAATGAATTTTTCGAACTGTACCAAAAATTATTCAAAATGTCAAATGGATCGTGCCTCATGTTGAGTAACTACTTTTTAACCCCTCGGAGTGACCAAAATTGCCATTTTTACAGAGTTTTGCTTACTCAAAAGCTTCAATTTTGACCAATTTCAGGCACATAAATGACTTTAAACACACTTATTTTAGTTGAAAAAGTCTTAATTCACATCCAACAGTCGTTTGGAGTCAAAAGATCAAATGTTAAAATTTCATCCATATTGACCATTTTGGGAACGTTCAACAGGTCCGGAGTCATCGTTTTTCATCAGAAAATTAATTTTTCAGACTGTACCAAAAATGATTCAAAATGTCAAATGGATCGTGCCTCATGTTGAATAACCACTTTTTAACCCCTCAGAGTGACCAAAATTGCCATTTTTACAGAGTTTTGCTTACTCAAAAGCTTCAATTTTGACCAATTTCAGGCACATAAATGACTTTAAACACACCTATTTTAGTTGAAAAAGTCTTAATTCACATCCAACAGTCGTCTGGAGTCAAAAGATTAAATGTTAAAATTTCATCGATATGGACCATTTTGGGCACGTTCGACAGGTCCGGAGTCATCGTTTTTCATCAGAAAATTAATTTTTCGGACTATACCAAAAATGATTCAAAATGTCAAATGGATCGTGCCTCATGTTGAATAACCACTTTTTAACCCCTCAGAGTGACCAAAAGTGCCATTTTTACAGAGTTTTGCTTACTCAAAAGCTTCAATTTTGACCAATTTCAGGCACATTAATGACTTTAAACACACTTATTTTAGTTGAAAAAGTCTTAATTCACATCCAACAGTCGTTTGGAGTCAAAAGATTCAATGTTAAAATTTCATCCATATTGACCATTTTGGGAACGTTCGACAGGTCCGGAGTCATCGTTTTTCATCAGAAAATTAATTTTTCAGACTGTACCAAAAATGATTCAAAATGTCAAATGGATCGTGCCTCATGTTGAATAACCACTTTTTAACCCCTCGGAGTGACCAAAATTGCCATTTTTACAGAGTTTTGTTTACTCAAAAGCTTTAATTTTGACCAATTTCAGGCACATAAATGACTTTAAACACACTTATTTTAGTTGAAAAAGTCTTAATTCACATCCAACAGTCGTTTGGAGTCAAAAGATTAAATGTTAAAATTTCATCCATATCAACCATTTTGGGAACGTTCGACAGGTCCGGAGTCATCGTTTTTCATCAGAAAATTAATTTTTCAGACTGTACCAAAAATGATTCAAAATGTCAAATGGTTCGTGCCTCATGTTGAATAACCACTTTTTAACCCCTCAGAGTGACCAAAATTGCCATTTTTACAGAGTTTTGCTTACTCAAAAGCTTCAATTTTGACCAATTTCAGGCACATAAATGACTTTAAACACACTTATTTTAGTTGAAAAAGTCTTAATTCACATCCAACAGTCGTCTGGAGTCAAAAGATTAAATGTTAAAATGTAATCGATATGGACCATTTTGGGCACGTTCGACAGGTCCGGAGTCATCGTTTTTCATCAGAAAATTAATTTTTCAGACTGTACCAAAAATGATTCAAAATGTCAAATGGATCGTGCCTCATGTTGAATAACCACTTTTTAACCCCTCAGAGTGACCAAAATTGCCATTTTTACAGAGTTTTGCTTACTCAAAAGCTTCAATTTTGACCAATTTCAGGCACATAAATGACTTTAAACACACTTATTTTAGTTGAAAAAGTCTTAATTCACATCCAACAGTCGTCTGGAGTCAATAGATTAAATGTTAAAAATTCATCGATATGGACCATTTTGGGGACGTTCGACAGGTCCGGAGTCATCGTTTTTCATCAGAAAATGAATTTTTCGGACTGTACCAAAAATGATTCAAAATGTCAAATGGATCGTGCCTCATGTTGAATAACCACTTTTTAACCCCTCAGAGTGACCAAAATTGCCATTTTTACAGAGTTTTGCTTACTCAAAAGCTTCAATTTTGACCAATTTCAGGCACATAAATGACTTTAAACACACTTATTTTAGTTGAAAAAGTCTTAATTCACATCCAACAGTCGTTTGGAGTCAAAAGATTAAATGTTAAAATTTCATCCATATTGACCATTTTGGGAACGTTCGACAGGTCCGGAGTCATCCTTTTTCATCAGAAAATTAATTTTTCGGACTATACCAAAAATGATTCAAAATGTCAAATGGATCGTGCCTCATGTTGAATAACCACTTTTTAACCCCTCAGAGTGACCAAAATTGCCATTTTTACAGAGTTTTGCTTACTCAAAAGCGTCAATATTGACCAATTTCAGGCACATAAATGACTTTAAACACACTTATTTTAGTTGAAAAAGTCTTAATTCACATCCAACAGTCTTCTGAGTCAAAAGATTAAATGTTAAAATTTCATCAATATGGACCATTTTGGGGACATTCGACAGGTCCGGAGTCATCGTTTTTCATCAGAAAATGAATTTTTCGGACTGTACCAAAAATGATTCAAAATGTCAAATGGATCGTGCCTCATGTTGAATAACCACTTTTTAACCCCTCAGAGTGACCAAAATTGCCATTTTTACAGAGTTTTGCTTACTCAAAAGCTTCAATTTTGACCAATTTCAGGCACATAAATGACTTTAAACACACTTATTTTAGTTGAAAAAGTCTTAATTCACATCCAACAGTCGTTTGGAGTCAAAAGATTAAATGTTAAAATTTCATCCATATTGACCATTTTGGGAACGTTCGACAGGTCCGGAGTCATCGTTTTTCATCAGAAAATTAATTTTTCAGACTGTACCAAAAATGATTCAAAATGTCAAATGGATCGTGCCTCATGTTGAATAACCACTTTTTAACCCCTCAGAGTGACCAAAATTGCCATTTTTACAGTTTTGCTTACTCAAAAGCTTCAATTTTGACCAATTTCAGGCACATAAATGACTTTAAACACACTTATTTTAGTTGAAAAAGTCTTAATTCACATCCAACAGTCGTCTGGAGTCAAAAGATTAAATGTTAAAATGTAATCGATATGGACCATTTTGGGCACGTTCGACAGGTCCGGAGTCATCGTTTTTCATCAGAAAATTAATTTTTCGGACCATACCAAAAATGATTCAAAATGTCAAATGGATCGTGCCTCATGTTGAATAACCACTTTTTAACCCCTCAGAGTGACCAAAATTGCCATTTTTACAGAGTTTTGCTTACTCAAAAGCTTCAATATTGACCAATTTCAGGCACATAAATGACTTTAAACACACTTATTTTAGTTGAAAAAGTCTTAATTCACATCCAACAGTCGTCTGGAGTCAAAAGATTAAATGTTAAAATTTCATCAATATGGACCATTTTGGGGACATTCGACAGGTCCGGAGTCATCGTTTTTCATCAGAAAATGAATTTTTCGAACTGTACCAAAAATTATTCAAAATGTCAAATGGATCGTGCCTCATGTTGAATAACTACTTTTTAACCCCTCGGAGTGACCAAAATTGCCATTTTTACAGAGTTTTGCTTACTCAAAAGCTTCAATTTTGACCAATTTCAGGCACATAAATGACTTTAAACACACTTATTTTAGTTGAAAAAGTCTTAATTCACATCCAACAGTCGTTTGGAGTCAAAAGATCAAATGTTAAAATTTCATCCATATTGACCATTTTGGGAACGTTCAACAGGTCCGGAGTCATCGTTTTTCATCAGAAAATTAATTTTTCAGACTGTACCAAAAATGATTCAAATGTCAAATGGATCGTGCCTCATGTTGAATAACCACTTTTTAACCCCTCAGAGTGACCAAAATTGCCATTTTTACAGAGTTTTGCTTACTCAAAAGCTTCAATTTTGACCAATTTCAGGCACATAAATGACTTTAAACACACTTATTTTAGTTGAAAAAGTCTTAATTCACATCCAACAGTCGTCTGGAGTCAAAAGATTAAATGTTAAAAATTCATCGATATGGACCATTTTGGGGACGTTCGACAGGTCCGGAGTCATCGTTTTTCATCAGAAAATGAATTTTTCGGACTGTACCAAAAATGATTCAAAATGTCAAATGGATCGTGCCTCATGTTGAATAACCACTTTTTAACCCCTCAGAGTGACCAAAATTGCCATTTTTACAGAGTTTTGCTTACTCAAAAGCTTCAATTTTGACCAATTTCAGGCACATAAATGACTTTAAACACACTTATTTTAGTTGAAAAAGTCTTAATTCACATCCAACAGTCGTTTGGAGTCAAAAGATTAAATGTTAAAATTTCATCCATATTGACCATTTTGGGAACGTTCGACAGGTCCGGAGTCATCCTTTTTCATCAGAAAATGAATTTTTCGGACTATACCAAAAATGATTCAAAATGTCAAATGGATCGTGCCTCATGTTGAATAACCACTTTTTAACCCCTCAGAGTGACCAAAATTGCCATTTTTACAGAGTTTTGCTTACTCAAAAGCGTCAATATTGACCAATTTCAGGCACATAAATGACTTTAAACACACTTATTTTAGTTGAAAAAGTCTTAATTCACATCCAACAGTCTTCTGAGTCAAAAGATTAAATGTTAAAATTTCATCAATATGGACCATTTTGGGGACATTCGACAGGTCCGGAGTCATCGTTTTTCATCAGAAAATGAATTTTTCGGACTGTACCAAAAATGATTCAAAATGTCAAATGGATCGTGCCTCATGTTGAATAACCACTTTTTAACCCCTCAGAGTGACCAAAATTGCCATTTTTACAGAGTTTTGCTTACTCAAAAGCTTCAATTTTGACCAATTTCAGGCACATAAATGACTTTAAACACACTTATTTTAGTTGAAAAAGTCTTAATTCACATCCAACAGTCGTTTGAAGTCAAAAGATTAAATGTTAAAATTTCATCCATATTGACCATTTTGGGAACGTTCGACAGGTCCGGAGTCATCGTTTTTCATCAGAAAATTAATTTTTCAGACTGTACCAAAAATGATTCAAAATGTCAAATGGATCGTGCCTCATGTTGAATAACCACTTTTTAACCCCTCAGAGTGACCAAAATTGCCATTTTTACAGTTTTGCTTACTCAAAAGCTTCAATTTTGACCAATTTCAGGCACATAAATGACTTTAAACACACTTATTTTAGTTGAAAAAGTCTTAATTCACATCCAACAGTCGTCTGGAGTCAAAAGATTAAATGTTAAAATGTAATCGATATGGACCATTTTGGGCACGTTCGACAGGTCCGGAGTCATCGTTTTTCATCAGAAAATTAATTTTTCGGACCATACCAAAAATGATTCAAAATGTCAAATGGATCGTGCCTCATGTTGAATAACCACTTTTTAACCCCTCAGAGTGACCAAAATTGCCATTTTTACAGAGTTTTGCTTACTCAAAAGCTTCAATATTGACCAATTTCAGGCACATAAATGACTTTAAACACACTTATTTTAGTTGAAAAAGTCTTAATTCACATCCAACAGTCGTCTGGAGTCAAAAGATTAAATGTTAAAATTTCATCAATATGGACCATTTTGGGGACATTCGACAGGTCCGGAGTCATCGTTTTTCATCAGAAAATGAATTTTTCGAACTGTACCAAAAATTATTCAAAATGTCAAATGGATCGTGCCTCATGTTGAATAACTACTTTTTAACCCCTCGGAGTGACCAAAATTGCCATTTTTACAGAGTTTTGCTTACTCAAAAGCTTCAATTTTGACTAATTTCAGGCACATAAATGACTTTAAACACACTTATTTTAGTTGAAAAAGTCTTAATTCACATCCAACAGTCGTTTGGAGTCAAAAGATTAAATGTTAAAATTTCATCCATATTGACCATTTTGGGAACGTTCGACAGGTCCGGACTCATCGTTTTTCATCAGAAAATGAATTTTTCGGACTGTACTAAAAATGATTCAAAATGTCAAATGGATCGTGCCTCATGTTGAATAACCACTTTTTAACCCCTCAGAGTGACCAAAATTGCCATTTTTACAGAGTTTTGCTTACTCAAAAGCTTCAATTTTGACCAATTTCAGGCACATAAATGACTTTAAACACACTTATTTTAGTTGAAAAAGTCTTAATTCACATCCAACAGTCGTCTGGAGTCAAAAGATTAAATGTTAAAATTTCATCGATATGGACCATTTTAGGGACGTTCGACAGGTCCGGGTCATCGTTTTTCATCAGAAAATGAATTTTTCGGACTGTACCAAAAATGATTCAAAATGTCAAATGGATCGTGCCTCATGTTGAATAACCACTTTTTAACCCCTCAGAGTGACCAAAATTGCCATTTTTACAGAGTTTTGCTTACTCAAAAGCTTCAATTTTGACTAATTTCAGGCACATAAATGACTTTAAACACACTTATTTTAGTTGAAAAAGTCTTAATTCACATCCAACAGTCGTCTGGAGTCAAAAGATTAAATGTTAAAATTTCATCAATATGGACCATTTTGGGGACATTCGACAGGTCCGGAGTCATCGTTTTTCATCAGAAAATGAATTTTTCGAACTGTACCAAAAATTATTCAAAATGTCAAATGGATCGTGCCTCATGTTGAGTAACTACTTTTTAACCCCTCGGAGTGACCAAAATTGCCATTTTTACAGAGTTTTGCTTACTCAAAAGCTTCAATTTTGACCAATTTCAGGCACATAAATGACTTTAAACACACTTATTTTAGTTGAAAAAGTCTTAATTCACATCCAACAGTCGTTTGGAGTCAAAAGATCAAATGTTAAAATTTCATCCATATTGACCATTTTGGGAACGTTCAACAGGTCCGGAGTCATCGTTTTTCATCAGAAAATTAATTTTTCAGACTGTACCAAAAATGATTCAAAATGTCAAATGGATCGTGCCTCATGTTGAATAACCACTTTTTAACCCCTCAGAGTGACCAAAATTGCCATTTTTACAGAGTTTTGCTTACTCAAAAGCTTCAATTTTGACCAATTTCAGGCACATAAATGACTTTAAACACACTTATTTTAGTTGAAAAAGTCTTAATTCACATCCAACAGTCGTTTGGAGTCAAAAGATTAAATGTTAAAATTTCATCCATATTGACCATTTTGGGAACGTTCGACAGGTCCGGAGTCATCGTTTTTCATCAGAAAATTAATTTTTCGGACTATACCAAAAATGATTCAAAATGTCAAATGGATCGTGCCTCATGTTGAATAACCACTTTTTAACCCCTCAGAGTGACCAAAAGTGCCATTTTTACAGAGTTTTGCTTACTCAAAAGCTTCAATTTTGACCAATTTCAGGCACATAAATGACTTTAAACACACTTATTTTAGTTGAAAAAGTCTTAATTCACATCCAACAGTCGTCTGGAGTCAAAAGATTAAATGTTAAAATTTCATCGATATGGACCATTTTGGGCACGTTCGACAGGTCCGGAGTCATCGTTTTTCATCAGAAAATTAATTTTTCGGACTATACCAAAAATGATTCAAAATGTCAAATGGATCGTGCCTCATGTTGAATAACCACTTTTTAACCCCTCAGAGTGACCAAAATGCCATTTTTACAGAGTTTTGCTTACTCAAAAGCTTCAATTTTGACCAATTTCAGGCACATTAATGACTTTAAACACACTTATTTTAGTTGAAAAAGTCTTAATTCACATCCAACAGTCGTTTGGAGTCAAAAGATTCAATGTTAAAATTTCATCCATATTGACCATTTTGGGAACGTTCGACAGGTCCGGAGTCATCGTTTTTCATCAGAAAATTAATTTTTCAGACTGTACCAAAAATGATTCAAAATGTCAAATGGATCGTGCCTCATGTTGAATAACCACTTTTTAACCCCTCGGAGTGACCAAAATTGCCATTTTTACAGAGTTTTGTTTACTCAAAAGCTTTAATTTTGACCAATTTCAGGCACATAAATGACTTTAAACACACTTATTTTAGTTGAAAAAGTCTTAATTCACATCCAACAGTCGTTTGGAGTCAAAAGATTAAATGTTAAAATTTCATCCATATCAACCATTTTGGGAACGTTCGACAGGTCCGGAGTCATCGTTTTTCATCAGAAAATTAATTTTTCAGACTGTACCAAAAATGATTCAAAATGTCAAATGGTTCGTGCCTCATGTTGAATAACCACTTTTTAACCCCTCAGAGTGACCAAAATTGCCATTTTTACAGAGTTTTGCTTACTCAAAAGCTTCAATTTTGACCAATTTCAGGCACATAAATGACTTTAAACACACTTATTTTAGTTGAAAAAGTCTTAATTCACATCCAACAGTCGTCTGGAGTCAAAAGATTAAATGTTAAAATGTAATCGATATGGACCATTTTGGGCACGTTCGACAGGTCCGGAGTCATCGTTTTTCATCAGAAAATTAATTTTTCAGACTGTACCAAAAATGATTCAAAATGTCAAATGGATCGTGCCTCATGTTGAATAACCACTTTTTAACCCCTCAGAGTGACCAAAATTGCCATTTTTACAGAGTTTTGCTTACTCAAAAGCTTCAATTTTGACCAATTTCAGGCACATAAATGACTTTAAACACACTTATTTTAGTTGAAAAAGTCTTAATTCACATCCAACAGTCGTCTGGAGTCAATAGATTAAATGTTAAAAATTCATCGATATGGACCATTTTGGGGACGTTCGACAGGTCCGGAGTCATCGTTTTTCATCAGAAAATGAATTTTTCGGACTGTACCAAAAATGATTCAAAATGTCAAATGGATCGTGCCTCATGTTGAATAACCACTTTTTAACCCCTCAGAGTGACCAAAATTGCCATTTTTACAGAGTTTTGCTTACTCAAAAGCTTCAATTTTGACCAATTTCAGGCACATAAATGACTTTAAACACACTTATTTTAGTTGAAAAAGTCTTAATTCACATCCAACAGTCGTTTGGAGTCAAAAGATTAAATGTTAAAATTTCATCCATATTGACCATTTTGGGAACGTTCGACAGGTCCGGAGTCATCCTTTTTCATCAGAAAATTAATTTTTCGGACTATACCAAAAATGATTCAAAATGTCAAATGGATCGTGCCTCATGTTGAATAACCACTTTTTAACCCCTCAGAGTGACCAAAATTGCCATTTTTACAGAGTTTTGCTTACTCAAAAGCGTCAATATTGACCAATTTCAGGCACATAAATGACTTTAAACACACTTATTTTAGTTGAAAAAGTCTTAATTCACATCCAACAGTCTTCTGAGTCAAAAGATTAAATGTTAAAATTTCATCAATATGGACCATTTTGGGGACATTCGACAGGTCCGGAGTCATCGTTTTTCATCAGAAAATGAATTTTTCGGACTGTACCAAAAATGATTCAAAATGTCAAATGGATCGTGCCTCATGTTGAATAACCACTTTTTAACCCCTCAGAGTGACCAAAATTGCCATTTTTACAGAGTTTTGCTTACTCAAAAGCTTCAATTTTGACCAATTTCAGGCACATAAATGACTTTAAACACACTTATTTTAGTTGAAAAAGTCTTAATTCACATCCAACAGTCGTTTGGAGTCAAAAGATTAAATGTTAAAATTTCATCCATATTGACCATTTTGGGAACGTTCGACAGGTCCGGAGTCATCGTTTTTCATCAGAAAATTAATTTTTCAGACTGTACCAAAAATGATTCAAAATGTCAAATGGATCGTGCCTCATGTTGAATAACCACTTTTTAACCCCTCAGAGTGACCAAAATTGCCATTTTTACAGTTTTGCTTACTCAAAAGCTTCAATTTTGACCAATTTCAGGCACATAAATGACTTTAAACACACTTATTTTAGTTGAAAAAGTCTTAATTCACATCCAACAGTCGTCTGGAGTCAAAAGATTAAATGTTAAAATGTAATCGATATGGACCATTTTGGGCACGTTCGACAGGTCCGGAGTCATCGTTTTTCATCAGAAAATTAATTTTTCGGACCATACCAAAAATGATTCAAAATGTCAAATGGATCGTGCCTCATGTTGAATAACCACTTTTTAACCCCTCAGAGTGACCAAAATTGCCATTTTTACAGAGTTTTGCTTACTCAAAAGCTTCAATATTGACCAATTTCAGGCACATAAATGACTTTAAACACACTTATTTTAGTTGAAAAAGTCTTAATTCACATCCAACAGTCGTCTGGAGTCAAAAGATTAAATGTTAAAATTTCATCAATATGGACCATTTTGGGGACATTCGACAGGTCCGGAGTCATCGTTTTTCATCAAAAAATGAATTTTTCGAACTGTACCAAAAATTATTCAAAATGTCAAATGGATCGTGCCTCATGTTGAATAACTACTTTTTAACCCCTCGGAGTGACCAAAATTGCCATTTTTACAGAGTTTTGCTTACTCAAAAGCTTCAATTTTGACCAATTTCAGGCACATAAATGACTTTAAACACACTTATTTTAGTTGAAAAAGTCTTAATTCACATCCAACAGTCGTTTGGAGTCAAAAGATCAAATGTTAAAATTTCATCCATATTGACCATTTTGGGAACGTTCAACAGGTCCGGAGTCATCGTTTTTCATCAGAAAATTAATTTTTCAGACTGTACCAAAAATGATTCAAAATGTCAAATGGATCGTGCCTCATGTTGAATAACCACTTTTTAACCCCTCAGAGTGACCAAAATTGCCATTTTTACAGAGTTTTGCTTACTCAAAAGCTTCAATTTTGACCAATTTCAGGCACATAAATGACTTTAAACACACTTATTTTAGTTGAAAAAGTCTTAATTCACATCCAACAGTCGTTTGGAGTCAAAAGATTAAATGTTAAAATTTCATCCATATTGACCATTTTGGGAACGTTCGACAGGTCCGGAGTCATCGTTTTTCATCAGAAAATTAATTTTTCAGACTGTACCAAAAATGATTCAAAATGTCAAATGGATCGTGCCTCATGTTGAATAACCACTTTTTAACCCCTCAGAGTGACCAAAATTGCCATTTTTACAGTTTTGCTTACTCAAAAGCTTCAATTTTGACCAATTTCAGGCACATAAATGACTTTAAACACACTTATTTTAGTTGAAAAAGTCTTAATTCACATCCAACAGTCGTCTGGAGTCAAAAGATTAAATGTTAAAATGTAATCGATATGGACCATTTTGGGCACGTTCGACAGGTCCGGAGTCATCGTTTTTCATCAGAAAATTAATTTTTCGGACCATACCAAAAATGATTCAAAATGTCAAATGGATCGTGCCTCATGTTGAATAACCACTTTTTAACCCCTCAGAGTGACCAAAATTGCCATTTTTACAGAGTTTTGCTTACTCAAAAGCTTCAATATTGACCAATTTCAGGCACATAAATGACTTTAAACACACTTATTTTAGTTGAAAAAGTCTTAATTCACATCCAACAGTCGTCTGGAGTCAAAAGATTAAATGTTAAAATTTCATCAATATGGACCATTTTGGGGACATTCGACAGGTCCGGAGTCATCGTTTTTCATCAGAAAATTAATTTTTCGGACTATACCAAAAATGATTCAAAATGTCGAATGGATCGTGCCTCATGTTGAATAACCACTTTTTAACCCCTCGGAGTGACCAAAATTGCCATTTTTACAGAGTTTTGTTTACTCAAAAGCTTTAATTTTGACCAATTTCAGGCACATAAATGACTTTAAACACACTTATTTTAGTTGAAAAAGTCTTAATTCACATCCAACAGTCGTTTGGAGTCAAAAGATTAAATGTTAAAATTTCATCCATATCAACCATTTTGGGAACGTTCGACAGGTCCGGAGTCATCGTTTTTCATCAGAAAATTAATTTTTCAGACTGTACCAAAAATAATTCAAAATGTCAAATGGTTCGTGCCTCATGTTGAATAACCACTTTTTAACCCCTCAGAGTGACCAAAATTGCCATTTTTACAGAGTTTTGCTTACTCAAAAGCTTCAATTTTGACCAATTTCAGGCACATAAATGACTTTAAACACACTTATTTTAGTTGAAAAAGTCTTAATTCACATCCAACAGTCGTCTGGAGTCAAAAGATTAAATGTTAAAATTTCATCGATATGGACCATTTTAGGGACGTTCGACAGGTCCGGGTCATCGTTTTTCATCAGAAAATGAATTTTTCGGACTGTACCAAAAATGATTCAAAATGTCAAATGGATCGTGCCTCATGTTGAATAACCACTTTTTAACCCCTCAGAGTGACCAAAATTGCCATTTTTACAGAGTTTTGCTTACTCAAAAGCTTCAATTTTGACTAATTTCAGGCACATAAATGACTTTAAACACACTTATTTTAGTTGAAAAAGTCTTAATTCACATCCAACAGTCGTCTGGAGTCAAAAGATTAAATGTTAAAATTTCATCAATATGGACCATTTTGGGGACATTCGACAGGTCCGGAGTCATCGTTTTTCATCAGAAAATGAATTTTTCGAACTGTACCAAAAATTATTCAAAATGTCAAATGGATCGTGCCTCATGTTGAGTAACTACTTTTTAACCCCTCGGAGTGACCAAAATTGCCATTTTTACAGAGTTTTGCTTACTCAAAAGCTTCAATTTTGACCAATTTCAGGCACATAAATGACTTTAAACACACTTATTTTAGTTGAAAAAGTCTTAATTCACATCCAACAGTCGTTTGGAGTCAAAAGATCAAATGTTAAAATTTCATCCATATTGACCATTTTGGGAACGTTCAACAGGTCCGGAGTCATCGTTTTTCATCAGAAAATTAATTTTTCAGACTGTACCAAAAATGATTCAAAATGTCAAATGGATCGTGCCTCATGTTGAATAACCACTTTTTAACCCCTCAGAGTGACCAAAATTGCCATTTTTACAGAGTTTTGCTTACTCAAAAGCTTCAATTTTGACCAATTTCAGGCACATAAATGACTTTAAACACACTTATTTTAGTTGAAAAAGTCTTAATTCACATCCAACAGTCGTTTGGAGTCAAAAGATTAAATGTTAAAATTTCATCCATATTGACCATTTTGGGAACGTTCGACAGGTCCGGAGTCATCGTTTTTCATCAGAAAATTAATTTTTCGGACTATACCAAAAATGATTCAAAATGTCAAATGGATCGTGCCTCATGTTGAATAACCACTTTTTAACCCCTCAGAGTGACCAAAAGTGCCATTTTTACAGAGTTTTGCTTACTCAAAAGCTTCAATTTTGACCAATTTCAGGCACATAAATGACTTTAAACACACTTATTTTAGTTGAAAAAGTCTTAATTCACATCCAACAGTCGTCTGGAGTCAAAAGATTAAATGTTAAAATTTCATCGATATGGACCATTTTGGGCACGTTCGACAGGTCCGGAGTCATCGTTTTTCATCAGAAAATTAATTTTTCGGACTATACCAAAAATGATTCAAAATGTCAAATGGATCGTGCCTCATGTTGAATAACCACTTTTTAACCCCTCAGAGTGACCAAAATGCCATTTTTACAGAGTTTTGCTTACTCAAAAGCTTCAATTTTGACCAATTTCAGGCACATTAATGACTTTAAACACACTTATTTTAGTTGAAAAAGTCTTAATTCACATCCAACAGTCGTTTGGAGTCAAAAGATTCAATGTTAAAATTTCATCCATATTGACCATTTTGGGAACGTTCGACAGGTCCGGAGTCATCGTTTTTCATCAGAAAATTAATTTTTCAGACTGTACCAAAAATGATTCAAAATGTCAAATGGATCGTGCCTCATGTTGAATAACCACTTTTTAACCCCTCGGAGTGACCAAAATTGCCATTTTTACAGAGTTTTGTTTACTCAAAAGCTTTAATTTTGACCAATTTCAGGCACATAAATGACTTTAAACACACTTATTTTAGTTGAAAAAGTCTTAATTCACATCCAACAGTCGTTTGGAGTCAAAAGATTAAATGTTAAAATTTCATCCATATCAACCATTTTGGGAACGTTCGACAGGTCCGGAGTCATCGTTTTTCATCAGAAAATTAATTTTTCAGACTGTACCAAAAATGATTCAAAATGTCAAATGGTTCGTGCCTCATGTTGAATAACCACTTTTTAACCCCTCAGAGTGACCAAAATTGCCATTTTTACAGAGTTTTGCTTACTCAAAAGCTTCAATTTTGACCAATTTCAGGCACATAAATGACTTTAAACACACTTATTTTAGTTGAAAAAGTCTTAATTCACATCCAACAGTCGTCTGGAGTCAAAAGATTAAATGTTAAAATGTAATCGATATGGACCATTTTGGGCACGTTCGACAGGTCCGGAGTCATCGTTTTTCATCAGAAAATTAATTTTTCAGACTGTACCAAAAATGATTCAAAATGTCAAATGGATCGTGCCTCATGTTGAATAACCACTTTTTAACCCCTCAGAGTGACCAAAATTGCCATTTTTACAGAGTTTTGCTTACTCAAAAGCTTCAATTTTGACCAATTTCAGGCACATAAATGACTTTAAACACACTTATTTTAGTTGAAAAAGTCTTAATTCACATCCAACAGTCGTCTGGAGTCAATAGATTAAATGTTAAAAATTCATCGATATGGACCATTTTGGGGACGTTCGACAGGTCCGGAGTCATCGTTTTTCATCAGAAAATGAATTTTTCGGACTGTACCAAAAATGATTCAAAATGTCAAATGGATCGTGCCTCATGTTGAATAACCACTTTTTAACCCCTCAGAGTGACCAAAATTGCCATTTTTACAGAGTTTTGCTTACTCAAAAGCTTCAATTTTGACCAATTTCAGGCACATAAATGACTTTAAACACACTTATTTTAGTTGAAAAAGTCTTAATTCACATCCAACAGTCGTTTGGAGTCAAAAGATTAAATGTTAAAATTTCATCCATATTGACCATTTTGGGAACGTTCGACAGGTCCGGAGTCATCCTTTTTCATCAGAAAATTAATTTTTCGGACTATACCAAAAATGATTCAAAATGTCAAATGGATCGTGCCTCATGTTGAATAACCACTTTTTAACCCCTCAGAGTGACCAAAATTGCCATTTTTACAGAGTTTTGCTTACTCAAAAGCGTCAATATTGACCAATTTCAGGCACATAAATGACTTTAAACACACTTATTTTAGTTGAAAAAGTCTTAATTCACATCCAACAGTCTTCTGAGTCAAAAGATTAAATGTTAAAATTTCATCAATATGGACCATTTTGGGGACATTCGACAGGTCCGGAGTCATCGTTTTTCATCAGAAAATGAATTTTTCGGACTGTACCAAAAATGATTCAAAATGTCAAATGGATCGTGCCTCATGTTGAATAACCACTTTTTAACCCCTCAGAGTGACCAAAATTGCCATTTTTACAGAGTTTTGCTTACTCAAAAGCTTCAATTTTGACCAATTTCAGGCACATAAATGACTTTAAACACACTTATTTTAGTTGAAAAAGTCTTAATTCACATCCAACAGTCGTTTGGAGTCAAAAGATTAAATGTTAAAATTTCATCCATATTGACCATTTTGGGAACGTTCGACAGGTCCGGAGTCATCGTTTTTCATCAGAAAATTAATTTTTCAGACTGTACCAAAAATGATTCAAAATGTCAAATGGATCGTGCCTCATGTTGAATAACCACTTTTTAACCCCTCAGAGTGACCAAAATTGCCATTTTTACAGTTTTGCTTACTCAAAAGCTTCAATTTTGACCAATTTCAGGCACATAAATGACTTTAAACACACTTATTTTAGTTGAAAAAGTCTTAATTCACATCCAACAGTCGTCTGGAGTCAAAAGATTAAATGTTAAAATGTAATCGATATGGACCATTTTGGGCACGTTCGACAGGTCCGGAGTCATCGTTTTTCATCAGAAAATTAATTTTTCGGACCATACCAAAAATGATTCAAAATGTCAAATGGATCGTGCCTCATGTTGAATAACCACTTTTTAACCCCTCAGAGTGACCAAAATTGCCATTTTTACAGAGTTTTGCTTACTCAAAAGCTTCAATATTGACCAATTTCAGGCACATAAATGACTTTAAACACACTTATTTTAGTTGAAAAAGTCTTAATTCACATCCAACAGTCGTCTGGAGTCAAAAGATTAAATGTTAAAATTTCATCAATATGGACCATTTTGGGGACATTCGACAGGTCCGGAGTCATCGTTTTTCATCAAAAAATGAATTTTTCGAACTGTACCAAAAATTATTCAAAATGTCAAATGGATCGTGCCTCATGTTGAATAACTACTTTTTAACCCCTCGGAGTGACCAAAATTGCCATTTTTACAGAGTTTTGCTTACTCAAAAGCTTCAATTTTGACCAATTTCAGGCACATAAATGACTTTAAACACACTTATTTTAGTTGAAAAAGTCTTAATTCACATCCAACAGTCGTTTGGAGTCAAAAGATCAAATGTTAAAATTTCATCCATATTGACCATTTTGGGAACGTTCAACAGGTCCGGAGTCATCGTTTTTCATCAGAAAATTAATTTTTCAGACTGTACCAAAAATGATTCAAAATGTCAAATGGATCGTGCCTCATGTTGAATAACCACTTTTTAACCCCTCAGAGTGACCAAAATTGCCATTTTTACAGAGTTTTGCTTACTCAAAAGCTTCAATTTTGACCAATTTCAGGCACATAAATGACTTTAAACACACTTATTTTAGTTGAAAAAGTCTTAATTCACATCCAACAGTCGTTTGGAGTCAAAAGATTAAATGTTAAAATTTCATCCATATTGACCATTTTGGGAACGTTCGACAGGTCCGGAGTCATCGTTTTTCATCAGAAAATTAATTTTTCAGACTGTACCAAAAATGATTCAAAATGTCAAATGGATCGTGCCTCATGTTGAATAACCACTTTTTAACCCCTCAGAGTGACCAAAATTGCCATTTTTACAGTTTTGCTTACTCAAAAGCTTCAATTTTGACCAATTTCAGGCACATAAATGACTTTAAACACACTTATTTTAGTTGAAAAAGTCTTAATTCACATCCAACAGTCGTCTGGAGTCAAAAGATTAAATGTTAAAATGTAATCGATATGGACCATTTTGGGCACGTTCGACAGGTCCGGAGTCATCGTTTTTCATCAGAAAATTAATTTTTCGGACCATACCAAAAATGATTCAAAATGTCAAATGGATCGTGCCTCATGTTGAATAACCACTTTTTAACCCCTCAGAGTGACCAAAATTGCCATTTTTACAGAGTTTTGCTTACTCAAAAGCTTCAATATTGACCAATTTCAGGCACATAAATGACTTTAAACACACTTATTTTAGTTGAAAAAGTCTTAATTCACATCCAACAGTCGTCTGGAGTCAAAAGATTAAATGTTAAAATTTCATCAATATGGACCATTTTGGGGACATTCGACAGGTCCGGAGTCATCGTTTTTCATCAGAAAATTAATTTTTCGGACTATACCAAAAATGATTCAAAATGTCGAATGGATCGTGCCTCATGTTGAATAACCACTTTTTAACCCCTCGGAGTGACCAAAATTGCCATTTTTACAGAGTTTTGTTTACTCAAAAGCTTTAATTTTGACCAATTTCAGGCACATAAATGACTTTAAACACACTTATTTTAGTTGAAAAAGTCTTAATTCACATCCAACAGTCGTTTGGAGTCAAAAGATTAAATGTTAAAATTTCATCCATATCAACCATTTTGGGAACGTTCGACAGGTCCGGAGTCATCGTTTTTCATCAGAAAATTAATTTTTCAGACTGTACCAAAAATAATTCAAAATGTCAAATGGTTCGTGCCTCATGTTGAATAACCACTTTTTAACCCCTCAGAGTGACCAAAATTGCCATTTTTACAGAGTTTTGCTTACTCAAAAGCTTCAATTTTGACCAATTTCAGGCACATAAATGACTTTAAACACACTTATTTTAGTTGAAAAAGTCTTAATTCACATCCAACAGTCGTCTGGAGTCAAAAGATTAAATGTTAAAATGTAATCGATATGGACCATTTTGGGCACGTTCGACAGGTCCGGAGTCATCGTTTTTCATCAGAAAATTAATTTTTCAGACTGTACCAAAAATGATTCAAAATGTCAAATGGATCGTGCCTCATGTTGAATAACCACTTTTTAACCCCTCAGAGTGACCAAAATTGCCATTTTTACAGAGTTTTGCTTACTCAAAAGCTTCAATTTTGACCAATTTCAGGCACATAAATGACTTTAAACACACTTATTTTAGTTGAAAAAGTCTTAATTCACATCCAACAGTCGTCTGGAGTCAATAGATTAAATGTTAAAAATTCATCGATATGGACCATTTTGGGGACGTTCGACAGGTCCGGAGTCATCGTTTTTCATCAGAAAATGAATTTTTCGGACTGTACCAAAAATGATTCAAAATGTCAAATGGATCGTGCCTCATGTTGAATAACCACTTTTTAACCCCTCAGAGTGACCAAAATTGCCATTTTTACAGAGTTTTGCTTACTCAAAAGCTTCAATTTTGACCAATTTCAGGCACATAAATGACTTTAAACACACTTATTTTAGTTGAAAAAGTCTTAATTCACATCCAACAGTCGTTTGGAGTCAAAAGATTAAATGTTAAAATTTCATCCATATTGACCATTTTGGGAACGTTCGACAGGTCCGGAGTCATCCTTTTTCATCAGAAAATTAATTTTTCGGACTATACCAAAAATGATTCAAAATGTCAAATGGATCGTGCCTCATGTTGAATAACCACTTTTTAACCCCTCAGAGTGACCAAAATTGCCATTTTTACAGAGTTTTGCTTACTCAAAAGCGTCAATATTGACCAATTTCAGGCACATAAATGACTTTAAACACACTTATTTTAGTTGAAAAAGTCTTAATTCACATCCAACAGTCTTCTGAGTCAAAAGATTAAATGTTAAAATGTCATCAATATGGACCATTTTGGGGACATTCGACAGGTCCGGAGTCATCGTTTTTCATCAGAAAATGAATTTTTCGGACTGTACCAAAAATGATTCAAAATGTCAAATGGATCGTGCCTCATGTTGAATAACCACTTTTTAACCCCTCAGAGTGACCAAAATTGCCATTTTTACAGAGTTTTGCTTACTCAAAAGCTTCAATTTTGACCAATTTCAGGCACATAAATGACTTTAAACACACTTATTTTAGTTGAAAAAGTCTTAATTCACATCCAACAGTCGTTTGGAGTCAAAAGATTAAATGTTAAAATTTCATCCATATTGACCATTTTGGGAACGTTCGACAGGTCCGGAGTCATCGTTTTTCATCAGAAAATTAATTTTTCAGACTGTACCAAAAATGATTCAAAATGTCAAATGGATCGTGCCTCATGTTGAATAACCACTTTTTAACCCCTCAGAGTGACCAAAATTGCCATTTTTACAGTTTTGCTTACTCAAAAGCTTCAATTTTGACCAATTTCAGGCACATAAATGACTTTAAACACACTTATTTTAGTTGAAAAAGTCTTAATTCACATCCAACAGTCGTCTGGAGTCAAAAGATTAAATGTTAAAATGTAATCGATATGGACCATTTTGGGCACGTTCGACAGGTCCGGAGTCATCGTTTTTCATCAGAAAATTAATTTTTCGGACCATACCAAAAATGATTCAAAATGTCAAATGGATCGTGCCTCATGTTGAATAACCACTTTTTAACCCCTCAGAGTGACCAAAATTGCCATTTTTACAGAGTTTTGCTTACTCAAAAGCTTCAATATTGACCAATTTCAGGCACATAAATGACTTTAAACACACTTATTTTAGTTGAAAAAGTCTTAATTCACATCCAACAGTCGTCTGGAGTCAAAAGATTAAATGTTAAAATTTCATCAATATGGACCATTTTGGGGACATTCGACAGGTCCGGAGTCATCGTTTTTCATCAGAAAATGAATTTTTCGAACTGTACCAAAAATTATTCAAAATGTCAAATGGATCGTGCCTCATGTTGAATAACTACTTTTTAACCCCTCGGAGTGACCAAAATTGCCATTTTTACAGAGTTTTGCTTACTCAAAAGCTTCAATTTTGACCAATTTCAGGCACATAAATGACTTTAAACACACTTATTTTAGTTGAAAAAGTCTTAATTCACATCCAACAGTCGTTTGGAGTCAAAAGATCAAATGTTAAAATTTCATCCATATTGACCATTTTGGGAACGTTCAACAGGTCCGGAGTCATCGTTTTTCATCAGAAAATTAATTTTTCAGACTGTACCAAAAATGATTCAAATGTCAAATGGATCGTGCCTCATGTTGAATAACCACTTTTTAACCCCTCAGAGTGACCAAAATTGCCATTTTTACAGAGTTTTGCTTACTCAAAAGCTTCAATTTTGACCAATTTCAGGCACATAAATGACTTTAAACACACTTATTTTAGTTGAAAAAGTCTTAATTCACATCCAACAGTCGTCTGGAGTCAAAAGATTAAATGTTAAAATTTCATCGATATGGACCATTTTAGGGACGTTCGACAGGTCCGGGTCATCGTTTTTCATCAGAAAATGAATTTTTCGGACTGTACCAAAAATGATTCAAAATGTCAAATGGATCGTGCCTCATGTTGAATAACCACTTTTTAACCCCTCAGAGTGACCAAAATTGCCATTTTTACAGAGTTTTGCTTACTCAAAAGCTTCAATTTTGACTAATTTCAGGCACATAAATGACTTTAAACACACTTATTTTAGTTGAAAAAGTCTTAATTCACATCCAACAGTCGTCTGGAGTCAAAAGATTAAATGTTAAAATTTCATCAATATGGACCATTTTGGGGACATTCGACAGGTCCGGAGTCATCGTTTTTCATCAGAAAATGAATTTTTCGAACTGTACCAAAAATTATTCAAAATGTCAAATGGATCGTGCCTCATGTTGAGTAACTACTTTTTAACCCCTCGGAGTGACCAAAATTGCCATTTTTACAGAGTTTTGCTTACTCAAAAGCTTCAATTTTGACCAATTTCAGGCACATAAATGACTTTAAACACACTTATTTTAGTTGAAAAAGTCTTAATTCACATCCAACAGTCGTTTGGAGTCAAAAGATCAAATGTTAAAATTTCATCCATATTGACCATTTTGGGAACGTTCAACAGGTCCGGAGTCATCGTTTTTCATCAGAAAATTAATTTTTCAGACTGTACCAAAAATGATTCAAAATGTCAAATGGATCGTGCCTCATGTTGAATAACCACTTTTTAACCCCTCAGAGTGACCAAAATTGCCATTTTTACAGAGTTTTGCTTACTCAAAAGCTTCAATTTTGACCAATTTCAGGCACATAAATGACTTTAAACACACTTATTTTAGTTGAAAAAGTCTTAATTCACATCCAACAGTCGTCTGGAGTCAAAAGATTAAATGTTAAAATTTCATCGATATGGACCATTTTAGGGACGTTCGACAGGTCCGGAGTCATCGTTTTTCATCAGAAAATGAATTTTTCGGACTGTACCAAAAATGATTCAAAATGTCAAATGGATCGTGCCTCATGTTGAATAACCACTTTTTAACCCCTCAGAGTGACCAAAATTGCCATTTTTACAGAGTTTTGCTTACTCAAAAGCTTCAATTTTGACTAATTTCAGGCACATAAATGACTTTAAACACACTTATTTTAGTTGAAAAAGTCTTAATTCACATCCAACAGTCGTTTGGAGTCAAAAGATTAAATGTTAAAATTTCATCCATATTGACCATTTTGGGAACGTTCGACAGGTCCGGACTCATCGTTTTTCATCAGAAAATGAATTTTTCGGACTGTACTAAAAATGATTCAAAATGTCAAATGGATCGTGCCTCATGTTGAATAACCACTTTTTAACCCCTCAGAGTGACCAAAATTGCCATTTTTACAGAGTTTTGCTTACTCAAAAGCTTCAATTTTGACCAATTTCAGGCACATAAATGACTTTAAACACACTTATTTTAGTTGAAAAAGTCTTAATTCACATCCAACAGTCGTCTGGAGTCAAAAGATTAAATGTTAAAATTTCATCGATATGGACCATTTTGGGCACGTTCGACAGGTCCGGAGTCATCGTTTTTCATCAGAAAATTAATTTTTCGGACTGTACCAAAAATGATTCAAAATGTCAAATGGATCGTGCCTCATGTTGAATAACCACTTTTTAACCCCTCGGAGTGACCAAAATTGCCATTTTTACAGAGTTTTGTTTACTCAAAAGCTTTAATTTTGACCAATTTCAGGCACATAAATGACTTTAAACACACTTATTTTAGTTGAAAAAGTCTTAATTCACATCCAACAGTCGTTTGGAGTCAAAAGATTAAATGTTAAAATTTCATCCATATCAACCATTTTGGGAACGTTCGACAGGTCCGGAGTCATCGTTTTTCATCAGAAAATTAATTTTTCAGACTGTACCAAAAATGATTCAAAATGTCAAATGGTTCGTGCCTCATGTTGAATAACCACTTTTTAACCCCTCAGAGTGACCAAAATTGCCATTTTTACAGAGTTTTGCTTACTCAAAAGCTTCAATTTTGACCAATTTCAGGCACATAAATGACTTTAAACACACTTATTTTAGTTGAAAAAGTCTTAATTCACATCCAACAGTCGTCTGGAGTCAAAAGATTAAATGTTAAAATGTAATCGATATGGACCATTTTGGGCACGTTCGACAGGTCCGGAGTCATCGTTTTTCATCAGAAAATTAATTTTTCAGACTGTACCAAAAATGATTCAAAATGTCAAATGGATCGTGCCTCATGTTGAATAACCACTTTTTAACCCCTCAGAGTGACCAAAATTGCCATTTTTACAGAGTTTTGCTTACTCAAAAGCTTCAATTTTGACCAATTTCAGGCACATAAATGACTTTAAACACACTTATTTTAGTTGAAAAAGTCTTAATTCACATCCAACAGTCGTCTGGAGTCAATAGATTAAATGTTAAAAATTCATCGATATGGACCATTTTGGGACGTTCGACAGGTCCGGAGTCATCGTTTTTCATCAGAAAATGAATTTTTCGGACTGTACCAAAAATGATTCAAAATGTCAAATGGATCGTGCCTCATGTTGAATAACCACTTTTTAACCCCTCAGAGTGACCAAAATTGCCATTTTTACAGAGTTTTGCTTACTCAAAAGCTTCAATTTTGACCAATTTCAGGCACATAAATGACTTTAAACACACTTATTTTAGTTGAAAAAGTCTTAATTCACATCCAACAGTCGTTTGGAGTCAAAAGATTAAATGTTAAAATTTCATCCATATTGACCATTTTGGGAACGTTCGACAGGTCCGGAGTCATCCTTTTTCATCAGAAAATTAATTTTTCGGACTATACCAAAAATGATTCAAAATGTCAAATGGATCGTGCCTCATGTTGAATAACCACTTTTTAACCCCTCAGAGTGACCAAAATTGCCATTTTTACAGAGTTTTGCTTACTCAAAAGCGTCAATATTGACCAATTTCAGGCACATAAATGACTTTAAACACACTTATTTTAGTTGAAAAAGTCTTAATTCACATCCAACAGTCTTCTGAGTCAAAAGATTAAATGTTAAAATTTCATCAATATGGACCATTTTGGGGACATTCGACAGGTCCGGAGTCATCGTTTTTCATCAGAAAATGAATTTTTCGGACTGTACCAAAAATGATTCAAAATGTCAAATGGATCGTGCCTCATGTTGAATAACCACTTTTTAACCCCTCAGAGTGACCAAAATTGCCATTTTTACAGAGTTTTGCTTACTCAAAAGCTTCAATTTTGACCAATTTCAGGCACATAAATGACTTTAAACACACTTATTTTAGTTGAAAAAGTCTTAATTCACATCCAACAGTCGTTTGGAGTCAAAAGATTAAATGTTAAAATTTCATCCATATTGACCATTTTGGGAACGTTCGACAGGTCCGGAGTCATCGTTTTTCATCAGAAAATTAATTTTTCAGACTGTACCAAAAATGATTCAAAATGTCAAATGGATCGTGCCTCATGTTGAATAACCACTTTTTAACCCCTCAGAGTGACCAAAATTGCCATTTTTACAGTTTTGCTTACTCAAAAGCTTCAATTTTGACCAATTTCAGGCACATAAATGACTTTAAACACACTTATTTTAGTTGAAAAAGTCTTAATTCACATCCAACAGTCGTCTGGAGTCAAAAGATTAAATGTTAAAATGTAATCGATATGGACCATTTTGGGCACGTTCGACAGGTCCGGAGTCATCGTTTTTCATCAGAAAATTAATTTTTCGGACCATACCAAAAATGATTCAAAATGTCAAATGGATCGTGCCTCATGTTGAATAACCACTTTTTAACCCCTCAGAGTGACCAAAATTGCCATTTTTACAGAGTTTTGCTTACTCAAAAGCTTCAATATTGACCAATTTCAGGCACATAAATGACTTTAAACACACTTATTTTAGTTGAAAAAGTCTTAATTCACATCCAACAGTCGTCTGGAGTCAAAAGATTAAATGTTAAAATTTCATCAATATGGACCATTTTGGGGACATTCGACAGGTCCGGAGTCATCGTTTTTCATCAAAAAATGAATTTTTCGAACTGTACCAAAAATTATTCAAAATGTCAAATGGATCGTGCCTCATGTTGAATAACTACTTTTTAACCCCTCGGAGTGACCAAAATTGCCATTTTTACAGAGTTTTGCTTACTCAAAAGCTTCAATTTTGACCAATTTCAGGCACATAAATGACTTTAAACACACTTATTTTAGTTGAAAAAGTCTTAATTCACATCCAACAGTCGTTTGGAGTCAAAAGATCAAATGTTAAAATTTCATCCATATTGACCATTTTGGGAACGTTCAACAGGTCCGGAGTCATCGTTTTTCATCAGAAAATTAATTTTTCAGACTGTACCAAAAATGATTCAAAATGTCAAATGGATCGTGCCTCATGTTGAATAACCACTTTTTAACCCCTCAGAGTGACCAAAATTGCCATTTTTACAGAGTTTTGCTTACTCAAAAGCTTCAATTTTGACCAATTTCAGGCACATAAATGACTTTAAACACACTTATTTTAGTTGAAAAAGTCTTAATTCACATCCAACAGTCGTTTGGAGTCAAAAGATTAAATGTTAAAATTTCATCCATATTGACCATTTTGGGAACGTTCGACAGGTCCGGAGTCATCGTTTTTCATCAGAAAATTAATTTTTCAGACTGTACCAAAAATGATTCAAAATGTCAAATGGATCGTGCCTCATGTTGAATAACCACTTTTTAACCCCTCAGAGTGACCAAAATTGCCATTTTTACAGTTTTGCTTACTCAAAAGCTTCAATTTTGACCAATTTCAGGCACATAAATGACTTTAAACACACTTATTTTAGTTGAAAAAGTCTTAATTCACATCCAACAGTCGTCTGGAGTCAAAAGATTAAATGTTAAAATGTAATCGATATGGACCATTTTGGGCACGTTCGACAGGTCCGGAGTCATCGTTTTTCATCAGAAAATTAATTTTTCGGACCATACCAAAAATGATTCAAAATGTCAAATGGATCGTGCCTCATGTTGAATAACCACTTTTTAACCCCTCAGAGTGACCAAAATTGCCATTTTTACAGAGTTTTGCTTACTCAAAAGCTTCAATATTGACCAATTTCAGGCACATAAATGACTTTAAACACACTTATTTTAGTTGAAAAAGTCTTAATTCACATCCAACAGTCGTCTGGAGTCAAAAGATTAAATGTTAAAATTTCATCAATATGGACCATTTTGGGGACATTCGACAGGTCCGGAGTCATCGTTTTTCATCAGAAAATGAATTTTTCGAACTGTACCAAAAATTATTCAAAATGTCAAATGGATCGTGCCTCATGTTGAATAACTACTTTTTAACCCCTCGGAGTGACCAAAATTGCCATTTTTACAGAGTTTTGCTTACTCAAAAGCTTCAATTTTGACCAATTTCAGGCACATAAATGACTTTAAACACACGTATTTTAGTTGAAAAAGTCTTAATTCACATCCAACAGTCGTTTGGAGTCAAAAGATCAAATGTTAAAATTTCATCCATATTGACCATTTTGGGAACGTTCAACAGGTCCGGAGTCATCGTTTTTCATCAGAAAATTAATTTTTCAGACTGTACCAAAAATGATTCAAAATGTCAAATGGATCGTGCCTCATGTTGAATAACCACTTTTTAACCCCTCAGAGTGACCAAAATTGCCATTTTTACAGAGTTTTGCTTACTCAAAAGCTTCAATTTTGACCAATTTCAGGCACATAAATGACTTTAAACACACTTATTTTAGTTGAAAAAGTCTTAATTCACATCCAACAGTCGTCTGGAGTCAAAAGATTAAACGTTAAAATTTCATCGATATGGACCATTTTAGGGACGTTCGACAGGTCCGGGTCATCGTTTTTCATCAGAAAATGAATTTTTCGGACTGTACCAAAAATGATTCAAAATGTCAAATGGATCGTGCCTCATGTTGAATAACCACTTTTTAACCCCTCAGAGTGACCAAAATTGCCATTTTTACAGAGTTTTGCTTACTCAAAAGCTTCAATTTTGACTAATTTCAGGCACATAAATGACTTTAAACACACTTATTTTAGTTGAAAAAGTCTTAATTCACATCCAACAGTCGTCTGGAGTCAAAAGATTAAATGTTAAAATTTCATCAATATGGACCATTTTGGGGACATTCGACAGGTCCGGAGTCATCGTTTTTCATCAGAAAATGAATTTTTCGAACTGTACCAAAAATTATTCAAAATGTCAAATGGATCGTGCCTCATGTTGAGTAACTACTTTTTAACCCCTCGGAGTGACCAAAATTGCCATTTTTACAGAGTTTTGCTTACTCAAAAGCTTCAATTTTGACCAATTTCAGGCACATAAATGACTTTAAACACACTTATTTTAGTTGAAAAAGTCTTAATTCACATCTAACAGTCGTTTGGAGTCAAAAGATCAAATGTTAAAATTTCATCCATATTGACCATTTTGGGAACGTTCAACAGGTCCGGAGTCATCGTTTTTCATCAGAAAATTAATTTTTCAGACTGTACCAAAAATGATTCAAAATGTCAAATGGATCGTGCCTCATGTTGAATAACCACTTTTTAACCCCTCAGAGTGACCAAAATTGCCATTTTTACAGAGTTTTGCTTACTCAAAAGCTTCAATTTTGACCAATTTCAGGCACATAAATGACTTTAAACACACTTATTTTAGTTGAAAAAGTCTTAATTCACATCCAACAGTCGTCTGGAGTCAAAAGATTAAATGTTAAAATTTCATCGATATGGACCATTTTAGGGACGTTCGACAGGTCCGGAGTCATCGTTTTTCATCAGAAAATGAATTTTTCGGACTGTACCAAAAATGATTCAAAATGTCAAATGGATCGTGCCTCATGTTGAATAACCACTTTTTAACCCCTCAGAGTGACCAAAATTGCCATTTTTACAGAGTTTTGCTTACTCAAAAGCTTCAATTTTGACTAATTTCAGGCACATAAATGACTTTAAACACACTTATTTTAGTTGAAAAAGTCTTAATTCACATCCAACAGTCGTTTGGAGTCAAAAGATTAAATGTTAAAATTTCATCCATATTGACCATTTTGGGAACGTTCGACAGGTCCGGACTCATCGTTTTTCATCAGAAAATGAATTTTTCGGACTGTACTAAAAATGATTCAAAATGTCAAATGGATCGTGCCTCATGTTGAATAACCACTTTTTAACCCCTCAGAGTGACCAAAATTGCCATTTTTACAGAGTTTTGCTTACTCAAAAGCTTCAATTTTGACCAATTTCAGGCACATAAATGACTTTAAACACACTTATTTTAGTTGAAAAAGTCTTAATTCACATCCAACAGTCGTCTGGAGTCAAAAGATTAAATGTTAAAATTTCATCGATATGGACCATTTTGGGCACGTTCGACAGGTCCGGAGTCATCGTTTTTCATCAGAAAATTAATTTTTCGGACTATACCAAAAATGATTCAAAATGTCAAATGGATCGTGCCTCATGTTGAATAACCACTTTTTAACCCCTCAGAGTGACCAAAAGTGCCATTTTTACAGAGTTTTGCTTACTCAAAAGCTTCAATTTTGACCAATTTCAGGCACATTAATGACTTTAAACACACTTATTTTAGTTGAAAAAGTCTTAATTCACATCCAACAGTCGTTTGGAGTCAAAAGATTAAATGTTAAAATTTCATCCATATTGACCATTTTGGGAACGTTCGACAGGTCCGGAGTCATCCTTTTTCATCAGAAAATTAATTTTTCGGACTATACCAAAAATGATTCAAAATGTCAAATGGATCGTGCCTCATGTTGAATAACCACTTTTTAACCCCTCAGAGTGACCAAAATTGCCATTTTTACAGAGTTTTGCTTACTCAAAAGCGTCAATATTGACCAATTTCAGGCACATAAATGACTTTAAACACACTTATTTTAGTTGAAAAAGTCTTAATTCACATCCAACAGTCTTCTGAGTCAAAAGATTAAATGTTAAAATTTCATCAATATGGACCATTTTGGGGACATTCGACAGGTCCGGAGTCATCGTTTTTCATCAGAAAATGAATTTTTCGGACTGTACCAAAAATGATTCAAAATGTCAAATGGATCGTGCCTCATGTTGAATAACCACTTTTTAACCCCTCAGAGTGACCAAAATTGCCATTTTTACAGAGTTTTGCTTACTCAAAAGCTTCAATTTTGACCAATTTCAGGCACATAAATGACTTTAAACACACTTATTTTAGTTGAAAAAGTCTTAATTCACATCCAACAGTCGTTTGGAGTCAAAAGATTAAATGTTAAAATTTCATCCATATTGACCATTTTGGGAACGTTCGACAGGTCCGGAGTCATCGTTTTTCATCAGAAAATTAATTTTTCAGACTGTACCAAAAATGATTCAAAATGTCAAATGGATCGTGCCTCATGTTGAATAACCACTTTTTAACCCCTCAGAGTGACCAAAATTGCCATTTTTACAGTTTTGCTTACTCAAAAGCTTCAATTTTGACCAATTTCAGGCACATAAATGACTTTAAACACACTTATTTTAGTTGAAAAAGTCTTAATTCACATCCAACAGTCGTCTGGAGTCAAAAGATTAAATGTTAAAATGTAATCGATATGGACCATTTTGGGCACGTTCGACAGGTCCGGAGTCATCGTTTTTCATCAGAAAATTAATTTTTCGGACCATACCAAAAATGATTCAAAATGTCAAATGGATCGTGCCTCATGTTGAATAACCACTTTTTAACCCCTCAGAGTGACCAAAATTGCCATTTTTACAGAGTTTTGCTTACTCAAAAGCTTCAATATTGACCAATTTCAGGCACATAAATGACTTTAAACACACTTATTTTAGTTGAAAAAGTCTTAATTCACATCCAACAGTCGTCTGGAGTCAAAAGATTAAATGTTAAAATTTCATCAATATGGACCATTTTGGGGACATTCGACAGGTCCGGAGTCATCGTTTTTCATCAGAAAATGAATTTTTCGAACTGTACCAAAAATTATTCAAAATGTCAAATGGATCGTGCCTCATGTTGAATAACTACTTTTTAACCCCTCGGAGTGACCAAAATTGCCATTTTTACAGAGTTTTGCTTACTCAAAAGCTTCAATTTTGACCAATTTCAGGCACATAAATGACTTTAAACACACTTATTTTAGTTGAAAAAGTCTTAATTCACATCCAACAGTCGTTTGGAGTCAAAAGATCAAATGTTAAAATTTCATCCATATTGACCATTTTGGGAACGTTCAACAGGTCCGGAGTCATCGTTTTTCATCAGAAAATTAATTTTTCAGACTGTACCAAAAATGATTCAAATGTCAAATGGATCGTGCCTCATGTTGAATAACCACTTTTTAACCCCTCAGAGTGACCAAAATTGCCATTTTTACAGAGTTTTGCTTACTCAAAAGCTTCAATTTTGACCAATTTCAGGCACATAAATGACTTTAAACACACTTATTTTAGTTGAAAAAGTCTTAATTCACATCCAACAGTCGTCTGGAGTCAAAAGATTAAATGTTAAAATTTCATCGATATGGACCATTTTAGGGACGTTCGACAGGTCCGGGTCATCGTTTTTCATCAGAAAATGAATTTTTCGGACTGTACCAAAAATGATTCAAAATGTCAAATGGATCGTGCCTCATGTTGAATAACCACTTTTTAACCCCTCAGAGTGACCAAAATTGCCATTTTTACAGAGTTTTGCTTACTCAAAAGCTTCAATTTTGACTAATTTCAGGCACATAAATGACTTTAAACACACTTATTTTAGTTGAAAAAGTCTTAATTCACATCCAACAGTCGTCTGGAGTCAAAAGATTAAATGTTAAAATTTCATCAATATGGACCATTTTGGGGACATTCGACAGGTCCGGAGTCATCGTTTTTCATCAGAAAATGAATTTTTCGAACTGTACCAAAAATTATTCAAAATGTCAAATGGATCGTGCCTCATGTTGAGTAACTACTTTTTAACCCCTCGGAGTGACCAAAATTGCCATTTTTACAGAGTTTTGCTTACTCAAAAGCTTCAATTTTGACCAATTTCAGGCACATAAATGACTTTAAACACACTTATTTTAGTTGAAAAAGTCTTAATTCACATCCAACAGTCGTTTGGAGTCAAAAGATCAAATGTTAAAATTTCATCCATATTGACCATTTTGGGAACGTTCAACAGGTCCGGAGTCATCGTTTTTCATCAGAAAATTAATTTTTCAGACTGTACCAAAAATGATTCAAAATGTCAAATGGATCGTGCCTCATGTTGAATAACCACTTTTTAACCCCTCAGAGTGACCAAAATTGCCATTTTTACAGAGTTTTGCTTACTCAAAAGCTTCAATTTTGACCAATTTCAGGCACATAAATGACTTTAAACACACTTATTTTAGTTGAAAAAGTCTTAATTCACATCCAACAGTCGTCTGGAGTCAAAAGATTAAATGTTAAAATTTCATCGATATGGACCATTTTAGGGACGTTCGACAGGTCCGGAGTCATCGTTTTTCATCAGAAAATGAATTTTTCGGACTGTACCAAAAATGATTCAAAATGTCAAATGGATCGTGCCTCATGTTGAATAACCACTTTTTAACCCCTCAGAGTGACCAAAATTGCCATTTTTACAGAGTTTTGCTTACTCAAAAGCTTCAATTTTGACTAATTTCAGGCACATAAATGACTTTAAACACACTTATTTTAGTTGAAAAAGTCTTAATTCACATCCAACAGTCGTTTGGAGTCAAAAGATTAAATGTTAAAATTTCATCCATATTGACCATTTTGGGAACGTTCGACAGGTCCGGACTCATCGTTTTTCATCAGAAAATGAATTTTTCGGACTGTACTAAAAATGATTCAAAATGTCAAATGGATCGTGCCTCATGTTGAATAACCACTTTTTAACCCCTCAGAGTGACCAAAATTGCCATTTTTACAGAGTTTTGCTTACTCAAAAGCTTCAATTTTGACCAATTTCAGGCACATAAATGACTTTAAACACACTTATTTTAGTTGAAAAAGTCTTAATTCACATCCAACAGTCGTCTGGAGTCAAAAGATTAAATGTTAAAATTTCATCGATATGGACCATTTTGGGCACGTTCGACAGGTCCGGAGTCATCGTTTTTCATCAGAAAATTAATTTTTCGGACTATACCAAAAATGATTCAAAATGTCAAATGGATCGTGCCTCATGTTGAATAACCACTTTTTAACCCCTCAGAGTGACCAAAAGTGCCATTTTTACAGAGTTTTGCTTACTCAAAAGCTTCAATTTTGACCAATTTCAGGCACATTAATGACTTTAAACACACTTATTTTAGTTGAAAAAGTCTTAATTCACATCCAACAGTCGTTTGGAGTCAAAAGATTCAATGTTAAAATTTCATCCATATTGACCATTTTGGGAACGTTCGACAGGTCCGGAGTCATCGTTTTTCATCAGAAAATTAATTTTTCAGACTGTACCAAAAATGATTCAAAATGTCAAATGGATCGTGCCTCATGTTGAATAACCACTTTTTAACCCCTCGGAGTGACCAAAATTGCCATTTTTACAGAGTTTTGTTTACTCAAAAGCTTTAATTTTGACCAATTTCAGGCACATAAATGACTTTAAACACACTTATTTTAGTTGAAAAAGTCTTAATTCACATCCAACAGTCGTTTGGAGTCAAAAGATTAAATGTTAAAATTTCATCCATATCAACCATTTTGGGAACGTTCGACAGGTCCGGAGTCATCGTTTTTCATCAGAAAATTAATTTTTCAGACTGTACCAAAAATGATTCAAAATGTCAAATGGTTCGTGCCTCATGTTGAATAACCACTTTTTAACCCCTCAGAGTGACCAAAATTGCCATTTTTACAGAGTTTTGCTTACTCAAAAGCTTCAATTTTGACCAATTTCAGGCACATAAATGACTTTAAACACACTTATTTTAGTTGAAAAAGTCTTAATTCACATCCAACAGTCGTCTGGAGTCAAAAGATTAAATGTTAAAATGTAATCGATATGGACCATTTTGGGCACGTTCGACAGGTCCGGAGTCATCGTTTTTCATCAGAAAATTAATTTTTCAGACTGTACCAAAAATGATTCAAAATGTCAAATGGATCGTGCCTCATGTTGAATAACCACTTTTTAACCCCTCAGAGTGACCAAAATTGCCATTTTTACAGAGTTTTGCTTACTCAAAAGCTTCAATTTTGACCAATTTCAGGCACATAAATGACTTTAAACACACTTATTTTAGTTGAAAAAGTCTTAATTCACATCCAACAGTCGTCTGGAGTCAATAGATTAAATGTTAAAAATTCATCGATATGGACCATTTTGGGGACGTTCGACAGGTCCGGAGTCATCGTTTTTCATCAGAAAATGAATTTTTCGGACTGTACCAAAAATGATTCAAAATGTCAAATGGATCGTGCCTCATGTTGAATAACCACTTTTTAACCCCTCAGAGTGACCAAAATTGCCATTTTTACAGAGTTTTGCTTACTCAAAAGCTTCAATTTTGACCAATTTCAGGCACATAAATGACTTTAAACACACTTATTTTAGTTGAAAAAGTCTTAATTCACATCCAACAGTCGTTTGGAGTCAAAAGATTAAATGTTAAAATTTCATCCATATTGACCATTTTGGGAACGTTCGACAGGTCCGGAGTCATCCTTTTTCATCAGAAAATTAATTTTTCGGACTATACCAAAAATGATTCAAAATGTCAAATGGATCGTGCCTCATGTTGAATAACCACTTTTTAACCCCTCAGAGTGACCAAAATTGCCATTTTTACAGAGTTTTGCTTACTCAAAAGCGTCAATATTGACCAATTTCAGGCACATAAATGACTTTAAACACACTTATTTTAGTTGAAAAAGTCTTAATTCACATCCAACAGTCTTCTGAGTCAAAAGATTAAATGTTAAAATTTCATCAATATGGACCATTTTGGGGACATTCGACAGGTCCGGAGTCATCGTTTTTCATCAGAAAATGAATTTTTCGGACTGTACCAAAAATGATTCAAAATGTCAAATGGATCGTGCCTCATGTTGAATAACCACTTTTTAACCCCTCAGAGTGACCAAAATTGCCATTTTTACAGAGTTTTGCTTACTCAAAAGCTTCAATTTTGACCAATTTCAGGCACATAAATGACTTTAAACACACTTATTTTAGTTGAAAAAGTCTTAATTCACATCCAACAGTCGTTTGGAGTCAAAAGATTAAATGTTAAAATTTCATCCATATTGACCATTTTGGGAACGTTCGACAGGTCCGGAGTCATCGTTTTTCATCAGAAAATTAATTTTTCAGACTGTACCAAAAATGATTCAAAATGTCAAATGGATCGTGCCTCATGTTGAATAACCACTTTTTAACCCCTCAGAGTGACCAAAATTGCCATTTTTACAGTTTTGCTTACTCAAAAGCTTCAATTTTGACCAATTTCAGGCACATAAATGACTTTAAACACACTTATTTTAGTTGAAAAAGTCTTAATTCACATCCAACAGTCGTCTGGAGTCAAAAGATTAAATGTTAAAATGTAATCGATATGGACCATTTTGGGCACGTTCGACAGGTCCGGAGTCATCGTTTTTCATCAGAAAATTAATTTTTCGGACCATACCAAAAATGATTCAAAATGTCAAATGGATCGTGCCTCATGTTGAATAACCACTTTTTAACCCCTCAGAGTGACCAAAATTGCCATTTTTACAGAGTTTTGCTTACTCAAAAGCTTCAATATTGACCAATTTCAGGCACATAAATGACTTTAAACACACTTATTTTAGTTGAAAAAGTCTTAATTCACATCCAACAGTCGTCTGGAGTCAAAAGATTAAATGTTAAAATTTCATCAATATGGACCATTTTGGGGACATTCGACAGGTCCGGAGTCATCGTTTTTCATCAAAAAATGAATTTTTCGAACTGTACCAAAAATTATTCAAAATGTCAAATGGATCGTGCCTCATGTTGAATAACTACTTTTTAACCCCTCGGAGTGACCAAAATTGCCATTTTTACAGAGTTTTGCTTACTCAAAAGCTTCAATTTTGACCAATTTCAGGCACATAAATGACTTTAAACACACTTATTTTAGTTGAAAAAGTCTTAATTCACATCCAACAGTCGTTTGGAGTCAAAAGATCAAATGTTAAAATTTCATCCATATTGACCATTTTGGGAACGTTCAACAGGTCCGGAGTCATCGTTTTTCATCAGAAAATTAATTTTTCAGACTGTACCAAAAATGATTCAAAATGTCAAATGGATCGTGCCTCATGTTGAATAACCACTTTTTAACCCCTCAGAGTGACCAAAATTGCCATTTTTACAGAGTTTTGCTTACTCAAAAGCTTCAATTTTGACCAATTTCAGGCACATAAATGACTTTAAACACACTTATTTTAGTTGAAAAAGTCTTAATTCACATCCAACAGTCGTTTGGAGTCAAAAGATTAAATGTTAAAATTTCATCCATATTGACCATTTTGGGAACGTTCGACAGGTCCGGAGTCATCGTTTTTCATCAGAAAATTAATTTTTCAGACTGTACCAAAAATGATTCAAAATGTCAAATGGATCGTGCCTCATGTTGAATAACCACTTTTTAACCCCTCAGAGTGACCAAAATTGCCATTTTTACAGAGTTTTGCTTACTCAAAAGCTTCAATTTTGACCAATTTCAGGCACATAAATGACTTTAAACACACTTATTTTAGTTGAAAAAGTCTTAATTCACATCCAACAGTCGTCTGGAGTCAATAGATTAAATGTTAAAAATTCATCGATATGGACCATTTTGGGGACGTTCGACAGGTCCGGAGTCATCGTTTTTCATCAGAAAATGAATTTTTCGGACTGTACCAAAAATGATTCAAAATGTCAAATGGATCGTGCCTCATGTTGAATAACCACTTTTTAACCCCTCAGAGTGACCAAAATTGCCATTTTTACAGAGTTTTGCTTACTCAAAAGCTTCAATTTTGACCAATTTCAGGCACATAAATGACTTTAAACACACTTATTTTAGTTGAAAAAGTCTTAATTCACATCCAACAGTCGTTTGGAGTCAAAAGATTAAATGTTAAAATTTCATCCATATTGACCATTTTGGGAACGTTCGACAGGTCCGGAGTCATCCTTTTTCATCAGAAAATTAATTTTTCGGACTATACCAAAAATGATTCAAAATGTCAAATGGATCGTGCCTCATGTTGAATAACCACTTTTTAACCCCTCAGAGTGACCAAAATTGCCATTTTTACAGAGTTTTGCTTACTCAAAAGCGTCAATATTGACCAATTTCAGGCACATAAATGACTTTAAACACACTTATTTTAGTTGAAAAAGTCTTAATTCACATCCAACAGTCTTCTGAGTCAAAAGATTAAATGTTAAAATTTCATCAATATGGACCATTTTGGGGACATTCGACAGGTCCGGAGTCATCGTTTTTCATCAGAAAATGAATTTTTCGGACTGTACCAAAAATGATTCAAAATGTCAAATGGATCGTGCCTCATGTTGAATAACCACTTTTTAACCCCTCAGAGTGACCAAAATTGCCATTTTTACAGAGTTTTGCTTACTCAAAAGCTTCAATTTTGACCAATTTCAGGCACATAAATGACTTTAAACACACTTATTTTAGTTGAAAAAGTCTTAATTCACATCCAACAGTCGTTTGGAGTCAAAAGATTAAATGTTAAAATTTCATCCATATTGACCATTTTGGGAACGTTCGACAGGTCCGGAGTCATCGTTTTTCATCAGAAAATTAATTTTTCAGACTGTACCAAAAATGATTCAAAATGTCAAATGGATCGTGCCTCATGTTGAATAACCACTTTTTAACCCCTCAGAGTGACCAAAATTGCCATTTTTACAGTTTTGCTTACTCAAAAGCTTCAATTTTGACCAATTTCAGGCACATAAATGACTTTAAACACACTTATTTTAGTTGAAAAAGTCTTAATTCACATCCAACAGTCGTCTGGAGTCAAAAGATTAAATGTTAAAATGTAATCGATATGGACCATTTTGGGCACGTTCGACAGGTCCGGAGTCATCGTTTTTCATCAGAAAATTAATTTTTCGGACCATACCAAAAATGATTCAAAATGTCAAATGGATCGTGCCTCATGTTGAATAACCACTTTTTAACCCCTCAGAGTGACCAAAATTGCCATTTTTACAGAGTTTTGCTTACTCAAAAGCTTCAATATTGACCAATTTCAGGCACATAAATGACTTTAAACACACTTATTTTAGTTGAAAAAGTCTTAATTCACATCCAACAGTCGTCTGGAGTCAAAAGATTAAATGTTAAAATTTCATCAATATGGACCATTTTGGGGACATTCGACAGGTCCGGAGTCATCGTTTTTCATCAAAAAATGAATTTTTCGAACTGTACCAAAAATTATTCAAAATGTCAAATGGATCGTGCCTCATGTTGAATAACTACTTTTTAACCCCTCGGAGTGACCAAAATTGCCATTTTTACAGAGTTTTGCTTACTCAAAAGCTTCAATTTTGACCAATTTCAGGCACATAAATGACTTTAAACACACTTATTTTAGTTGAAAAAGTCTTAATTCACATCCAACAGTCGTTTGGAGTCAAAAGATCAAATGTTAAAATTTCATCCATATTGACCATTTTGGGAACGTTCAACAGGTCCGGAGTCATCGTTTTTCATCAGAAAATTAATTTTTCAGACTGTACCAAAAATGATTCAAAATGTCAAATGGATCGTGCCTCATGTTGAATAACCACTTTTTAACCCCTCAGAGTGACCAAAATTGCCATTTTTACAGAGTTTTGCTTACTCAAAAGCTTCAATTTTGACCAATTTCAGGCACATAAATGACTTTAAACACACTTATTTTAGTTGAAAAAGTCTTAATTCACATCCAACAGTCGTTTGGAGTCAAAAGATTAAATGTTAAAATTTCATCCATATTGACCATTTTGGGAACGTTCGACAGGTCCGGAGTCATCGTTTTTCATCAGAAAATTAATTTTTCAGACTGTACCAAAAATGATTCAAAATGTCAAATGGATCGTGCCTCATGTTGAATAACCACTTTTTAACCCCTCAGAGTGACCAAAATTGCCATTTTTACAGTTTTGCTTACTCAAAAGCTTCAATTTTGACCAATTTCAGGCACATAAATGACTTTAAACACACTTATTTTAGTTGAAAAAGTCTTAATTCACATCCAACAGTCGTCTGGAGTCAAAAGATTAAATGTTAAAATGTAATCGATATGGACCATTTTGGGCACGTTCGACAGGTCCGGAGTCATCGTTTTTCATCAGAAAATTAATTTTTCGGACCATACCAAAAATGATTCAAAATGTCAAATGGATCGTGCCTCATGTTGAATAACCACTTTTTAACCCCTCAGAGTGACCAAAATTGCCATTTTTACAGAGTTTTGCTTACTCAAAAGCTTCAATATTGACCAATTTCAGGCACATAAATGACTTTAAACACTTATTTTAGTTGAAAAAGTCTTAATTCACATCCAACAGTCGTCTGGAGTCAAAAGATTAAATGTTAAAATTTCATCAATATGGACCATTTTGGGGACATTCGACAGGTCCGGAGTCATCGTTTTTCATCAGAAAATGAATTTTTCGAACTGTACCAAAAATTATTCAAAATGTCAAATGGATCGTGCCTCATGTTGAATAACTACTTTTTAACCCCTCGGAGTGACCAAAATTGCCATTTTTACAGAGTTTTGCTTACTCAAAAGCTTCAATTTTGACCAATTTCAGGCACATAAATGACTTTAAACACACGTATTTTAGTTGAAAAAGTCTTAATTCACATCCAACAGTCGTTTGGAGTCAAAAGATCAAATGTTAAAATTTCATCCATATTGACCATTTTGGGAACGTTCAACAGGTCCGGAGTCATCGTTTTTCATCAGAAAATTAATTTTTCAGACTGTACCAAAAATGATTCAAAATGTCAAATGGATCGTGCCTCATGTTGAATAACCACTTTTTAACCCCTCAGAGTGACCAAAATTGCCATTTTTACAGAGTTTTGCTTACTCAAAAGCTTCAATTTTGACCAATTTCAGGCACATAAATGACTTTAAACACACTTATTTTAGTTGAAAAAGTCTTAATTCACATCCAACAGTCGTCTGGAGTCAAAAGATTAAATGTTAAAATTTCATCGATATGGACCATTTTAGGGACGTTCGACAGGTCCGGGTCATCGTTTTTCATCAGAAAATGAATTTTTCGGACTGTACCAAAAATGATTCAAAATGTCAAATGGATCGTGCCTCATGTTGAATAACCACTTTTTAACCCCTCAGAGTGACCAAAATTGCCATTTTTACAGAGTTTTGCTTACTCAAAAGCTTCAATTTTGACTAATTTCAGGCACATAAATGACTTTAAACACACTTATTTTAGTTGAAAAAGTCTTAATTCACATCCAACAG
The DNA here is from genome assembly GCF_964263255.1 of Lissotriton vulgaris. Classification (NCBI taxonomy): domain Eukaryota; kingdom Metazoa; phylum Chordata; class Amphibia; order Caudata; family Salamandridae; genus Lissotriton; species Lissotriton vulgaris. The sequence goes on from NW_028248067.1 coordinate 875,023, forward strand.
TCGTCTGGAGTCAAAAGATTAAATGTTAAAATTTCATCAATATGGACCATTTTGGGGACATTCGACAGGTCCGGAGTCATCGTTTTTCATCAGAAAATGAATTTTTCGAACTGTACCAAAAATTATTCAAAATGTCAAATGGATCGTGCCTCATGTTGAGTAACTACTTTTTAACCCCTCGGAGTGACCAAAATTGCCATTTTTACAGAGTTTTGCTTACTCAAAAGCTTCAATTTTGACCAATTTCAGGCACATAAATGACTTTAAACACACTTATTTTAGTTGAAAAAGTCTTAATTCACATCTAACAGTCGTTTGGAGTCAAAAGATCAAATGTTAAAATTTCATCCATATTGACCATTTTGGGAACGTTCAACAGGTCCGGAGTCATCGTTTTTCATCAGAAAATTAATTTTTCAGACTGTACCAAAAATGATTCAAAATGTCAAATGGATCGTGCCTCATGTTGAATAACCACTTTTTAACCCCTCAGAGTGACCAAAATTGCCATTTTTACAGAGTTTTGCTTACTCAAAAGCTTCAATTTTGACCAATTTCAGGCACATAAATGACTTTAAACACACTTATTTTAGTTGAAAAAGTCTTAATTCACATCCAACAGTCGTCTGGAGTCAAAAGATTAAATGTTAAAATTTCATCGATATGGACCATTTTAGGGACGTTCGCAGGTCCGGAGTCATCGTTTTTCATCAGAAAATGAATTTTTCGGACTGTACCAAAAATGATTCAAAATGTCAAATGGATCGTGCCTCATGTTGAATAACCACTTTTTAACCCCTCAGAGTGACCAAAATTGCCATTTTTACAGAGTTTTGCTTACTCAAAAGCTTCAATTTTGACTAATTTCAGGCACATAAATGACTTTAAACACACTTATTTTAGTTGAAAAAGTCTTAATTCACATCCAACAGTCGTTTGGAGTCAAAAGATTAAATGTTAAAATTTCATCCATATTGACCATTTTGGGAACGTTCGACAGGTCCGGACTCATCGTTTTTCATCAGAAAATGAATTTTTCGGACTGTACTAAAAATGATTCAAAATGTCAAATGGATCGTGCCTCATGTTGAATAACCACTTTTTAACCCCTCAGAGTGACCAAAATTGCCATTTTTACAGAGTTTTGCTTACTCAAAAGCTTCAATTTTGACCAATTTCAGGCACATAAATGACTTTAAACACACTTATTTTAGTTGAAAAAGTCTTAATTCACATCCAACAGTCGTCTGGAGTCAAAAGATTAAATGTTAAAATTTCATCGATATGGACCATTTTGGGCACGTTCGACAGGTCCGGAGTCATCGTTTTTCATCAGAAAATTAATTTTTCGGACTATACCAAAAATGATTCAAAATGTCAAATGGATCGTGCCTCATGTTGAATAACCACTTTTTAACCCCTCAGAGTGACCAAAAGTGCCATTTTTACAGAGTTTTGCTTACTCAAAAGCTTCAATTTTGACCAATTTCAGGCACATTAATGACTTTAAACACACTTATTTTAGTTGAAAAAGTCTTAATTCACATCCAACAGTCGTTTGGAGTCAAAAGATTCAATGTTAAAATTTCATCCATATTGACCATTTTGGGAACGTTCGACAGGTCCGGAGTCATCGTTTTTCATCAGAAAATTAATTTTTCAGACTGTACCAAAAATGATTCAAAATGTCAAATGGATCGTGCCTCATGTTGAATAACCACTTTTTAACCCCTCGGAGTGACCAAAATTGCCATTTTTACAGAGTTTTGTTTACTCAAAAGCTTTAATTTTGACCAATTTCAGGCACATAAATGACTTTAAACACACTTATTTTAGTTGAAAAAGTCTTAATTCACATCCAACAGTCGTTTGGAGTCAAAAGATTAAATGTTAAAATTTCATCCATATCAACCATTTTGGGAACGTTCGACAGGTCCGGAGTCATCGTTTTTCATCAGAAAATTAATTTTTCAGACTGTACCAAAAATGATTCAAAATGTCAAATGGTTCGTGCCTCATGTTGAATAACCACTTTTTAACCCCTCAGAGTGACCAAAATTGCAATTTTTACAGAGTTTTGCTTACTCAAAAGCTTCAATTTTGACCAATTTCAGTCACATAAATGACTTTAAACACACTTATTTTAGTTGAAAAAGTCTTAATTCACATCCAACAGTCGTCTGGAGTCAAAAGATTAAATGTTAAAATGTAATCGATATGGACCATTTTGGGCACGTTCGACAGGTCCGGAGTCATCGTTTTTCATCAGAAAATTAATTTTTCAGACTGTACCAAAAATGATTCAAAATGTCAAATGGATCGTGCCTCATGTTGAATAACCACTTTTTAACCCCTCAGAGTGACCAAAATTGCCATTTTTACAGAGTTTTGCTTACTCAAAAGCTTCAATTTTGACCAATTTCAGGCACATAAATGACTTTAAACACACTTATTTTAGTTGAAAAAGTCTTAATTCACATCCAACAGTCGTCTGGAGTCAATAGATTAAATGTTAAAAATTCATCGATATGGACCATTTTGGGGACGTTCGACAGGTCCGGAGTCATCGTTTTTCATCAGAAAATGAATTTTTCGGACTGTACCAAAAATGATTCAAAATGTCAAATGGATCGTGCCTCATGTTGAATAACCACTTTTTAACCCCTCAGAGTGACCAAAATTGCCATTTTTACAGAGTTTTGCTTACTCAAAAGCTTCAATTTTGACCAATTTCAGGCACATAAATGACTTTAAACACACTTATTTTAGTTGAAAAAGTCTTAATTCACATCCAACAGTCGTTTGGAGTCAAAAGATTAAATGTTAAAATTTCATCCATATTGACCATTTTGGGAACGTTCGACAGGTCCGGAGTCATCCTTTTTCATCAGAAAATTAATTTTTCGGACTATACCAAAAATGATTCAAAATGTCAAATGGATCGTGCCTCATGTTGAATAACCACTTTTTAACCCCTCAGAGTGACCAAAATTGCCATTTTTACAGAGTTTTGCTTACTCAAAAGCGTCAATATTGACCAATTTCAGGCACATAAATGACTTTAAACACACTTATTTTAGTTGTATAAGTCTTAATTCACATCCAACAGTCTTCTGAGTCAAAAGATTAAATGTTAAAATTTCATCAATATGGACCATTTTGGGGACATTCGACAGGTCCGGAGTCATCGTTTTTCATCAGAAAATGAATTTTTCGGACTGTACCAAAAATGATTCAAAATGTCAAATGGATCGTGCCTCATGTTGAATAACCACTTTTTAACCCCTCAGAGTGACCAAAATTGCCATTTTTACAGAGTTTTGCTTACTCAAAAGCTTCAATTTTGACCAATTTCAGGCACATAAATGACTTTAAACACACTTACTTTAGTTGAAAAAGTCTTAATTCACATCCAACAGTCGTTTGGAGTCAAAAGATTAAATGTTAAAATTTCATCCATATTGACCATTTTGGGAACGTTCGACAGGTCCGGAGTCATCGTTTTTCATCAGAAAATTAATTTTTCAGACTGTACCAAAAATGATTCAAAATGTCAAATGGATCGTGCCTCATGTTGAATAACCACTTTTTAACCCCTCAGAGTGACCAAAATTGCCATTTTTACAGTTTTGCTTACTCAAAAGCTTCAATTTTGACCAATTTCAGGCACATAAATGACTTTAAACACACTTATTTTAGTTGAAAAAGTCTTAATTCACATCCAACAGTCGTCTGGAGTCAAAAGATTAAATGTTAAAATGTAATCGATATGGACCATTTTGGGCACGTTCGACAGGTCCGGAGTCATCGTTTTTCATCAGAAAATTAATTTTTCGGACCATACCAAAAATGATTCAAAATGTCAAATGGATCGTGCCTCATGTTGAATAACCACTTTTTAACCCCTCAGAGTGACCAAAATTGCCATTTTTACAGAGTTTTGCTTACTCAAAAGCTTCAATATTGACCAATTTCAGGCACATAAATGACTTTAAACACACTTATTTTAGTTGAAAAAGTCTTAATTCACATCCAACAGTCGTCTGGAGTCAAAAGATTAAATGTTAAAATTTCATCAATATGGACCATTTTGGGGACATTCGACAGGTCCGGAGTCATCGTTTTTCATCAGAAAATGAATTTTTCGAACTGTACCAAAAATTATTCAAAATGTCAAATGGATCGTGCCTCATGTTGAATAACTACTTTTTAACCCCTCGGAGTGACCAAAATTGCCATTTTTACAGAGTTTTGCTTACTCAAAAGCTTCAATTTTGACCAATTTCAGGCACATAAATGACTTTAAACACACTTATTTTAGTTGAAAAAGTCTTAATTCACATCCAACAGTCGTTTGGAGTCAAAAGATCAAATGTTAAAATTTCATCCATATTGACCATTTTGGGAACGTTCAACAGGTCCGGAGTCATCGTTTTTCATCAGAAAATTAATTTTTCAGACTGTACCAAAAATGATTCAAAATGTCAAATGGATCGTGCCTCATGTTGAATAAACACTTTTTAACCCCTCAGAGTGACCAAAATTGCCATTTTTACAGAGTTTTGCTTACTCAAAAGCTTCAATTTTGACCAATTTCAGGCACATAAATGACTTTAAACACACTTATTTTAGTTGAAAAAGTCTTAATTCACATCCAACAGTCGTTTGGAGTCAAAAGATTAAATGTTAAAATTTCATCCATATTGACCATTTTGGGAACGTTCGACAGGTCCGGAGTCATCGTTTTTCATCAGAAAATTAATTTTTCAGACTGTACCAAAAATGATTCAAAATGTCAAATGGATCGTGCCTCATGTTGAATAACCACTTTTTAACCCCTCAGAGTGACCAAAATTGCCATTTTTACAGTTTTGCTTACTCAAAAGCTTCAATTTTGACCAATTTCAGGCACATAAATGACTTTAAACACACTTATTTTAGTTGAAAAAGTCTTAATTCACATCCAACAGTCGTCTGGAGTCAAAAGATTAAATGTTAAAATGTAATCGATATGGACCATTTTGGGCACGTTCGACAGGTCCGGAGTCATCGTTTTTCATCAGAAAATTAATTTTTCGGACCATACCAAAAATGATTCAAAATGTCAAATGGATCGTGCCTCATGTTGAATAACCACTTTTTAACCCCTCAGAGTGACCAAAATTGCCATTTTTACAGAGTTTTGCTTACTCAAAAGCTTCAATATTGACCAATTTCAGGCACATAAATGACTTTAAACACACTTATTTTAGTTGAAAAAGTCTTAATTCACATCCAACAGTCGTCTGGAGTCAAAAGATTAAATGTTAAAATTTCATCAATATGGACCATTTTGGGGACATTCGACAGGTCCGGAGTCATCGTTTTTCATCAGAAAATGAATTTTTCGAACTGTACCAAAAATTATTCAAAATGTCAAATGGATCGTGCCTCATGTTGAATAACTACTTTTTAACCCCTCGGAGTGACCAAAATTGCCATTTTTACAGAGTTTTGCTTACTCAAAAGCTTCAATTTTGACCAATTTCAGGCACATAAATGACTTTAAACACACTTATTTTAGTTGAAAAAGTCTTAATTCACATCCAACAGTCGTCTGGAGTCAAAAGATTAAATGTTAAAATTTCATCGATATGGACCATTTTAGGGACGTTCGACAGGTCCGGGTCATCGTTTTTCATCAGAAAATGAATTTTTCGGACTGTACCAAAAATGATTCAAAATGTCAAATGGATCGTGCCTCATGTTGAATAACCACTTTTTAACCCCTCAGAGTGACCAAAATTGCCATTTTTACAGAGTTTTGCTTACTCAAAAGCTTCAATTTTGACTAATTTCAGGCACATAAATGACTTTAAACACACTTATTTTAGTTGAAAAAGTCTTAATTCACATCCAACAGTCGTCTGGAGTCAAAAGATTAAATGTTAAAATTTCATCAATATGGACCATTTTGGGGACATTCGACAGGTCCGGAGTCATCGTTTTTCATCAGAAAATGAATTTTTCGAACTGTACCAAAATTATTCAAAATGTCAAATGGATCGTGCCTCATGTTGAGTAACTACTTTTTAACCCCTCGGAGTGACCAAAATTGCCATTTTTACAGAGTTTTGCTTACTCAAAAGCTTCAATTTTGACCAATTTCAGGCACATAAATGACTTTAAACACACTTATTTTAGTTGAAAAAGTCTTAATTCACATCCAACAGTCGTTTGGAGTCAAAAGATCAAATGTTAAAATTTCATCCATATTGACCATTTTGGGAACGTTCAACAGGTCTGGAGTCATCGTTTTTCATCAGAAAATTAATTTTTCAGACTGTACCAAAAATGATTCAAAATGTCAAATGGATCGTGCCTCATGTTGAATAACCACTTTTTAACCCCTCAGAGTGACCAAAATTGCCATTTTTACAGAGTTTTGCTTACTCAAAAGCTTCAATTTTGACCAATTTCAGGCACATAAATGACTTTAAACACACTTATTTTAGTTGAAAAAGTCTTAATTCACATCCAACAGTCGTCTGGAGTCAAAAGATTAAATGTTAAAATTTCATCGATATGGACCATTTTAGGGACGTTCGACAGGTCCGGAGTCATCGTTTTTCATCAGAAAATGAATTTTTCGGACTGTACCAAAAATGATTCAAAATGTCAAATGGATCGTGCCTCATGTTGAATAACCACTTTTTAACCCCTCAGAGTGACCAAAATTGCCATTTTTACAGAGTTTTGCTTACTCAAAAGCTTCAATTTTGACTAATTTCAGGCACATAAATGACTTTAAACACACTTATTTTAGTTGAAAAAGTCTTAATTCACATCCAACAGTCGTTTGGAGTCAAAAGATTAAATGTTAAAATTTCATCCATATTGACCATTTTGGGAACGTTCGACAGGTCCGGACTCATCGTTTTTCATCAGAAAATGAATTTTTCGGACTGTACTAAAAATGATTCAAAATGTCAAATGGATCGTGCCTCATGTTGAATAACCACTTTTTAACCCCTCAGAGTGACCAAAATTGCCATTTTTACAGAGTTTTGCTTACTCAAAAGCTTCAATTTTGACCAATTTCAGGCACATAAATGACTTTAAACACACTTATTTTAGTTGAAAAAGTCTTAATTCACATCCAACAGTCGTCTGGAGTCAAAAGATTAAATGTTAAAATTTCATCGATATGGACCATTTTGGGCATGTTCGACAGGTCCGGAGTCATCGTTTTTCATCAGAAAATTAATTTTTCGGACTATACCAAAAATGATTCAAAATGTCAAATGGATCGTGCCTCATGTTGAATAACCACTTTTTAACCCCTCAGAGTGACCAAAAGTGCCATTTTTACAGAGTTTTGCTTACTCAAAAGCTTCAATTTTGACCAATTTCAGGCACATTAATGACTTTAAACACACTTATTTTAGTTGAAAAAGTCTTAATTCACATCCAACAGTCGTTTGGAGTCAAAAGATTCAATGTTAAAATTTCATCCATATTGACCATTTTGGGAACGTTCGACAGGTCCGGAGTCATCGTTTTTCATCAGAAAATTAATTTTTCAGACTGTACCAAAAATGATTCAAAATGTCAAATGGATCGTGCCTCATGTTGAATAACCACTTTTTAACCCCTCGGAGTGACCAAAATTGCCATTTTTACAGAGTTTTGTTTACTCAAAAGCTTTAATTTTGACCAATTTCAGGCACATAAATGACTTTAAACACACTTATTTTAGTTGAAAAAGTCTTAATTCACATCCAACAGTCGTTTGGAGTCAAAAGATTAAATGTTAAAATTTCATCCATATCAACCATTTTGGGAACGTTCGACAGGTCCGGAGTCATCGTTTTTCATCAGAAAATTAATTTTTCAGACTGTACCAAAAATGATTCAAAATGTCAAATGGTTCGTGCCTCATGTTGAATAACCACTTTTTAACCCCTCAGAGTGACCAAAATTGCCATTTTTACAGAGTTTTGCTTACTCAAAAGCTTCAATTTTGACCAATTTCAGGCACATAAATGACTTTAAACACACTTATTTTAGTTGAAAAAGTCTTAATTCACATCCAACAGTCGTCTGGAGTCAAAAGATTAAATGTTAAAATGTAATCGATATGGACCATTTTGGGCACGTTCGACAGGTCCGGAGTCATCGTTTTTCATCAGAAAATTAATTTTTCAGACTGTACCAAAAATGATTCAAAATGTCAAATGGATCGTGCCTCATGTTGAATAACCACTTTTTAACCCCTCAGAGTGACCAAAATTGCCATTTTTACAGAGTTTTGCTTACTCAAAAGCTTCAATTTTGACCAATTTCAGGCACATAAATGACTTTAAACACACTTATTTTAGTTGAAAAAGTCTTAATTCACATCCAACAGTCGTCTGGAGTCAAAAGATTAAATGTTAAAATTTCATCGATATGGACCATTTTGGGCACGTTCGACAGGTCCGGAGTCATCGTTTTTCATCAGAAAATTAATTTTTCGGACTATACCAAAAATGATTCAAAATGTCAAATGGATCGTGCCTCATGTTGAATAACCACTTTTTAACCCCTCAGAGTGACCAAAAGTGCCATTTTTACAGAGTTTTGCTTACTCAAAAGCTTCAATTTTGACCAATTTCAGGCACATTAATGACTTTAAACACACTTATTTTAGTTGAAAAAGTCTTAATTCACATCCAACAGTCGTTTGGAGTCAAAAGATTCAATGTTAAAATTTCATCCATATTGACCATTTTGGGAACGTTCGACAGGTCCGGAGTCATCGTTTTTCATCAGAAAATTAATTTTTCAGACTGTACCAAAAATGATTCAAAATGTCAAATGGATCGTGCCTCATGTTGAATAACCACTTTTTAACCCCTCGGAGTGACCAAAATTGCCATTTTTACAGAGTTTTGTTTACTCAAAAGCTTTAATTTTGACCAATTTCAGGCACATAAATGACTTTAAACACACTTATTTTAGTTGAAAAAGTCTTAATTCACATCCAACAGTCGTTTGGAGTCAAAAGATTAAATGTTAAAATTTCATCCATATCAACCATTTTGGGAACGTTCGACAGGTCCGGAGTCATCGTTTTTCATCAGAAAATTAATTTTTCAGACTGTACCAAAAATGATTCAAAATGTCAAATGGTTCGTGCCTCATGTTGAATAACCACTTTTTAACCCCTCAGAGTGACCAAAATTGCCATTTTTACAGAGTTTTGCTTACTCAAAAGCTTCAATTTTGACCAATTTCAGGCACATAAATGACTTTAAACACACTTATTTTAGTTGAAAAAGTCTTAATTCACATCCAACAGTCGTCTGGAGTCAAAAGATTAAATGTTAAAATGTAATCGATATGGACCATTTTGGGCACGTTCGACAGGTCCGGAGTCATCGTTTTTCATCAGAAAATTAATTTTTCAGACTGTACCAAAAATGATTCAAAATGTCAAATGGATCGTGCCTCATGTTGAATAACCACTTTTTAACCCCTCAGAGTGACCAAAATTGCCATTTTTACAGAGTTTTGCTTACTCAAAAGCTTCAATTTTGACCAATTTCAGGCACATAAATGACTTTAAACACACTTATTTTAGTTGAAAAAGTCTTAATTCACATCCAACAGTCGTTTGGAGTCAAAAGATTAAATGTTAAAATTTCATCCATATTGACCATTTTGGGAACGTTCGACAGGTCCGGAGTCATCGTTTTTCATCAGAAAATGAATTTTTCGGACTGTACCAAAAATGATTCAAAATGTCAAATGGATCGTGCCTCATGTTGAATAACCACTTTTTAACCCCTCAGAGTGACCAAAATTGCCATTTTTACAGAGTTTTGCTTACTCAAAAGCTTCAATTTTGACTAATTTCAGGCACATAAATGACTTTAAACACACTTATTTTAGTTGAAAAAGTCTTAATTCACATCCAACAGTCGTTTGGAGTCAAAAGATTAAATGTTAAAATTTCATCCATATTGACCATTTTGGGAACGTTCGACAGGTCCGGACTCATCGTTTTTCATCAGAAAATGAATTTTTCGGACTGTACTAAAAATGATTCAAAATGTCAAATGGATCGTGCCTCATGTTGAATAACCACTTTTTAACCCCTCAGAGTGACCAAAATTGCCATTTTTACAGAGTTTTGCTTACTCAAAAGCTTCAATTTTGACCAATTTCAGGCACATAAATGACTTTAAACACACTTATTTTAGTTGAAAAAGTCTTAATTCACATCCAACAGTCGTCTGGAGTCAAAAGATTAAATGTTAAAATTTCATCGATATGGACCATTTTGGGCACGTTCGACAGGTCCGGAGTCATCGTTTTTCATCAGAAAATTAATTTTTCGGACTATACCAAAAATGATTCAAAATGTCAAATGGATCGTGCCTCATGTTGAATAACCACTTTTTAACCCCTCAGAGTGACCAAAAGTGCCATTTTTACAGAGTTTTGCTTACTCAAAAGCTTCAATTTTGACCAATTTCAGGCACATTAATGACTTTAAACACACTTATTTTAGTTGAAAAAGTCTTAATTCACATCCAACAGTCGTTTGGAGTCAAAAGATTAAATGTTAAAATTTCATCCATATCAACCATTTTGGGAACGTTCGACAGGTCCGGAGTCATCGTTTTTCATCAGAAAATTAATTTTTCAGACTGTACCAAAAATGATTCAAAATGTCAAATGGTTCGTGCCTCATGTTGAATAACCACTTTTTAACCCCTCAGAGTGACCAAAATTGCCATTTTTACAGAGTTTTGCTTACTCAAAAGCTTCAATTTTGACCAATTTCAGGCACATAAATGACTTTAAACACACTTATTTTAGTTGAAAAAGTCTTAATTCACATCCAACAGTCGTCTGGAGTCAAAAGATTAAATGTTAAAATGTAATCGATATGGACCATTTTGGGCACGTTCGACAGGTCCGGAGTCATCGTTTTTCATCAGAAAATTAATTTTTCAGACTGTACCAAAAATGATTCAAAATGTCAAATGGATCGTGCCTCATGTTGAATAACCACTTTTTAACCCCTCAGAGTGACCAAAATTGCCATTTTTACAGAGTTTTGCTTACTCAAAAGCTTCAATTTTGACCAATTTCAGGCACATAAATGACTTTAAACACACTTATTTTAGTTGAAAAAGTCTTAATTCACATCCAACAGTCGTTTGGAGTCAAAAGATTAAATGTTAAAATTTCATCCATATTGACCATTTTGGGAACGTTCGACAGGTCCGGAGTCATCCTTTTTCATCAGAAAATTAATTTTTCGGACTATACCAAAAATGATTCAAAATGTCAAATGGATCGTGCCTCATGTTGAATAACCACTTTTTAACCCCTCAGAGTGACCAAAATTGCCATTTTTACAGAGTTTTGCTTACTCAAAAGCGTCAATATTGACCAATTTCAGGCACATAAATGACTTTAAACACACTTATTTTAGTTGAAAAAGTCTTAATTCACATCCAACAGTCTTCTGAGTCAAAAGATTAAATGTTAAAATTTCATCAATATGTACCATTTTGGGGACATTCGACAGGTCCGGAGTCATCGTTTTTCATCAGAAAATGAATTTTTCGGACTGTACCAAAAATGATTCAAAATGTCAAATGGATCGTGCCTCATGTTGAATAACCACTTTTTAACCCCTCAGAGTGACCAAAATTGCCATTTTTACAGAGTTTTGCTTACTCAAAAGCTTCAATTTTGACCAATTTCAGGCACATAAATGACTTTAAACACACTTATTTTAGTTGAAAAAGTCTTAATTCACATCCAACAGTCGTCTGGAGTCAAAAGATTAAATGTTAAAATGTAATCGATATGGACCATTTTGGGCACGTTCGACAGGTCCGGAGTCATCGTTTTTCATCAGAAAATTAATTTTTCGGACCATACCAAAAATGATTCAAAATGTCAAATGGATCGTGCCTCATGTTGAATAACCACTTTTTAACCCCTCAGAGTGACCAAAATTGCCATTTTTACAGAGTTTTGCTTACTCAAAAGCTTCAATATTGACCAATTTCAGGCACATAAATGACTTTAAACACACTTATTTTAGTTGAAAAAGTCTTAATTCACATCCAACAGTCGTCTGGAGTCAAAAGATTAAATGTTAAAATTTCATCAATATGGACCATTTTGGGGACATTCGACAGGTCCGGAGTCATCGTTTTTCATCAGAAAATGAATTTTTCGAACTGTACCAAAAATTATTCAAAATGTCAAATGGATCGTGCCTCATGTTGAATAACTACTTTTTAACCCCTCGGAGTGACCAAAATTGCCATTTTTACAGAGTTTTGCTTACTCAAAAGCTTCAATTTTGACCAATTTCAGGCACATAAATGACTTTAAACACACTTATTTTAGTTGAAAAAGTCTTAATTCACATCCAACAGTCGTTTGGAGTCAAAAGATTAAATGTTAAAATTTCATCCATATTGACCATTTTGGGAACGTTCGACAGGTCCGGAGTCATCGTTTTTCATCAGAAAATTAATTTTTCAGACTGTACCAAAAATGATTCAAAATGTCAAATGGATCGTGCCTCATGTTGAATAACCACTTTTTAACCCCTCAGAGTGACCAAAATTGCCATTTTTACAGTTTTGCTTACTCAAAAGCTTCAATTTTGACCAATTTCAGGCACATAAATGACTTTAAACACACTTATTTTAGTTGAAAAAGTCTTAATTCACATCCAACAGTCGTCTGGAGTCAAAAGATTAAATGTTAAAATGTAATCGATATGGACCATTTTGGGCACGTTCGACAGGTCCGGAGTCATCGTTTTTCATCAGAAAATTAATTTTTCGGACCATACCAAAAATGATTCAAAATGTCAAATGGATCGTGCCTCATGTTGAATAACCACTTTTTAACCCCTCAGAGTGACCAAAATTGCCATTTTTACAGAGTTTTGCTTACTCAAAAGCTTCAATATTGACCAATTTCAGGCACATAAATGACTTTAAACACACTTATTTTAGTTGAAAAAGTCTTAATTCACATCCAACAGTCGTCTGGAGTCAAAAGATTAAATGTTAAAATTTCATCAATATGGACCATTTTGGGGACATTCGACAGGTCCGGAGTCATCGTTTTTCATCAGAAAATGAATTTTTCGAACTGTACCAAAAATTATTCAAAATGTCAAATGGATCGTGCCTCATGTTGAATAACTACTTTTTAACCCCTCGGAGTGACCAAAATTGCCATTTTTACAGAGTTTTGCTTACTCAAAAGCTTCAATTTTGACCAATTTCAGGCACATAAATGACTTTAAACACACTTATTTTAGTTGAAAAAGTCTTAATTCACATCCAACAGTCGTTTGGAGTCAAAAGATCAAATGTTAAAATTTCATCCATATTGACCATTTTGGGAACGTTCAACAGGTCCGGAGTCATCGTTTTTCATCAGAAAATTAATTTTTCAGACTGTACCAAAAATGATTCAAAATGTCAAATGGATCGTGCCTCATGTTGAATAACCACTTTTTAACCCCTCAGAGTGACCAAAATTGCCATTTTTACAGAGTTTTGCTTACTCAAAAGCTTCAATTTTGACCAATTTCAGGCACATAAATGACTTTAAACACACTTATTTTAGTTGAAAAAGTCTTAATTCACATCCAACAGTCGTCTGGAGTCAAAAGATTAAATGTTAAAATTTCATCGATATGGACCATTTTAGGGACGTTCGACAGGTCCGGGTCATCGTTTTTCATCAGAAAATGAATTTTTCGGACTGTACCAAAAATGATTCAAAATGTCAAATGGATCGTGCCTCATGTTGAATAACCACTTTTTAACCCCTCAGAGTGACCAAAATTGCCATTTTTACAGAGTTTTGCTTACTCAAAAGCTTCAATTTTGACTAATTTCAGGCACATAAATGACTTTAAACACACTTATTTTAGTTGAAAAAGTCTTAATTCACATCCAACAGTCGTCTGGAGTCAAAAGATTAAATGTTAAAATTTCATCAATATGGACCATTTTGGGGACATTCGACAGGTCCGGAGTCATCGTTTTTCATCAGAAAATGAATTTTTCGAACTGTACCAAAAATTATTCAAAATGTCAAATGGATCATGCCTCATGTTGAGTAACTACTTTTTAACCCCTCGGAGTGACCAAAATTGCCATTTTTACAGAGTTTTGCTTACTCAAAAGCTTCAATTTTGACCAATTTCAGGCACATAAATGACTTTAAACACACTTATTTTAGTTGAAAAAGTCTTAATTCACATCCAACAGTCGTTTGGAGTCAAAAGATCAAATGTTAAAATTTCATCCATATTGACCATTTTGGGAACGTTCAACAGGTCCGGAGTCATCGTTTTTCATCAGAAAATTAATTTTTCAGACTGTACCAAAAATGATTCAAAATGTCAAATGGATCGTGCCTCATGTTGAATAACCACTTTTTAACCCCTCAGAGTGACCAAAATTGCCATTTTTACAGAGTTTTGCTTACTCAAAAGCTTCAATTTTGACCAATTTCAGGCACATAAATGACTTTAAACACACTTATTTTAGTTGAAAAAGTCTTAATTCACATCCAACAGTCGTCTGGAGTCAAAAGATTAAATGTTAAAATTTCATCGATATGGACCATTTTAGGGACGTTCGACAGGTCCGGAGTCATCGTTTTTCATCAGAAAATGAATTTTTCGGACTGTACCAAAAATGATTCAAAATGTCAAATGGATCGTGCCTCATGTTGAATAACCACTTTTTAATCCCTCAGAGTGACCAAAATTGCCATTTTTACAGAGTTTTGCTTACTCAAAAGCTTCAATTTTGACTAATTTCAGGCACATAAATGACTTTAAACACACTTATTTTAGTTGAAAAAGTCTTAATTCACATCCAACAGTCGTTTGGAGTCAAAAGATTAAATGTTAAAATTTCATCCATATTGACCATTTTGGGAACGTTCGACAGGTCCGGACTCATCGTTTTTCATCAGAAAATGAATTTTTCGGACTGTACTAAAAATGATTCAAAATGTCAAATGGATCGTGCCTCATGTTGAATAACCACTTTTTAACCCCTCAGAGTGACCAAAATTGCCATTTTTACAGAGTTTTGCTTACTCAAAAGCTTCAATTTTGACCAATTTCAGGCACATAAATGACTTTAAACACACTTATTTTAGTTGAAAAAGTCTTAATTCACATCCAACAGTCGTCTGGAGTCAAAAGATTAAATGTTAAAATTTCATCGATATGGACCATTTTGGGCACGTTCGACAGGTCCGGAGTCATCGTTTTTCATCAGAAAATTAATTTTTCGGACTATACCAAAAATGATTCAAAATGTCAAATGGATCGTGCCTCATGTTGAATAACCACTTTTTAACCCCTCAGAGTGACCAAAAGTGCCATTTTTACAGAGTTTTGCTTACTCAAAAGCTTCAATTTTGACCAATTTCAGGCACATTAATGACTTTAAACACACTTATTTTAGTTGAAAAAGTCTTAATTCACATCCAACAGTCGTTTGGAGTCAAAAGATTCAATGTTAAAATTTCATCCATATTGACCATTTTGGGAACGTTCGACAGGTCCGGAGTCATCGTTTTTCATCAGAAAATTAATTTTTCAGACTGTACCAAAAATGATTCAAAATGTCAAATGGATCGTGCCTCATGTTGAATAACCACTTTTAACCCCTCGGAGTGACCAAAATTGCCATTTTTACAGAGTTTTGTTTACTCAAAAGCTTTAATTTTGACCAATTTCAGGCACATAAATGACTTTAAACACACTTATTTTAGTTGAAAAAGTCTTAATTCACATCCAACAGTCGTTTGGAGTCAAAAGATTAAATGTTAAAATTTCATCCATATCAACCATTTTGGGAACGTTCGACAGGTCCGGAGTCATCGTTTTTCATCAGAAAATTAATTTTTCAGACTGTACCAAAAATGATTCAAAATGTCAAATGGTTCGTGCCTCATGTTGAATAACCACTTTTTAACCCCTCAGAGTGACCAAAATTGCCATTTTTACAGAGTTTTGCTTACTCAAAAGCTTCAATTTTGACCAATTTCAGGCACATAAATGACTTTAAACACACTTATTTTAGTTGAAAAAGTCTTAATTCACATCCAACAGTCGTCTGGAGTCAAAAGATTAAATGTTAAAATGTAATCGATATGGACCATTTTGGGCACGTTCGACAGGTCCGGAGTCATCGTTTTTCATCAGAAAATTAATTTTTCAGACTGTACCAAAAATGATTCAAAATGTCAAATGGATCGTGCCTCATGTTGAATAACCACTTTTTAACCCCTCAGAGTGACCAAAATTGCCATTTTTACAGAGTTTTGCTTACTCAAAAGCTTCAATTTTGACCAATTTCAGGCACATAAATGACTTTAAACACACTTATTTTAGTTGAAAAAGTCTTAATTCACATCCAACAGTCGTCTGGAGTCAATAGATTAAATGTTAAAAATTCATCGATATGGACCATTTTGGGGACGTTCGACAGGTCCGGAGTCATCGTTTTTCATCAGAAAATGAATTTTTCGGACTGTACCAAAAATGATTCAAAATGTCAAATGGATCGTGCCTCATGTTGAATAACCACTTTTTAACCCCTCAGAGTGACCAAAATTGCCATTTTTACAGAGTTTTGCTTACTCAAAAGCTTCAATTTTGACCAATTTCAGGCACATAAATGACTTTAAACACACTTATTTTAGTTGAAAAAGTCTTAATTCACATCCAACAGTCGTTTGGAGTCAAAAGATTAAATGTTAAAATTTCATCCATATTGACCATTTTGGGAACGTTCGACAGGTCCGGAGTCATCCTTTTTCATCAGAAAATTAATTTTTCGGACTATACCAAAAATGATTCAAAATGTCAAATGGATCGTGCCTCATGTTGAATAACCACTTTTTAACCCCTCAGAGTGACCAAAATTGCCATTTTTACAGAGTTTTGCTTACTCAAAAGCGTCAATATTGACCAATTTCAGGCACATAAATGACTTTAAACACACTTATTTTAGTTGAAAAAGTCTTAATTCACATGCAACAGTCTTCTGAGTCAAAAGATTAAATGTTAAAATTTCATCAATATGGACCATTTTGGGGACATTCGACAGGTCCGGAGTCATCGTTTTTCATCAGAAAATGAATTTTTCGGACTGTACCAAAAATGATTCAAAATGTCAAATGGATCGTGCCTCATGTTGAATAACCACTTTTTAACCCCTCAGAGTGACCAAAATTGCCATTTTTACAGAGTTTTGCTTACTCAAAAGCTTCAATTTTGACCAATTTCAGGCACATAAATGACTTTAAACACACTTATTTTAGTTGAAAAAGTCTTAATTCACATCCAACAGTCGTTGGAGTCAAAAGATTAAATGTTAAAATTTCATCCATATTGACCATTTTGGGAACGTTCGACAGGTCCGGAGTCATCGTTTTTCATCAGAAAATTAATTTTTCAGACTGTACCAAAAATGATTCAAAATGTCAAATGGATCGTGCCTCATGTTGAATAACCACTTTTTAACCCCTCAGAGTGACCAAAATTGCCATTTTTACAGTTTTGCTTACTCAAAAGCTTCAATTTTGACCAATTTCAGGCACATAAATGACTTTAAACACACTTATTTTAGTTGAAAAAGTCTTAATTCACATCCAACAGTCGTCTGGAGTCAAAAGATTAAATGTTAAAATTTCATCCATATTGACCATTTTGGGAACGTTTTTCATCAGAAAATGAATTTTTCGGACTGTACTAAAAATGATTCAAAATGTCAAATGGATCGTGCCTCATGTTGAATAACCACTTTTTAACCCCTCAGAGTGACCAAAATTGCCATTTTTACAAAGTTTTGCTTACTCAAAAGCTTCAATTTTGACCAATTTCAGGCACATAAATGACTTTAAACACACTTATTTTAGTTGAAAAAGTCTTAATTCACATCCAACAGTCGTCTGGAGTCAAAAGATTAAATGTTAAAATTTCATCGATATGGACCATTTTGGGCACGTTCGACAGATCCGGAGTCATCGTTTTTCATCAGAAAATTAATTTTTCGGACTATACCAAAAATGATTCAAAATGTCAAATGGATCGTGCCTCATGTTGAATAACCACTTTTTAACCCCTCAGAGTGACCAAAATTGCCATTTTTACAGAGTTTTGCTTACTCAAAAGCTTCAATTTTGACCAATTTCAGGCACATAAATGACTTTAAACACACTTATTTTAGTTGAAAAAGTCTTAATTCACACCCAACAGTCGTCTGAGTCAAAAGATTAAATGTTAACATTTCATCAATATGGACCATTTTGGGGACATTCGACAGGTCCGGAGTCATCGTTTTTCATCAGAAAATGAATTTTTCGGACTGTACCAAAAATGATTCAAAATGTCAAATGGATCGTGCCTCATGTTGAATAACCACTTTTTAACCCCTCAGAGTGACCAAAATTGCCATTTTTACAGAGTTTTGCTTACTCAAAAGCTTCAATTTTGACCAATTTCAGGCACATAAATGACTTTAAACACACTTATTTTAGTTGAAAAAGTCTTAATTCACATCCAACAGTCGTTTGGAGTCAAAAGATTAAATGTTAAAATTTCATCCATATTGACCATTTTGGGAACGTTCGACAGGTCCGGAGTCATCGTTTTTCATCAGAAAATTAATTTTTCAGACTGTACCAAAAATGATTCAAAATGTCAAATGGATCGTGCCTCATGTTGAATAACCACTTTTTAACCCCTCAGAGTGACCAAAATTGCCATTTTTACAGTTTTGCTTACTCAAAAGCTTCATTTTTGACCAATTTCAGGCACATAAATGACTTTAAACACACTTATTTTAGTTGAAAAAGTCTTAATTCACATCCAACAGTCGTCTGGAGTCAAAAGATTAAATGTTAAAATGTAATCGATATGGACCATTTTGGGCACGTTCGACAGGTCCGGAGTCATCGTTTTTCATCAGAAAATTAATTTTTCGGACCATACCAAAAATGATTCAAAATGTCAAATGGATCGTGCCTCATGTTGAATAACCACTTTTTAACCCCTCAGAGTGACCAAAATTGCCATTTTTACAGAGTTTTGCTTACTCAAAAGCTTCAATATTGACCAATTTCAGGCACATAAATGACTTTAAACACACTTATTTTAGTTGAAAAAGTCTTAATTCACATCCAACAGTCGTCTGGAGTCAAAAGATTAAATGTTAAAATTTCATCAATATGGACCATTTTGGGGACATTCGACAGGTCCGGAGTCATCGTTTTTCATCAGAAAATGAATTTTTCGAACTGTACCAAAAATTATTCAAAATGTCAAATGGATCGTGCCTCATGTTGAATAACTACTTTTTAACCCCTCGGAGTGACCAAAATTGCCATTTTTACAGAGTTTTGCTTACTCAAAAGCTTCAATTTTGACCAATTTCAGGCACATAAATGACTTTAAACACACTTATTTTAGTTGAAAAAGTCTTAATTCACATCCAACAGTCGTTTGGAGTCAAAAGATCAAATGTTAAAATTTCATCCATATTGACCATTTTGGGAACGTTCAACAGGTCCGGAGTCATCGTTTTTCATCAGAAAATGAATTTTTCGGACTGTACCAAAAATGATTCAAAATGTCAAATGGATCGTGCCTCATGTTGAATAACCACTTTTTAACCCCTCAGAGTGACCAAAATTGCCATTTTTACAGAGTTTTGCTTACTCAAAAGCTTCAATTTTGACTAATTTCAGGCACATAAATGACTTTAAACACACTTATTTTAGTTGAAAAAGTCTTAATTCACATCCAACAGTCGTTTGGAGTCAAAAGATTAAATGTTAAAATTTCATCGATATGGACCATTTTGGGCACGTTCGACAGGTCCGGAGTCATCGTTTTTCATCAGAAAATTAATTTTTCGGACTATACCAAAAATGATTCAAAATGTCAAATGGATCGTGCCTCATGTTGAATAACCACTTTTTAACCCCTCAGAGTGACCAAAATTGCCATTTTTACAGAGTTTTGCTTACTCAAAAGCTTCAATTTTGACCAATTTCAGGCACATAAATGACTTTAAACACACTTATTTTAGTTGAAAAAGTCTTAATTCACACCCAACAGTCGTCTGAGTCAAAAGATTAAATGTTAACATTTCATCAATATGGACCATTTTGGGGACATTCGACAGGTCCGGAGTCATCGTTTTTCATCAGAAAATGAATTTTTCGGACTGTACCAAAAATTATTCAAAATGTCAAATGGATCGTGCCTCATGTTGAATAACCACTTTTTAACCCCTCAGAGTGACCAAAATTGCCATTTTTACAGAGTTTTGCTTACTCAAAAGCTTCAATTTTGACCAATTTCAGGCACATAAATGACTTTAAACACACTTATTTTAGTTGAAAAAGTCTTAATTCACATCCAACAGTCGTTTGGAGTCAAAAGATTAAATGTTAAAATTTCATCCATATTGACCATTTTGGGAACGTTCGACAGGTCCGGAGTCATCGTTTTTCATCAGAAAATTAATTTTTCAGACTGTACCAAAAATGATTCAAAATGTCAAATGGATCGTGCCTCATGTTGAATAACCACTTTTTAACCCCTCAGAGTGACCAAAATTGCCATTTTTACAGTTTTGCTTACTCAAAAGCTTCATTTTTGACCAATTTCAGGCACATAAATGACTTTAAACACACTTATTTTAGTTGAAAAAGTCTTAATTCACATCCAACAGTCGTCTGGAGTCAAAAGATTAAATGTTAAAATGTAATCGATATGGACCATTTTGGGCACGTTCGACAGGTCCGGAGTCATCGTTTTTCATCAGAAAATTAATTTTTCAGACCATACCAAAAATGATTCAAAATGTCAAATGGATCGTGCCTCATGTTGAATAACCACTTTTTAACCCCTCAGAGTGACCAAAATTGCCATTTTTACAGAGTTTTGCTTACTCAAAAGCTTCAATATTGACCAATTTCAGGCACATAAATGACTTTAAACACACTTATTTTAGTTGAAAAAGTCTTAATTCACATCCAACAGTCGTCTGGAGTCAAAAGATTAAATGTTAAAATTTCATCAATATGGACCATTTTGGGGACATTCGACAGGTCCGGAGTCATCGTTTTTCATCAGAAAATGAATTTTTCGAACTGTACCAAAAATTATTCAAAATGTCAAATGGATCGTGCCTCATGTTGAATAACTACTTTTTAACCCCTCGGAGTGACCAAAATTGCCATTTTTACAGAGTTTTGCTTACTCAAAAGCTTCAATTTTGACCAATTTCAGGCACATAAATGACTTTAAACACACTTATTTTAGTTGAAAAAGTCTTAATTCACATCCAACAGTCGTTTGGAGTCAAAAGATCAAATGTTAAAATTTCATCCATATTGACCATTTTGGGAACGTTCAACAGGTCCGGAGTCATCGTTTTTCATCAGAAAATTAATTTTTCAGACTGTACCAAAAATGATTCAAAATGTCAAATGGATCGTGCCTCATGTTGAATAACCACTTTTTAACCCCTCAGAGTGACCAAAATTGCCATTTTTACAGAGTTTTGCTTACTCAAAAGCTTCAATTTTGACCAATTTCAGGCACATAAATGACTTTAAACACACTTATTTTAGTTGAAAAAGTCTTAATTCACATCCAACAGTCGTCTGGAGTCAAAAGATTAAATGTTAAAATTTCATCGATATGGACCATTTTAGGGACGTTCGACAGGTCCGGAGTCATCGTTTTTCATCGGAAAATGAATTTTTCGGACTGTACCAAAAATGATTCAAAATGTCAAATGGATCGTGCCTCATGTTGAATAACCACTTTTTAACCCCTCAGAGTGACCAAAATTGCCATTTTTACAGAGTTTTGCTTACTCAAAAGCTTCAATTTTGACTAATTTCAGGCACATAAATGACTTTAAACACACTTATTTTAGTTGAAAAAGTCTTAATTCACATCCAACAGTCGTTTGGAGTCAAAAGATTAAATGTTAAAATTTCATCCATATTGACCATTTTGGGAACGTTCGACAGGTCCGGATTCATCGTTTTTCATCAGAAAATGAATTTTTCGGACTGTACTAAAAATGATTCAAAATGTCAAATGGATCGTGCCTCATGTTGAATAACCACTTTTTAACCCCTCAGAGTGACCAAAATTGCCATTTTTACAGAGTTTTGCTTACTCAAAAGCTTCAATTTTGACCAATTTCAGGCACATTAATGACTTTAAACACACTTATTTTAGTTGAAAAAGTCTTAATTCACATCCAACAGTCGTTTGGAGTCAAAAGATCAAATGTTAAAATTTCATCCATATTGACCATTTTGGGAACGTTCAACAGGTCCGGAGTCATCGTTTTTCATCAGAAAATTAATTTTTCAGACTGTACCAAAAATGATTCAAAATGTCAAATGGATCGTGCCTCATGTTGAATAACCACTTTTTAACCCCTCAGAGTGACCAAAATTGCCATTTTTACAGAGTTTTGCTTACTCAAAAGCTTCAATTTTGACCAATTTCAGGCACATAAATGACTTTAAACACACTTATTTTAGTTGAAAAAGTCTTAATTCACATCCAACAGTCGTCTGGAGTCAAAAGATTAAATGTTAAAATTTCATCGATATGGACCATTTTAGGGACGTTCGACAGGTCCGGAGTCATCGTTTTTCATCAGAAAATGAATTTTTCGGACTGTACCAAAAATGATTCAAAATGTCAAATGGATCGTGCCTCATGTTGAATAACCACTTTTTAACCCCTCAGAGTGACCAAAATTGCCATTTTTACAGAGTTTTGCTTACTCAAAAGCTTCAATTTTGACTAATTTCAGGCACATAAATGACTTTAAACACACTTATTTTAGTTGAAAAAGTCTTAATTCACATCCAACAGTCGTTTGGAGTCAAAAGATTAAATGTTAAAATTTCATCCATATTGACCATTTTGGGAACGTTCGACAGGTCCGGACTCATCGTTTTTCATCAGAAAATGAATTTTTCGGACTGTACTAAAAATGATTCAAAATGTCAAATGGATCGTGCCTCATGTTGAATAACCACTTTTTAACCCCTCAGAGTGACCAAAATTGCCATTTTTACAGAGTTTTGCTTACTCAAAAGCTTCAATTTTGACCAATTTCAGGCACATTAATGACTTTAAACACACTTATTTTAGTTGAAAAAGTCTTAATTCACATCCAACTGTCGTTTGGAGTCAAAAGATTAAATGTTAAAATTTCATCCATATTGACCATTTTGGGAACGTTCGACAGGTCCGGAGTCATCGTTTTTCATCAGAAAATGAATTTTTCAGACTGTACCAAAAATGATTCAAAATGTCAAATGGATCGTGCCTCATGTTGAATAACCACTTTTTAACCCCTCGGAGTGACCAAAATTGCCATTTTTACAGAGTTTTGCTTACTCAAAAGCTTCAATTTTGACCAATTTCAGGCACATAAATGACTTTAAACACACTTATTTTAGTTGAAAAAGTCTTAATTCACATCCAACAGTCGTTTGGAGTCAAAAGATTAAATGTTAAAATTTCATCCATATCAACCATTTTGGGAACGTTCGACAGGTCCGGAGTCATCGTTTTTCATCAGAAAATTAATTTTTCGGACTGTACCCAAAATGATTCAAAATGTCAAATGGATCGTGCCTCATGTTGAATAACCACTTTTTAACCCCTCAGAGTGACCAAAAGTGCCATTTTTACAGAGTTTTGCTTACTCAAAAGCTTCAATTTTGACCAATTTCAGGCACATAAATGACTTTAAACACACTTATTTTAGTTGAAAAAGTCTTAATTCACATCCAACAGTCGTTTGGAGTCAAAAGATTAAATGTTAAAATTTCATCCATATTGACCATTTTGGGAACGTTCGACAGGTCCGGAGTCATCGTTTTTCATCAGAAAATTAATTTTTCAGACTGTACCAAAAATGATTCAAAATGTCAAATGGATCGTGCCTCATGTTGAATAACCACTTTTTAACCCCTCAGAGTGACCAAAATTGCAATTTTTACAGAGTTTTGCTTACTCAAAAGCTTCAATTTTGACCAATTTCAGGCACATAAATGACTTTAAACACACTTATTTTAGTTGAAAAAGTCTTAATTCACATCCAACAGTCGTCTGGAGTCAAAAGATTAAATGTTAAAATTTCATCGATATGGACCATTTTGGGGACGTTCGACAGGTCCGGAGTCATCGTTTTTCATCAGAAAATGAATTTTTCGGGTTGTACCAAAAATGATTCAAAATGTCAAATGGATCGTGCCTCATGTTGAATAACCACTTTTTAACCCCTCAGAGTGACCAAAATTGCCATTTTTACAGAGTTTTGCTTACTCAAAAGCTTCAATTTTGACCAATTTCAGGCACATAAATGACTTTAAACACACTTATTTTAGTTGAAAAAGTCTTAATTCACATCCAACAGTCGTTTGGAGTCAAAAGATTAAATGTTAAAATTTCATCCATATTGACCATTTTGGGAACGTTCGACAGGTCCGGAGTCATCCTTTTTCATCAGAAAATTAATTTTTCGGACTATACCAAAAATGATTCAAAATGTCAAATGGATCGTGCCTCATGTTGAATAACCACTTTTTAACCCCTCAGAGTGACCAAAATTGCCATTTTTACAGAGTTTTGCTTACTCAAAAGCGTCAATATTGACCAATTTCAGGCACATAAATGACTTTAAACACACTTATTTTAGTTGAAAAAGTCTTAATTCACATCCAACAGTCTTCTGAGTCAAAAGATTAAATGTTAAAATTTCATCAATATGGACCATTTTGGGGACATTCGACAGGTCCGGAGTCATCGTTTTTCATCAGAAAATGAATTTTTCGGACTGTACCAAAAATGATTCAAAATGTCAAATGGATCGTGCCTCATGTTGAATAACCACTTTTTAACCCCTCAGAGTGACCAAAATTGCCATTTTTACAGAGTTTTGCTTACTCAAAAGCTTCAATTTTGACCAATTTCAGGCACATAAATGACTTTAAACACACTTATTTTAGTTGAAAAAGTCTTAATTCACATCCAACAGTCGTTTGGAGTCAAAAGATTAAATGTTAAAATTTCATCCATATTGACCATTTTGGGAACGTTCGACAGGTCCGGAGTCATCGTTTTTCATCAGAAAATGAATTTTTCGGACTGTACCAAAAATGATTCAAAATGTCAAATGGATCGTGCCTCATGTTGAATAACCACTTTTTAACCCCTCAGAGTGACCAAAATTGCCATTTTTACAGAGTTTTGCTTACTCAAAAGCTTCAATTTTGACTAATTTCAGGCACATAAATGACTTTAAACACACTTATTTTAGTTGAAAAAGTCTTAATTCACATCCAACAGTCGTTTGGAGTCAAAAGATTAAATGTTAAAATTTCATCCATATTGACCATTTTGGGAACGTTCGACAGGTCCGGACTCATCGTTTTTCATCAGAAAATGAATTTTTCGGACTGTACTAAAAATGATTCAAAATGTCAAATGGATCGTGCCTCATGTTGAATAACCACTTTTTAACCCCTCAGAGTGACCAAAATTGCCATTTTTACAGAGTTTTGCTTACTCAAAAGCTTCAATTTTGACCAATTTCAGGCACATAAATGACTTTAAACACACTTATTTTAGTTGAAAAAGTCTTAATTCACATCCAACAGTCGTCTGGAGTCAAAAGATTAAATGTTAAAATTTCATCGATATGGACCATTTTGGGCACGTTCGACCGGTCCGGAGTCATCGTTTTTCATCAGAAAATTAATTTTTCGGACTATACCAAAAATGATTCAAAATGTCAAATGGATCGTGCCTCATGTTGAATAACCACTTTTTAACCCCTCAGAGTGACCAAAAGTGCCATTTTTACAGAGTTTTGCTTACTCAAAAGCTTCAATTTTGACCAATTTCAGGCACATTAATGACTTTAAACACACTTATTTTAGTTGAAAAAGTCTTAATTCACATCCAACAGTCGTTTGGAGTCAAAAGATTAAATGTTAAAATTTCATCCATATCAACCATTTTGGGAACGTTCGACAGGTCCGGAGTCATCGTTTTTCATCAGAAAATTAATTTTTCAGACTGTACCAAAAATGATTCAAAATGTCAAATGGTTCGTGCCTCATGTTGAATAACCACTTTTTAACCCCTCAGAGTGACCAAAATTGCCATTTTTACAGAGTTTTGCTTACTCAAAAGCTTCAATTTTGACCAATTTCAGGCACATAAATGACTTTAAACACACTTATTTTAGTTGAAAAAGTCTTAATTCACATCCAACAGTCGTCTGGAGTCAAAAGATTAAATGTTAAAATGTAATCGATATGGACCATTTTGGGCACGTTCGACAGGTCCGGAGTCATCGTTTTTCATCAGAAAATTAATTTTTCAGACTGTACCAAAAATGATTCAAAATGTCAAATGGATCGTGCCTCATGTTGAATAACCACTTTTTAACCCCTCAGAGTGACCAAAATTGCCATTTTTACAGAGTTTTGCTTACTCAAAAGCTTCAATTTTGACCAATTTCAGGCACATAAATGACTTTAAACACACTTATTTTAGTTGAAAAAGTCTTAATTCACATCCAACAGTCGTTTGGAGTCAAAAGATTAAATGTTAAAATTTCATCCATATTGACCATTTTGGGAACGTTCGACAGGTCCGGAGTCATCCTTTTTCATCAGAAAATTAATTTTTCGGACTATACCAAAAATGATTCAAAATGTCAAATGGATCGTGCCTCATGTTGAATAACCACTTTTTAACCCCTCAGAGTGACCAAAATTGCCATTTTTACAGAGTTTTGCTTACTCAAAAGCGTCAATATTGACCAATTTCAGGCACATAAATGACTTTAAACACACTTATTTTAGTTGAAAAAGTCTTAATTCACATCCAACAGTCTTCTGAGTCAAAAGATTAAATGTTAAAATTTCATCAATATGGACCATTTTGGGGACATTCGACAGGTCCGGAGTCATCGTTTTTCATCAGAAAATGAATTTTTCGGACTGTACCAAAAATGATTCAAAATGTCAAATGGATCGTGCCTCATGTTGAATAACCACTTTTTAACCCCTCAGAGTGACCAAAATTGCCATTTTTACAGAGTTTTGCTTACTCAAAAGCTTCAATTTTGACCAATTTCAGGCACATAAATGACTTTAAACACACTTATTTTAGTTGAAAAAGTCTTAATTCACATCCAACAGTCGTCTGGAGTCAAAAGATTAAATGTTAAAATGTAATCGATATGGACCATTTTGGGCACGTTCGACAGGTCCGGAGTCATCGTTTTTCATCAGAAAATTAATTTTTCGGACCATACCAAAAATGATTCAAAATGTCAAATGGATCGTGCCTCATGTTGAATACCCACTTTTTAACCCCTCAGAGTGACCAAAATTGCCATTTTTACAGAGTTTTGCTTACTCAAAAGCTTCAATATTGACCAATTTCAGGCACATAAATGACTTTAAACACACTTATTTTAGTTGAAAAAGTCTTAATTCACATCCAACAGTCGTCTGGAGTCAAAAGATTAAATGTTAAAATTTCATCAATATGGACCATTTTGGGGACATTCGACAGGTCCGGAGTCATCGTTTTTCATCAGAAAATGAATTTTTCGAACTGTACCAAAAATTATTCAAAATGTCAAATGGATCGTGCCTCATGTTGAATAACTACTTTTTAACCCCTCGGAGTGACCAAAATTGCCATTTTTACAGAGTTTTGCTTACTCAAAAGCTTCAATTTTGACCAATTTCAGGCACATAAATGACTTTAAACACACTTATTTTAGTTGAAAAAGTCTTAATTCACATCCAACAGTCGATTGGAGTCAAAAGATTAAATGTTAAAATTTCATCCATATTGACCATTTTGGGAACGTTCGACAGGTCCGGAGTCATCGTTTTTCATCAGAAAATTAATTTTTCAGACTGTACCAAAAATGATTCAAAATGTCAAATGGATCGTGCCTCATGTTGAATAACCACTTTTTAACCCCTCAGAGTGACCAAAATTGCCATTTTTACAGTTTTGCTTACTCAAAAGCTTCAATTTTGACCAATTTCAGGCACATAAATGACTTTAAACACACTTATTTTAGTTGAAAAAGTCTTAATTCACATCCAACAGTCGTCTGGAGTCAAAAGATTAAATGTTAAAATGTAATCGATATGGACCATTTTGGGCACGTTCGACAGGTCCGGAGTCATCGTTTTTCATCAGAAAATTAATTTTTCGGACCATACCAAAAATGATTCAAAATGTCAAATGGATCGTGCCTCATGTTGAATAACCACTTTTTAACCCCTCAGAGTGACCAAAATTGCCATTTTTACAGAGTTTTGCTTACTCAAAAGCTTCAATATTGACCAATTTCAGGCACATAAATGACTTTAAACACACTTATTTTAGTTGAAAAAGTCTTAATTCACATCCAACAGTCGTCTGGAGTCAAAAGATTAAATGTTAAAATTTCATCAATATGGACCATTTTGGGGACATTCGACAGGTCCGGAGTCATCGTTTTTCATCAGAAAATGAATTTTTCGAACTGTACCAAAAATTATTCAAAATGTCAAATGGATCGTGCCTCATGTTGAATAACTACTTTTTAACCCCTCGGAGTGACCAAAATTGCCATTTTTACAGAGTTTTGCTTACTCAAAAGCTTCAATTTTGACCAATTTCAGGCACATAAATGACTTTAAACACACTTATTTTAGTTGAAAAAGTCTTAATTCACATCCAACAGTCGTTTGGAGTCAAAAGATCAAATGTTAAAATTTCATCCATATTGACCATTTTGGGAACGTTCAACAGGTCCGGAGTCATCGTTTTTCATCAGAAAATTAATTTTTCAGACTGTACCAAAAATGATTCAAAATGTCAAATGGATCGTGCCTCATGTTGAATAACCACTTTTTAACCCCTCAGAGTGACCAAAATTGCCATTTTTACAGAGTTTTGCTTACTCAAAAGCTTCAATTTTGACCAATTTCAGGCACATAAATGACTTTAAACACACTTATTTTAGTTGAAAAAGTCTTAATTCACATCCAACAGTCGTCTGGAGTCAAAAGATTAAATGTTAAAATTTCATCGATATGTACCATTTTAGGGACGTTCGACAGGTCCGGGTCATCGTTTTTCATCAGAAAATGAATTTTTCGGACTGTACCAAAAATGATTCAAAATGTCAAATGGATCGTGCCTCATGTTGAATAACCACTTTTTAACCCCTCAGAGTGACCAAAATTGCCATTTTTACAGAGTTTTGCTTACTCAAAAGCTTCAATTTTGACTAATTTCAGGCACATAAATGACTTTAAACACACTTATTTTAGTTGAAAAAGTCTTAATTCACATCCAACAGTCGTCTGGAGTCAAAAGATTAAATGTTAAAATTTCATCAATATGGACCATTTTGGGGACATTCGACAGGTCCGGAGTCATCGTTTTTCATCAGAAAATGAATTTTTCGAACTGTACCAAAAATTATTCAAAATGTCAAATGGATCATGCCTCATGTTGAGTAACTACTTTTTAACCCCTCGGAGTGACCAAAATTGCCATTTTTACAGAGTTTTGCTTACTCAAAAGCTTCAATTTTGACCAATTTCAGGCACATAAATGACTTTAAACACACTTATTTTAGTTGAAAAAGTCTTAATTCACATCCAACAGTCGTTTGGAGTCAAAAGATCAAATGTTAAAATTTCATCCATATTGACCATTTTGGGAACGTTCAACAGGTCCGGAGTCATCGTTTTTCATCAGAAAATTAATTTTTCAGACTGTACCAAAAATGATTCAAAATGTCAAATGGATCGTGCCTCATGTTGAATAACCACTTTTTAACCCCTCAGAGTGACCAAAATTGCCATTTTTACAGAGTTTTGCTTACTCAAAAGCTTCAATTTTGACCAATTTCAGGCACATAAATGACTTTAAACACACTTATTTTAGTTGAAAAAGTCTTAATTCACATCCAACAGTCGTCTGGAGTCAAAAGATTAAATGTTAAAATTTCATCGATATGGACCATTTTAGGGACGTTCGACAGGTCCGGAGTCATCGTTTTTCATCAGAAAATGAATTTTTCGGACTGTACCAAAAATGATTCAAAATGTCAAATGGATCGTGCCTCATGTTGAATAACCACTTTTTAACCCCTCAGAGTGACCAAAATTGCCATTTTTACAGAGTTTTGCTTACTCAAAAGCTTCAATTTTGACTAATTTCAGGCACATAAATGACTTTAAACACACTTATTTTAGTTGAAAAAGTCTTAATTCACATCCAACAGTCGTTTGGAGTCAAAAGATTAAATGTTAAAATTTCATCCATATTGACCATTTTGGGAACGTTCGACAGGTCCGGACTCATCGTTTTTCATCAGAAAATGAATTTTTCGGACTGTACTAAAAATGATTCAAAATGTCAAATGGATCGTGCCTCATGTTGAATAACCACTTTTTAACCCCTCAGAGTGACCAAAATTGCCATTTTTACAGAGTTTTGCTTACTCAAAAGCTTCAATTTTGACCAATTTCAGGCACATAAATGACTTTAAACACACTTATTTTAGTTGAAAAAGTCTTAATTCACATCCAACAGTCGTCTGGAGTCAAAAGATTAAATGTTAAAATTTCATCGATATGGACCATTTTGGGCACGTTCGACAGGTCCGGAGTCATCGTTTTTCATCAGAAAATTAATTTTTCGGACTATACCAAAAATGATTCAAAATGTCAAATGGATCGTGCCTCATGTTGAATAACCACTTTTTAACCCCTCAGAGTGACCAAAAGTGCCATTTTTACAGAGTTTTGCTTACTCAAAAGCTTCAATTTTGACCAATTTCAGGCACATTAATGACTTTAAACACACTTATTTTAGTTGAAAAAGTCTTAATTCACATCCAACAGTCGTTTGGAGTCAAAAGATTCAATGTTAAAATTTCATCCATATTGACCATTTTGGGAACGTTCGACAGGTCCGGAGTCATCGTTTTTCATCAGAAAATTAATTTTTCAGACTGTACCAAAAATGATTGAAAATGTCAAATGGATCGTGCCTCATGTTGAATAACCACTTTTTAACCCCTCAGAGTGACCAAAATTGCCATTTTTACAGAGTTTTGCTTACTCAAAAGCTTCAATTTTGACCAATTTCAGGCACATAAATGACTTTAAACACACTTATTTTAGTTGAAAAAGTCTTAATTCACATCCAACAGTCGTCTGGAGTCAAAAGATTAAATGTTAAAATTTCATCGATATGGACCATTTTAGGGACGTTCGACAGGTCCGGAGTCATCGTTTTTCATCAGAAAATGAATTTTTCGGACTGTACCAAAAATGATTCAAAATGTCAAATGGATCGTGCCTCATGTTGAATAACCACTTTTTAACCCCTCAGAGTGACCAAAATTGCCATTTTTACAGAGTTTTGCTTACTCAAAAGCTTCAATTTTGACTAATTTCAGGCACATAAATGACTTTAAACACACTTATTTTAGTTGAAAAAGTCTTAATTCACATCCAACAGTCGTTTGGAGTCAAAAGATTAAATGTTAAAATTTCATCCATATTGACCATTTTGGGAACGTTCGACAGGTCCGGACTCATCGTTTTTCATCAGAAAATGAATTTTTCGGACTGTACTAAAAATGATTCAAAATGTCAAATGGATCGTGCCTCATGTTGAATAACCACTTTTTAACCCCTCAGAGTGACCAAAATTGCCATTTTTACAGAGTTTTGCTTACTCAAAAGCTTCAATTTTGACCAATTTCAGGCACATAAATGACTTTAAACACACTTATTTTAGTTGAAAAAGTCTTAATTCACATCCAACAGTCGTCTGGAGTCAAAAGATTAAATGTTAAAATTTCATCGATATGGACCATTTTGGGCACGTTCGACAGGTCCGGAGTCATCGTTTTTCATCAGAAAATTAATTTTTCGGACTATACCAAAAATGATTCAAAATGTCAAATGGATCGTGCCTCATGTTGAATAACCACTTTTTAACCCCTCAGAGTGACCAAAAGTGCCATTTTTACAGAGTTTTGCTTACTCAAAAGCTTCAATTTTGACCAATTTCAGGCACATTAATGACTTTAAACACACTTATTTTAGTTGAAAAAGTCTTAATTCACATCCAACAGTCGTTTGGAGTCAAAAGATTCAATGTTAAAATTTCATCCATATTGACCATTTTGGGAACGTTCGACAGGTCCGGAGTCATCGTTTTTCATCAGAAAATTAATTTTTCAGACTGTACCAAAAATGATTGAAAATGTCAAATGGATCGTGCCTCATGTTGAATAACCACTTTTTAACCCCTCGGAGTGACCAAAATTGCCATTTTTACAGAGTTTTGTTTACTCAAAAGCTTTAATTTTGACCAATTTCAGGCACATAAATGACTTTAAACACACTTATTTTAGTTGAAAAAGTCTTAATTCACATCCAACAGTCGTTTGGAGTCAAAAGATTAAATGTTAAAATTTCATCCATATCAACCATTTTGGGAACGTTCGACAGGTCCGGAGTCATCGTTTTTCATCAGAAAATTAATTTTTCAGACTGTACCAAAAATGATTCAAAATGTCAAATGGTTCGTGCCTCATGTTGAATAACCACTTTTTAACCCCTCAGAGTGACCAAAATTGCCATTTTTACAGAGTTTTGCTTACTCAAAAGCTTCAATTTTGACCAATTTCAGGCACATAAATGACTTTAAACACACTTATTTTAGTTGAAAAAGTCTTAATTCACATCCAACAGTCGTCTGGAGTCAAAAGATTAAATGTTAAAATGTAATCGATATGGACCATTTTGGGCACGTTCGACAGGTCCGGAGTCATCGTTTTTCATCAGAAAATTAATTTTTCAGACTGTACCAAAAATGATTCAAAATGTCAAATGGATCGTGCCTCATGTTGAATAACCACTTTTTAACCCCTCAGAGTGACCAAAATTGCCATTTTTACAGAGTTTTGCTTACTCAAAAGCTTCAATTTTGACCAATTTCAGGCACATAAATGACTTTAAACACACTTATTTTAGTTGAAAAAGTCTTAATTCACATCCAACAGTCGTCTGGAGTCAATAGATTAAATGTTAAAAATTCATCGATATGGACCATTTTGGGGACGTTCGACAGGTCCGGAGTCATCGTTTTTCATCAGAAAATGAATTTTTCGGACTGTACCAAAAATGATTCAAAATGTCAAATGGATCGTGCCTCATGTTGAATAACCACTTTTTAACCCCTCAGAGTGACCAAAATTGCCATTTTTACAGAGTTTTGCTTACTCAAAAGCTTCAATTTTGACCAATTTCAGGCACATAAATGACTTTAAACACACTTATTTTAGTTGAAAAAGTCTTAATTCACATCCAACAGTCGTTTGGAGTCAAAAGATTAAATGTTAAAATTTCATCCATATTGACCATTTTGGGAACGTTCGACAGGTCCGGAGTCATCCTTTTTCATCAGAAAATTAATTTTTCGGACTATACCAAAAATGATTCAAAATGTCAAATGGATCGTGCCTCATGTTGAATAACCACTTTTTAACCCCTCAGAGTGACCAAAATTGCCATTTTTACAGAGTTTTGCTTACTCAAAAGCGTCAATATTGACCAATTTCAGGCACATAAATGACTTTAAACACACTTATTTTAGTTGAAAAAGTCTTAATTCACATCCAACAGTCTTCTGAGTCAAAAGATTAAATGTTAAAATTTCATCAATATGGACCATTTTGGGGACATTCGACAGGTCCGAAATCATCGTTTTTCATCAGAAAATGAATTTTTCGGACTGTACCAAAAATGATTCAAAATGTCAAATGGATCGTGCCTCATGTTGAATAACCACTTTTTAACCCCTCAGAGTGACCAAAATTGCCATTTTTACAGAGTTTTGCTTACTCAAAAGCTTCAATTTTGACCAATTTCAGGCACATAAATGACTTTAAACACACTTATTTTAGTTGAAAAAGTCTTAATTCACATCCAACAGTCGTTTGGAGTCAAAAGATTAAATGTTAAAATTTCATCCATATTGACCATTTTGGGAACGTTCGACAGGTCCGGAGTCATCGTTTTTCATCAGAAAATTAATTTTTCAGACTGTACCAAAAATGATTCAAAATGTCAAATGGATCGTGCCTCATGTTGAATAACCACTTTTTAACCCCTCAGAGTGACCAAAATTGCCATTTTTACAGTTTTGCTTACTCAAAAGCTTCAATTTTGACCAATTTCAGGCACATAAATGACTTTAAACACACTTATTTTAGTTGAAAAAGTCTTAATTCACATCCAACAGTCGTCTGGAGTCAAAAGATTAAATGTTAAAATTTCATCCATATTGACCATTTTGGGAACGTTTTTCATCAGAAAATGAATTTTTCGGACTGTACTAAAAATGATTCAAAATGTCAAATGGATCGTGCCTCATGTTGAATAACCACTTTTTAACCCCTCAGAGTGACCAAAATTGCCATTTTTACAAAGTTTTGCTTACTCAAAAGCTTCAATTTTGACCAATTTCAGGCACATAAATGACTTTAAACACACTTATTTTAGTTGAAAAAGTCTTAATTCACATCCAACAGTCGTCTGGAGTCAAAAGATTAAATGTTAAAATTTCATCGATATGGACCATTTTGGGCACGTTCGACAGATCCGGAGTCATCGTTTTTCATCAGAAAATTAATTTTTCGGACTATACCAAAAATGATTCAAAATGTCAAATGGATCGTGCCTCATGTTGAATAACCACTTTTTAACCCCTCAGAGTGACCAAAATTGCCATTTTTACAGAGTTTTGCTTACTCAAAAGCTTCAATTTTGACCAATTTCAGGCACATAAATGACTTTAAACACACTTATTTTAGTTGAAAAAGTCTTAATTCACATCCAACAGTCGTCTGGAGTCAATAGATTAAATGTTAAAAATTCATCGATATGGACCATTTTGGGGACGTTCGACAGGTCCGGAGTCATCGTTTTTCATCAGAAAATGAATTTTTCGGACTGTACCAAAAATGATTCAAAATGTCAAATGGATCGTGCCTCATGTTGAATAACCACTTTTTAACCCCTCAGAGTGACCAAAATTGCCATTTTTACAGAGTTTTGCTTACTCAAAAGCTTCAATTTTGACCAATTTCAGGCACATAAATGACTTTAAACACACTTATTTTAGTTGAAAAAGTCTTAATTCACATCCAACAGTCGTCTGGAGTCAATAGATTAAATGTTAAAAATTCATCGATATGGACCATTTTGGGGACGTTCGACAGGTCCGGAGTCATCGTTTTTCATCAGAAAATGAATTTTTCGGACTGTACCAAAAATGATTCAAAATGTCAAATGGATCGTGCCTCATGTTGAATAACCACTTTTTAACCCCTCAGAGTGACCAAAATTGCCATTTTTACAGAGTTTTGCTTACTCAAAAGCTTCAATTTTGACCAATTTCAGGCACATAAATGACTTTAAACACACTTATTTTAGTTGAAAAAGTCTTAATTCACATCCAACAGTCGTTTGGAGTCAAAAGATTAAATGTTAAAATTTCATCCATATTGACCATTTTGGGAACGTTCGACAGGTCCGGAGTCATCCTTTTTCATCAGAAAATTAATTTTTCGGACTATACCAAAAATGATTCAAAATGTCAAATGGATCGTGCCTCATGTTGAATAACCACTTTTTAACCCCTCAGAGTGACCAAAATTGCCATTTTTACAGAGTTTTGCTTACTCAAAAGCGTCAATATTGACCAATTTCAGGCACATAAATGACTTTAAACACACTTATTTTAGTTGAAAAAGTCTTAATTCACATCCAACAGTCTTCTGAGTCAAAAGATTAAATGTTAAAATTTCATCAATATGGACCATTTTGGGGACATTCGACAGGTCCGGAGTCATCGTTTTTCATCAGAAAATGAATTTTTCGGACTGTACCAAAAATGATTCAAAATGTCAAATGGATCGTGCCTCATGTTGAATAACCACTTTTTAACCCCTCAGAGTGACCAAAATTGCCATTTTTACAGAGTTTTGCTTACTCAAAAGCTTCAATTTTGACCAATTTCAGGCACATAAATGACTTTAAACACACTTATTTTAGTTGAAAAAGTCTTAATTCACATCCAACAGTCGTTTGGAGTCAAAAGATTAAATGTTAAAATTTCATCCATATTGACCATTTTGGGAACGTTCGACAGGTCCGGAGTCATCGTTTTTCATCAGAAAATTAATTTTTCAGACTGTACCAAAAATGATTCAAAATGTCAAATGGATCGTGCCTCATGTTGAATAACCACTTTTTAACCCCTCAGAGTGACCAAAATTGCCATTTTTACAGTTTTGCTTACTCAAAAGCTTCAATTTTGACCAATTTCAGGCACATAAATGACTTTAAACACACTTATTTTAGTTGAAAAAGTCTTAATTCACATCCAACAGTCGTCTGGAGTCAAAAGATTAAATGTTAAAATTTCATCCATATTGACCATTTTGGGAACGTTTTTCATCAGAAAATGAATTTTTCGGACTGTACTAAAAATGATTCAAAATGTCAAATGGATCGTGCCTCATGTTGAATAACCACTTTTTAACCCCTCAGAGTGACCAAAATTGCCATTTTTACAAAGTTTTGCTTACTCAAAAGCTTCAATTTTGACCAATTTCAGGCACATAAATGACTTTAAACACACTTATTTTAGTTGAAAAAGTCTTAATTCACATCCAACAGTCGTCTGGAGTCAAAAGATTAAAT
Organism: Lissotriton vulgaris; assembly: GCF_964263255.1. Taxonomy (NCBI): domain Eukaryota; kingdom Metazoa; phylum Chordata; class Amphibia; order Caudata; family Salamandridae; genus Lissotriton; species Lissotriton vulgaris. The sequence goes on from NW_028248067.1 coordinate 911,956, forward strand.
GTTAAAATGTAATCGATATGGACCATTCTGGGCACGTTCGACAGATCCGGAGTCATCGTTTTTCATCAGAAAATTAATTTTTCGGACCATACCAAAAATGATTCAAAATGTCAAATGGATCGTGCCTCATGTTGAATAACCACTTTTTAACCCCTCAGAGTGACCAAAATTGCCATTTTTACAGAGTTTTGCTTACTCAAAAGCTTCAATATTGACCAATTTCAGGCACATAAATGACTTTAAACACACTTATTTTAGTTGAAAAAGTCTTAATTCACATCCAACAGTCGTCTGGAGTCAAAAGATTAAATGTTAAAATTTCATCAATATGGACCATTTTGGGGACATTCGACAGGTCCGGAGTCATCGTTTTTCATCAGAAAATGAATTTTTCGAACTGTACCAAAAATTATTCAAAATGTCAAATGGATCGTGCCTCATGTTGAATAACTACTTTTTAACCCCTCGGAGTGACCAAAATTGCCATTTTTACAGAGTTTTGCTTACTCAAAAGCTTCAATTTTGACCAATTTCAGGCACATAAATGACTTTAAACACACTTATTTTAGTTGAAAAAGTCTTAATTCACATCCAACAGTCGTTTGGAGTCAAAAGATCAAATGTTAAAATTTCATCCATATTGACCATTTTGGGAACGTTCAACAGGTCCGGAGTCATCGTTTTTCATCAGAAAATGAATTTTTCGGACTGTACCAAAAATGATTCAAAATGTCAAATGGATCGTGCCTCATGTTGAATAACCACTTTTTAACCCCTCAGAGTGACCAAAATTGCCATTTTTACAGAGTTTTGCTTACTCAAAAGCATCAATTTTGACTAATTTCAGGCACATAAATGACTTTAAACACACTTATTTTAGTTGAAAAAGTCTTAATTCACATCCAACAGTCGTTTGGAGTCAAAAGATTAAATGTTAAAATTTCATCGATATGGACCATTTTGGGCACGTTCGACAGGTCAGGAGTCATCGTTTTTCATCAGAAAATTAATTTTTCGGACTATACCAAAAATGATTCAAAATGTCAAATGGATCGTGCCTCATGTTGAATAACCACTTTTTAACCCCTCAGAGTGACCAAAATTGCCATTTTTACAGAGTTTTGCTTACTCAAAAGCTTCAATTTTGACCAATTTCAGGCACATAAATGACTTTAAACACACTTATTTTAGTTGAAAAAGTCTTAATTCACACCCAACAGTCGTCTGAGTCAAAAGATTAAATGTTAACATTTCATCAATATGGACCATTTTGGGGACATTCGACAGGTCCGGAGTCATCGTTTTTCATCAGAAAATGAATTTTTCGGACTGTACCAAAAATTATTCAAAATGTCAAATGGATCGTGCCTCATGTTGAATAACCACTTTTTAACCCCTCAGAGTGACCAAAATTGCCATTTTTACAGAGTTTTGCTTACTCAAAAGCTTCAATTTTGACCAATTTCAGGCACATAAATGACTTTAAACACACTTATTTTAGTTGAAAAAGTCTTAATTCACATCCAACAGTCGTTTGGAGTCAAAAGATTAAATGTTAAAATTTCATCCATATTGACCATTTTGGGAACGTTCGACAGGTCCGGAGTCATCGTTTTTCATCAGAAAATTAATTTTTCAGACTGTACCAAAAATGATTCAAAATGTCAAATGGATCGTGCCTCATGTTGAATAACCACTTTTTAACCCCTCAGAGTGACCAAAATTGCCATTTTTACAGTTTTGCTTACTCAAAAGCTTCATTTTTGACCAATTTCAGGCACATAAATGACTTTAAACACACTTATTTTAGTTGAAAAAGTCTTAATTCACATCCAACAGTCGTCTGGAGTCAAAAGATTAAATGTTAAAATGTAATCGATATGGACCATTTTGGGCACGTTCGACAGGTCCGGAGTCATCGTTTTTCATCAGAAAATTAATTTTTCAGACCATACCAAAAATGATTCAAAATGTCAAATGGATCGTGCCTCATGTTGAATAACCACTTTTTAACCCCTCAGAGTGACCAAAATTGCCATTTTTACAGAGTTTTGCTTACTCAAAAGCTTCAATATTGACCAATTTCAGGCACATAAATGACTTTAAACACACTTATTTTAGTTGAAAAAGTCTTAATTCACATCCAACAGTCGTCTGGAGTCAAAAGATTAAATGTTAAAATTTCATCAATATGGACCATTTTGGGGACATTCGACAGGTCCGGAGTCATCGTTTTTCATCAGAAAATGAATTTTTCGAACTGTACCAAAAATTATTCAAAATGTCAAATGGATCGTGCCTCATGTTGAATAACTACTTTTTAACCCCTCGGAGTGACCAAAATTGCCATTTTTACAGAGTTTTGCTTACTCAAAAGCTTCAATTTTGACCAATTTCAGGCACATAAATGACTTTAAACACACTTATTTTAGTTGAAAAAGTCTTAATTCACATCCAACAGTCGTTTGGAGTCAAAAGATCAAATGTTAAAATTTCATCCATATTGACCATTTTGGGAACGTTCAACAGGTCCGGAGTCATCGTTTTTCATCAGAAAATTAATTTTTCAGACTGTACCAAAAATGATTCAAAATGTCAAATGGATCGTGCCTCATGTTGAATAACCACTTTTTAACCCCTCAGAGTGACCAAAATTGCCATTTTTACAGAGTTTTGCTTACTCAAAAGCTTCAATTTTGACCAATTTCAGGCACATAAATGACTTTAAACACACTTATTTTAGTTGAAAAAGTCTTAATTCACATCCAACAGTCGTCTGGAGTCAAAAGATTAAATGTTAAAATTTCATCGATATGGACCATTTTAGGGACGTTCGACAGGTCCGGAGTCATCGTTTTTCATCAGAAAATGAATTTTTCGGACTGTACCAAAAATGATTCAAAATGTCAAATGGATCGTGCCTCATGTTGAATAACCACTTTTTAACCCCTCAGAGTGACCAAAATTGCCATTTTTACAGAGTTTTGCTTACTCAAAAGCTTCAATTTTGACTAATTTCAGGCACATAAATGACTTTAAACACACTTATTTTAGTTGAAAAAGTCTTAATTCACATCCAACAGTCGTTTGGAGTCAAAAGATTAAATGTTAAAATTTCATCCATATTGACCATTTTGGGAACGTTCGACAGGTCCGGATTCATCGTTTTTCATCAGAAAATGAATTTTTCGGACTGTACTAAAAATGATTCAAAATGTCAAATGGATCGTGCCTCATGTTGAATAACCACTTTTTAACCCCTCAGAGTGACCAAAATTGCCATTTTTACAGAGTTTTGCTTACTCAAAAGCTTCAATTTTGACCAATTTCAGGCACATTAATGACTTTAAACACACTTATTTTAGTTGAAAAAGTCTTAATTCACATCCAACAGTCGTTTGGAGTCAAAAGATCAAATGTTAAAATTTCATCCATATTGACCATTTTGGGAACGTTCAACAGGTCCGGAGTCATCGTTTTTCATCAGAAAATTAATTTTTCAGACTGTACCAAAAATGATTCAAAATGTCAAATGGATCGTGCCTCATGTTGAATAACCACTTTTTAACCCCTCAGAGTGACCAAAATTGCCATTTTTACAGAGTTTTGCTTACTCAAAAGCTTCAATTTTGACCAATTTCAGGCACATAAATGACTTTAAACACACTTATTTTAGTTGAAAAAGTCTTAATTCACATCCAACAGTCGTCTGGAGTCAAAAGATTAAATGTTAAAATTTCATCGATATGGACCATTTTAGGGACGTTCGACAGGTCCGGAGTCATCGTTTTTCATCAGAAAATGAATTTTTCGGACTGTACCAAAAATGATTCAAAATGTCAAATGGATCGTGCCTCATGTTGAATAACCACTTTTTAACCCCTCAGAGTGACCAAAATTGCCATTTTTACAGAGTTTTGCTTACTCAAAAGCTTCAATTTTGACTAATTTCAGGCACATAAATGACTTTAAACACACTTATTTTAGTTGAAAAAGTCTTAATTCACATCCAACAGTCGTTTGGAGTCAAAAGATTAAATGTTAAAATTTCATCCATATTGACCATTTTGGGAACGTTCGACAGGTCCGGACTCATCGTTTTTCATCAGAAAATGAATTTTTCGGACTGTACTAAAAATGATTCAAAATGTCAAATGGATCGTGCCTCATGTTGAATAACCACTTTTTAACCCCTCAGAGTGACCAAAATTGCCATTTTTACAGAGTTTTGCTTACTCAAAAGCTTCAATTTTGACCAATTTCAGGCACATTAATGACTTTAAACACACTTATTTTAGTTGAAAAAGTCTTAATTCACATCCAACTGTCGTTTGGAGTCAAAAGATTAAATGTTAAAATTTCATCCATATTGACCATTTTGGGAACGTTCGACAGGTCCGGAGTCATCGTTTTTCATCAGAAAATGAATTTTTCAGACTGTACCAAAAATGATTCAAAATGTCAAATGGATCGTGCCTCATGTTGAATAACCACTTTTTAACCCCTCGGAGTGACCAAAATTGCCATTTTTACAGAGTTTTGCTTACTCAAAAGCTTCAATTTTGACCAATTTCAGGCACATAAATGACTTTAAACACACTTATTTTAGTTGAAAAAGTCTTAATTCACATCCAACAGTCGTTTGGAGTCAAAAGATTAAATGTTAAAATTTCATCCATATCAACCATTTTGGGAACGTTCGACAGGTCCGGAGTCATCGTTTTTCATCAGAAAATTAATTTTTCGGACTGTACCCAAAATGATTCAAAATGTCAAATGGATCGTGCCTCATGTTGAATAACCACTTTTTAACCCCTCAGAGTGACCAAAAGTGCCATTTTTACAGAGTTTTGCTTACTCAAAAGCTTCAATTTTGACCAATTTCAGGCACATAAATGACTTTAAACACACTTATTTTAGTTGAAAAAGTCTTAATTCACATCCAACAGTCGTTTGGAGTCAAAAGATTAAATGTTAAAATTTCATCCATATTGACCATTTTGGGAACGTTCGACAGGTCCGGAGTCATCGTTTTTCATCAGAAAATTAATTTTTCAGACTGTACCAAAAATGATTCAAAATGTCAAATGGATCGTGCCTCATGTTGAATAACCACTTTTTAACCCCTCAGAGTGACCAAAATTGCAATTTTTACAGAGTTTTGCTTACTCAAAAGCTTCAATTTTGACCAATTTCAGGCACATAAATGACTTTAAACACACTTATTTTAGTTGAAAAAGTCTTAATTCACATCCAACAGTCGTCTGGAGTCAAAAGATTAAATGTTAAAATTTCATCGATATGGACCATTTTGGGGACGTTCGACAGGTCCGGAGTCATCGTTTTTCATCAGAAAATGAATTTTTCGGGTTGTACCAAAAATGATTCAAAATGTCAAATGGATCGTGCCTCATGTTGAATAACCACTTTTTAACCCCTCAGAGTGACCAAAATTGCCATTTTTACAGAGTTTTGCTTACTCAAAAGCTTCAATTTTGACCAATTTCAGGCACATAAATGACTTTAAACACACTTATTTTAGTTGAAAAAGTCTTAATTCACATCCAACAGTCGTTTGGAGTCAAAAGATTAAATGTTAAAATTTCATCCATATTGACCATTTTGGGAACGTTTTTCATCAGAAAATGAATTTTTCGGACTGTACTAAAAATGATTCAAAATGTCAAATGGATCGTGCCTCATGTTGAATAACCACTTTTTAACCCCTCAGAGTGACCAAAATTGCCATTTTTACAAAGTTTTGCTTACTCAAAAGCTTCAATTTTGACCAATTTCAGGCACATAAATGACTTTAAACACACTTATTTTAGTTGAAAAAGTCTTAATTCACATCCAACAGTCGTCTGGAGTCAAAAGATTAAATGTTAAAATTTCATCAATATGGACCATTTTGGGGACATTCGACAGGTCCGGAGTCATCGTTTTTCATCAGAAAATGAATTTTTCGGACTGTACCAAAAATGATTCAAAATGTCAAATGGATCGTGCCTCATGTTGAATAACCACTTTTTAACCCCTCAGAGTGACCAAAATTGCCATTTTTGCAAAGTTTTGCTTACTCAAAAGCTTCAATTTTGACCAATTTCAGGCACATAAATGACTTTAAACACACTTATTTTAGTTGAAAAAGTCTTAATTCACATCCAACAGTCGTTTGGAGTCAAAAGATTAAATGTTAAAATTTCATCCATATTGACCATTTTGGGAACGTTCGACAGGTCCGGAGTCATCGTTTTTCATCAGAAAATTAATTTTTCAGACTGTACCAAAAATGATTCAAAATGTCAAATGGATCGTGCCTCATGTTGAATAACCACTTTTTAACCCCTCAGAGTGACCAAAATTGCCATTTTTACAGAGTTTTGCTTACTCAAAAGCTTCAATTTTGACCAATTTCAGGCACATAAATGACTTTAAACACACTTATTTTAGTTGAAAAAGTCTTAATTCACATCCAACAGTCGTTTGGAGTCAAAAGATTAAATGTTAAAATTTCATCCATATTGACCATTTTGGGAACGTTCGACAGGTCCGGACTCATCGTTTTTCATCAGAAAATGAATTTTTCGGACTGTACTAAAAATGATTCAAAATGTCAAATGGATCGTGCCTCATGTTGAATAACCACTTTTTAACCCCTCAGAGTGACCAAAATTGCCATTTTTACAGAGTTTTGCTTACTCAAAAGCTTCAATTTTGACCAATTTCAGGCACATAAATGACTTTAAACACACTTATTTTAGTTGAAAAAGTCTTAATTCACATCCAACAGTCGTTTGGAGTCAAAAGATTAAATGTTAAAATTTCATCCATATCAACCATTTTGGGAACGTTCGACAGGTCCGGAGTCATCGTTTTTCATCAGAAAATTAATTTTTCGGACTGTACCCAAAATGATTCAAAATGTCAAATGGATCGTGCCTCATGTTGAATAACCACTTTTTAACCCCTCAGAGTGACCAAAAGTGCCATTTTTACAGAGTTTTGCTTACTCAAAAGCTTCAATTTTGACCAATTTCAGGCACATAAATGACTTTAAACACACTTATTTTAGTTGAAAAAGTCTTAATTCACATCCAACAGTCGTTTGGAGTCAAAAGATTAAATGTTAAAATTTCATCCATATTGACCATTTTGGGAACGTTCGACAGGTCCGGAGTCATCGTTTTTCATCAGAAAATTAATTTTTCAGACTGTACCAAAAATGATTCAAAATGTCAAATGGATCGTGCCTCATGTTGAATAACCACTTTTTAACCCCTCAGAGTGACCAAAATTGCAATTTTTACAGAGTTTTGCTTACTCAAAAGCTTCAATTTTGACCAATTTCAGGCACATAAATGACTTTAAACACACTTATTTTAGTTGAAAAAGTCTTAATTCACATCCAACAGTCGTCTGGAGTCAAAAGATTAAATGTTAAAATTTCATCGATATGGACCATTTTGGGGACGTTCGACAGGTCCGGAGTCATCGTTTTTCATCAGAAAATGAATTTTTCGGGTTGTACCAAAAATGATTCAAAATGTCAAATGGATCGTGCCTCATGTTGAATAACCACTTTTTAACCCCTCAGAGTGACCAAAATTGCCATTTTTACAGAGTTTTGCTTACTCAAAAGCTTCAATTTTGACCAATTTCAGGCACATAAATGACTTTAAACACACTTATTTTAGTTGAAAAAGTCTTAATTCACATCCAACAGTCGTTTGGAGTCAAAAGATTAAATGTTAAAATTTCATCCATATTGACCATTTTGGGAACGTTTTTCATCAGAAAATGAATTTTTCGGACTGTACTAAAAATGATTCAAAATGTCAAATGGATCGTGCCTCATGTTGAATAACCACTTTTTAACCCCTCAGAGTGACCAAAATTGCCATTTTTGCAAAGTTTTGCTTACTCAAAAGCTTCAATTTTGACCAATTTCAGGCACATAAATGACTTTAAACACACTTATTTTAGTTGAAAAAGTCTTAATTCACATCCAACAGTCGTCTGGAGTCAAAAGATTAAATGTTAAAATTTCATCGATATGGACCATTTTGGGCACGTTCGACAGGTCCGGAGTCATCGTTTTTCATCAGAAAATTAATTTTTCGGACTATACCAAAAATGATTCAAAATGTCAAATGGATCGTGCCTCATGTTGAATAACCACTTTTTAACCCCTCAGAGTGACCAAAATTGCCATTTTTACAGAGTTTTGCTTACTCAAAAGCTTCAATATTGACCAATTTCAGGCACATAAATGACTTTAAACACACTTATTTTAGTTGAAAAAGTCTTAATTCACATCCAACAGTCGTCTGGAGTCAAAAGATTAAATGTTCAAATTTCATCAATATGGACCATTTTGGGGACATTCGACAGGTCCGGAGTCATCGTTTTTCATCAGAAAATGAATTTTTCGGACTGTACCAAAAATGATTCAAAATGTCAAATGGATCGTGCCTCATGTTGAATAACCACTTTTTAACCCCTCAGAGTGACCAAAATTGCCATTTTTACAGAGTTTTGCTTACTCAAAAGCTTCAATTTTGACCAATTTCAGGCACATAAATGACTTTAAACACACTTATTTTAGTTGAAAAAGTCTTAATTCACATCCAACAGTCGTTTGGAGTCAAAAGATTAAATGTTAAAATTTCATCCATATTGACCATTTTGGGAACGTTCGACAGGTCCGGAGTCATCGTTTTTCATCAGAAAATTAATTTTTCAGACTGTACCAAAAATGATTCAAAATGTCAAATGGATCGTGCCTCATGTTGAATAACCACTTTTTAACCCCTCAGAGTGACCAAAATTGCCATTTTTACAGAGTTTTGCTTACTCAAAAGCTTCAATTTTGACCAATTTCAGGCACATAAATGACTTTAAACACACTTATTTTAGTTGAAAAAGTCTTAATTCACATCCAACAGTCGTCTGGAGTCAAAAGATTAAATGTTAAAATTTCATCGATATGGACCATTTTGGGGACGTTCGACAGGTCCGGAGTCATCGTTTTTCATCAGAAAATGAATTTTTCGGACTGTACCAAAAATGATTCAAAATGTCAAATGGATCGTGCCTCATGTTGAATAACCACTTTTTAACCCCTCAGAGTGACCAAAATTGCCATTTTTACAGAGTTTTGCTTACTCAAAAGCTTCAATTTTGACCAATTTCAGGCACATAAATGACTTTAAACACACTTATTTTAGTTGAAAAAGTCTTAATTCACATCCAACAGTCGTTTGGAGTCAAAAGATTAAATGTTAAAATTTCATCCATATTGACCATTTTGGGAACGTTGGACAGGTCCGGAGTCATCGTTTTTCATCAGAAAATGAATTTTTCGGACTGTACTAAAAATGATTCAAAATGTCAAATGGATCGTGCCTCATGTTGAATAACCACTTTTTAACCCCTCAGAGTGACCAAAATTGCCATTTTTACAGAGTTTTGCTTACTCAAAAGATTCAATTTTGACCAATTTCAGGCACATATATGACTTTAAACACACTCATTTTAGTTGAAAAAGTCTTAATTCACATCCAACAGTCATCTGAAGTCAAAAGATTAAATGTTAAAATTTAATCGATATGGACCATTTTGGGCACATTCGACAGGTCCGGAGTCATCGTTTTTCATCAGAAAATTAATTTTTCGGACTATACCAAAAATGATTCAAAATGTCAAATGGATCGTGCCTCATGTTGAATAACCACTTTTTAACCCCTCAGAGTGACCAAAATTGCCATTGTTACAGAGTTTTGCTTACTCAAAAGCGTCAATATTGACCAATTTCAGGCACATAAATGACTTTAAACACACTTATTTTAGTTGAAAAAGTCTTAATTCACATCCAACAGTCGTCTGGAGTCAAAAGATTAAATGTTAAAATTTCATCGATATGGACCATTTTGGGGACGTTCGACAGGTCCGGAGTCATCGTTTTTCATCAGAAAATTAATTTTTCGGACTGTACCAAAAATGATTCAAAATGTCAAATGGATCGTGCCTCATGTTGAATAACCACTTTTTAACCCCTCAGAGTGACCAAAATTGCAATTTTTACAGAGTTTTGCTTACTCAAAAGCTTCAATTTTGACCAATTTCAGGCACATAAATGACTTTAAACACACTTATTTTAGTTGAAAAAGTCTTAATTCACATCCAACAGTCGTCTGGAGTCAAAAGATTAAATGTTAAAATTTCATCGATATGGACCATTTTGGGGACGTTCGACAGGTCCGGAGTCATCGTTTTTCATCAGAAAATGAATTTTTCGGGTTGTACCAAAAATGATTCAAAATGTCAAATGGATCGTGCCTCATGTTGAATAACCACTTTTTAACCCCTCAGAGTGACCAAAATTGCCATTTTTACAGAGTTTTGCTTACTCAAAAGCTTCAATTTTGACCAATTTCAGGCACATAAATGACTTTAAACACACTTATTTTAGTTGAAAAAGTCTTAATTCACATCCAACAGTCGTTTGGAGTCAAAAGATTAAATGTTAAAATTTCATCCATATTGACCATTTTGGGAACGTTTTTCATCAGAAAATGAATTTTTCGGACTGTACTAAAAATGATTCAAAATGTCAAATGGATCGTGCCTCATGTTGAATAACCACTTTTTAACCCCTCAGAGTGACCAAAATTGCAATTTTTACAAAGTTTTGCTTACTCAAAAGCTTCAATTTTGACCAATTTCAGGCACATAAATGACTTTAAACACACTTATTTTAGTTGAAAAAGTCTTAATTCACATCCAACAGTCGTCTGAAGTCAAAAGATTAAATGTTAAAATTTAATCGATATGGACCATTTTGGGCACATTCGACAGGTCCGGAGTCATCGTTTTTCATCAGAAAATTAATTTTTCGGACTATACCAAAAATGATTCAAAATGTCAAATGGATCGTGCCTCATGTTGAGTAACCACTTTTTAACCCCTCAGAGTGACCAAAATTGCCATTGTTACAGAGTTTTGCTTACTCAAAAGCGTCAATATTGACCAATTTCAGGCACATAAATGACTTTAAACACACTTATTTTAGTTGAAAAAGTCTTAATTCACATCCAACAGTCGTCTGGAGTCAAAAGATTAAATGTTAAAATTTCATCGATATGGACCATTTTGGGGACGTTCGACAGGTCCGGAGTCATCGTTTTTCATCAGAAAATTAATTTTTCGGACTATACCAAAAATGATTCAAAATGTCAAATGGATCGTGCCTCATGTTGAATAACCACTTTTTAACCCCTCAGAGTGACCAAAATTGCAATTTTTACAGAGTTTTGCTTACTCAAAAGCTTCAATTTTGACCAATTTCAGGCACATAAATGACTTTAAACACACTTATTTTAGTTGAAAAAGTCTTAATTCACATCCAACAGTCGTCTGGAGTCAAAAGATTAAATGTTAAAATTTCATCGATATGGACCATTTTGGGGACGTTCGACAGGTCCGGAGTCATCGTTTTTCATCAGAAAATGAATTTTTCGGGTTGTACCAAAAATGATTCAAAATGTCAAATGGATCGTGCCTCATGTTGAATAACCACTTTTTAACCCCTTAGAGTGACCAAAATTGCAATTTTTACAGAGTTTTGCTTACTCAAAAGCTTCAATTTTGACCAATTTCAGGCACATAAATGACTTTAAACACACTTATTTTAGTTGAAAAAGTCTTAATTCACATCCAACAGTCGTCTGGAGTCAAAAGATTAAATGTTAAAATTTCATCGATATGGACCATTTTGGGGACGTTCGACAGGTCCGGAGTCATCGTTTTTCATCAGAAAATGAATTTTTCGGGTTGTACCAAAAATGATTCAAAATGTCAAATGGATCGTGCCTCATGTTGAATAACCACTTTTTAACCCCTCAGAGTGACCAAAATTGCCATTTTTACAGAGTTTTGCTTACTCAAAAGCGTCAATATTGACCAATTTCAGGCACATAAATGACTTTAAACACACTTATTTTAGTTGAAAAAGTCTTAATTCACATCCAACAGTCGTTTGGAGTCAAAAGATTAAATGTTAAAATTTCATCCATATTGACCATTTTGGGAACGTTTTTCATCAGAAAATGAATTTTTCGGACTGTACTAAAAATGATTCAAAATGTCAAATGGATCGTGCCTCATGTTGAATAACCACTTTTTAACCCCTCAGAGTGACCAAAATTGCAATTTTTACAAAGTTTTGCTTACTCAAAAGCTTCAATTTTGACCAATTTCAGGCACATAAATGACTTTAAACACACTTATTTTAGTTGAAAAAGTCTTAATTCACATCCAACAGTCGTCTGGAGTCATAAGATTAAATGTTAAAATTTCATCGATATGGACCATTTTGGGCACGTTCGACAGGTCCGGAGTCATCGTTTTTCATCAGAAAATTAATTTTTCGGACTATACCAAAAATGATTCAAAATGTCAAATGGATCGTGCCTCATGTTGAATAACCACTTTTTAACCCCTCAGAGTGACCAAAATTGCCATTTTTACAGAGTTTTGCTTACTCAAAAGCTTCAATATTGACCAATTTCAGGCACATAAATGACTTTAAACACACTTATTTTAGTTGAAAAAGTCTTAATTCACATCCAACAGTCGTCTGGAGTCAAAAGATTAAATGTTAAAATTTCATCAATATGGACCATTTTGGGGACATTCGACAGGTCCGGAGTCATCGCTTTTCATCAGAAAATGAATTTTTCGGACTGTACCAAAAATGATTCAAAATGTCAAATGGATCGTGCCTCATGTTGAATAACCACTTTTTAACCCCTCAGAGTGACCAAAAGTGCCATTTTTACAGAGTTTTGCTTACTCAAAAGCTTCAATTTTGACCAATTTCAGGCACATAAATGACTTTAAACACACTTATTTTAGTTGAAAAAGTCTTAATTCACATCCAACAGTCGTTTGGAGTCAAAAGATTAAATGTTAAAATTTCATCCATATTGACCATTTTGGGAACGTTCGACAGGTCCGGAGTCATCGTTTTTCATCAGAAAATTAATTTTTCAGACTGTACCAAAAATGATTCAAAATGTCAAATGGATCGTGCCTCATGTTGAATAACCACTTTTTAACCCCTCAGAGTGACCAAAATTGCCATTTTTACAGAGTTTTGCTTACTCAAAAGCTTCAATTTTGACCAATTTCAGGCACATAAATGACTTTAAACACACTTATTTTAGTTGAAAAAGTCTTAATTCACATCCAACAGTCGTCTGGAGTCAAAAGATTAAATGTTAAAATTTCAACGATATGGACCATTTTGGGGACGTTCGACAGGTCCGGAGTCATCGTTTTTCATCAGAAAATGAATTTTTCGGACTGTACCAAAAATGATTCAAAATGTCAAATGGATCGTGCCTCATGTTGAATAACCACTTTTTAACCCCTCAGAGTGACCAAAATTGCCATTTTTACAGAGTTTTGCTTACTCAAAAGCTTCAATTTTGACCAATTTCAGGCACATAAATGACTTTAAACACACTTATTTTAGTTGAAAAAGTCTTAATTCACATCCAACAGTCGTTTGGAGTCAAAAGATTAAATGTTAAAATTTCATCCATATTGACCATTTTGGGAACGTTGGACAGGTCCGGAGTCATCGTTTTTCATCAGAAAATGAATTTTTCGGACTGTACTAAAAATGATTCAAAATGTCAAATGGATCGTGCCTCATGTTGAATAACCACTTTTTAACCCCTCAGAGTGACCAAAATTGCCATTTTTACAGAGTTTTGCTTACTCAAAAGATTCAATTTTGACCAATTTCAGGCACATATATGACTTTAAACACACTCATTTTAGTTGAAAAAGTCTTAATTCACATCCAACAGTCGTCTGAAGTCAAAAGATTAAATGTTAAAATTTAATCGATATGGACCATTTTGGGCACATTCGACAGGTCCGGAGTCATCGTTTTTCATCAGAAAATTAATTTTTCGGACTATACCAAAAATGATTCAAAATGTCAAATGGATCGTGCCTCATGTTGAGTAACCACTTTTTAACCCCTCAGAGTGACCAAAATTGCCATTGTTACAGAGTTTTGCTTACTCAAAAGCGTCAATATTGACCAATTTCAGGCACATAAATGACTTTAAACACACTTATTTTAGTTGAAAAAGTCTTAATTCACATCCAACAGTCGTCTGGAGTCAAAAGATTAAATGTTAAAATTTCATCGATATGGACCATTTTGGGGACGTTCGACAGGTCCGGAGTCATCGTTTTTCATCAGAAAATTAATTTTTCGGACTGTACCAAAAATGATTCAAAATGTCAAATGGATCGTGCCTCATGTTGAATAACCACTTTTTAACCCCTCAGAGTGACCAAAATTGCAATTTTTACAGAGTTTTGCTTACTCAAAAGCTTCAATTTTGACCAATTTCAGGCACATAAATGACTTTAAACACACTTATTTTAGTTGAAAAAGTCTTAATTCACATCCAACAGTCGTCTGGAGTCAAAAGATTAAATGTTAAAATTTCATCGATATGGACCATTTTGGGGACGTTCGACAGGTCCGGAGTCATCGTTTTTCATCAGAAAATGAATTTTTCGGGTTGTACCAAAAATGATTCAAAATGTCAAATGGATCGTGCCTCATGTTGAATAACCACTTTTTAACCCCTTAGAGTGACCAAAATTGCAATTTTTACAGAGTTTTGCTTACTCAAAAGCTTCAATTTTGACCAATTTCAGGCACATAAATGACTTTAAACACACTTATTTTAGTTGAAAAAGTCTTAATTCACATCCAACAGTCGTCTGGAGTCAAAAGATTAAATGTTAAAATTTCATCGATATGGACCATTTTGGGGACGTTCGACAGGTCCGGAGTCATCGTTTTTCATCAGAAAATGAATTTTTCGGGTTGTACCAAAAATGATTCAAAATGTCAAATGGATCGTGCCTCATGTTGAATAACCACTTTTTAACCCCTCAGAGTGACCAAAATTGCCATTTTTACAGAGTTTTGCTTACTCAAAAGCGTCAATATTGACCAATTTCAGGCACATAAATGACTTTAAACACACTTATTTTAGTTGAAAAAGTCTTAATTCACATCCAACAGTCGTCTGAGTCAAAAGATTAAATGTTAAAATTTCATCAATATGGACCATTTTGGGGACATTCGACAGGTCCGGAGTCATCGTTTTTCATCAGAAAATGAATTTTTCGGACTGTACCAAAAATGATTCAAAATGTCAAATGGATCGTGCCTCATGTTGAATAACCACTTTTTAACCCCTCAGAGTGACCAAAATTGCCATTTTTACAGAGTTTTGCTTACTCAAAAGCTTCAATTTTGACCAATTTCAGGCACATAAATGACTTTAAACACACTTATTTTAGTTGAAAAAGTCTTAATTCACATCCAACAGTCGTTTGGAGTCAAAAGATTAAATGTTAAAATTTCATCCATATTGACCATTTTGGGAACGTTCGACAGGTCCGGAGTCATCGTTTTTCATCAGAAAATTAATTTTTCAGACTGTACCAAAAATGATTCAACATGTCAAATGGATCGTGCCTCATGTTGAATAACCACTTTTTAACCCCTCAGAGTGACCAAAATTGCCATTTTTACAGAGTTTTGCTTACTCAAAAGCTTCAATATTGACCAATTTCAGGCACATAAATGACTTTAAACACACTTATTTTAGTTGAAAAAGTCTTAATTCACATCCAACAGTCGTCTGGAGTCAAAAGATTAAATGTTAAAATTTCATCAATATGGACCATTTTGGGGACATTCGACAGGTCCGGAGTCATCGTTTTTCATCAGAAAATGAATTTTTCGAACTGTACCAAAAATTATTCAAAATGTCAAATGGATCGTGCCTCATGTTGAATAACTACTTTTTAACCCCTCGGAGTGACCAAAATTGCCATTTTTACAGAGTTTTGCTTACTCAAAAGCTTCAATTTTGACCAATTTCAGGCACATAAATGACTTTAAACACACTTATTTTAGTTGAAAAAGTCTTAATTCACATCCAACAGTCGTTTGGAGTCAAAAGATCAAATGTTAAAATTTCATCCATATTGACCATTTTGGGAACGTTCAACAGGTCCGGAGTCATCGTTTTTCATCAGAAAATTAATTTTTCAGACTGTACCAAAAATGATTCAAAATGTCAAATGGATCGTGCCTCATGTTGAATAACCACTTTTTAACCCCTCAGAGTGACCAAAATTGCCATTTTTACAGAGTTTTGCTTACTCAAAAGCTTCAATTTTGACCAATTTCAGGCACATAAATGACTTTAAACACACTTATTTTAGTTGAAAAAGTCTTAATTCACATCCAACAGTCGTTTGGAGTCAAAAGATTAAATGTTAAAATTTCATCCATATTGACCATTTTGGGAACGTTCGACAGGTCCGGATTCATCGTTTTTCATCAGAAAATGAATTTTTCGGACTGTACTAAAAATGATTCAAAATGTCAAATGGATCGTGCCTCATGTTGAATAACCACTTTTTAACCCCTCAGAGTGACCAAAATTGCCATTTTTACAAAGTTTTGCTTACTCAAAAGCTTCAATTTTGACCAATTTCAGGCACATAAATGACTTTAAACACACTTATTTTAGTTGAAAAAGTCTTAATTCACATCCAACAGTCGTCTGGAGTCAAAAGATTAAATGTTAAAATTTCATCAATATGGACCATTTTGGGGACATTCGACAGGTCCGGAGTCATCGTTTTTCATCAGAAAATGAATTTTTCGGACTGTACCAAAAATGATTCAAAATGTCAAATGGATCATGCCTCATGTTGAATAACCACTTTTTAACCCCTCAGAGTGACCAAAATTGCCATTTTTACAGAGTTTTGCTTACTCAAAAGCTTCAATTTTGACCAATTTCAGGCACATAAATGACTTTAAACACACTTATTTTAGTTGAAAAAGTCTTAATTCACATCCAACAGTCGTTTGGAGTCAAAAGATTAAATGTTAAAATTTCATCCATATTGACCATTTTGGGAACGTTCGACAGGTCCGGAGTCATCGTTTTTCATCAGAAAATTAATTTTTCAGACTGTACCAAAAATGATTCAAAATGTCAAATGGATCGTGCCTCATGTTGAATAACCACTTTTTAACCCCTCAGAGTGACCAAAATTGCCATTTTTACAGAGTTTTGCTTACTCAAAAGCTTCAATTTTGACCAATTTCAGGCACATAAATGACTTTAAACACACTTATTTTAGTTGAAAAAGTCTTAATTCACATCCAACAGTCGTTTGGAGTCAAAAGATTAAATGTTAAAATTTCATCCATATTGACCATTTTGGGAACGTTCGACAGGTCCGGACTCATCGTTTTTCATCAGAAAATGAATTTTTCGGACTGTACTAAAAATGATTCAAAATGTCAAATGGATCGTGCCTCATGTTGAATAACCACTTTTTAACCCCCCAGAGTGACCAAAATTGCCATTTTTACAGAGTTTTGCTTACTCAAAAGCTTCAATTTTGACCAATTTCAGGCACATTAATGACTTTAAACACACTTATTTTAGTTGAAAAAGTCTTAATTCACATCCAACTGTCGTTTGGAGTCAAAAGATTAAATGTTAAAATTTCATCCATATTGACCATTTTGGGAACGTTCGACAGGTCCGGAGTCATCGTTTTTCATCAGAAAATTAATTTTTCAGACTGTACCAAAAATGATTCAAAATGTCAAATGGATCGTGCCTCATGTTGAATAACCACTTTTTAACCCCTCGGAGTGACCAAAATTGCCATTTTTACAGAGTTTTGCTTACTCAAAAGCTTCAATTTTGACCAATTTCAGGCACATAAATGACTTTAAACACACTTATTTTAGTTGAAAAAGTCTTAATTCACATCCAACAGTCGTTTGGAGTCAAAAGATTAAATGTTAAAATTTCATCCATATCAACCATTTTGGGAACGTTCGACAGGTCCGGAGTCATCGTTTTTCATCAGAAAATTAATTTTTCGGACTGTACCCAAAATGATTCAAAATGTCAAATGGATCGTGCCTCATGTTGAATAACCACTTTTTAACCCCTCAGAGTGACCAAAAGTGCCATTTTTACAGAGTTTTGCTTACTCAAAAGCTTCAATTTTGACCAATTTCAGGCACATAAATGACTTTAAACACACTTATTTTAGTTGAAAAAGTCTTAATTCACATCCAACAGTCGTTTGGAGTCAAAAGATTAAATGTTAAAATTTCATCCATATTGACCATTTTGGGAACGTTCGACAGGTCCGGAGTCATCGTTTTTCATCAGAAAATTAATTTTTCAGACTGTACCAAAAATGATTCAAAATGTCAAATGGATCGTGCCTCATGTTGAATAACCACTTTTTAACCCCTCAGAGTGACCAAAATTGCCATTTTTACAGAGTTTTGCTTACTCAAAAGCTTCAATTTTGACCAATTTCAGGCACATAAATGACTTTAAACACACTTATTTTAGTTGAAAAAGTCTTAATTCACATCCAACAGTCGTTTGGAGTCAAAAGATTAAATGTTAAAATTTCATCCATATTGACCATTTTGGGAACGTTCGACAGGTCCGGACTCATCGTTTTTCATCAGAAAATGAATTTTTCGGACTGTACTAAAAATGATTCAAAATGTCAAATGGATCGTGCCTCATGTTGAATAACCACTTTTTAACCCCCCAGAGTGACCAAAATTGCCATTTTTACAGAGTTTTGCTTACTCAAAAGCTTCAATTTTGACCAATTTCAGGCACATTAATGACTTTAAACACACTTATTTTAGTTGAAAAAGTCTTAATTCACATCCAACTGTCGTTTGGAGTCAAAAGATTAAATGTTAAAATTTCATCCATATTGACCATTTTGGGAAGGTTCGACAGGTCCGGAGTCATCGTTTTTCATCAGAAAATTAATTTTTCAGACTGTACCAAAAATGATTCAAAATGTCAAATGGATCGTGCCTCATGTTGAATAACCACTTTTTAACCCCTCGGAGTGACCAAAATTGCCATTTTTACAGAGTTTTGCTTACTCAAAAGCTTCAATTTTGACCAATTTCAGGCACATAAATGACTTTAAACACACTTATTTTAGTTGAAAAAGTCTTAATTCACATCCAACAGTCGTTTGGAGTCAAAAGATTAAATGTTAAAATTTCATCCATATCAACCATTTTGGGAACGTTCGACAGGTCCGGAGTCATCGTTTTTCATCAGAAAATTAATTTTTCGGACTGTACCCAAAATGATTCAAAATGTCAAATGGATCGTGCCTCATGTTGAATAACCACTTTTTAACCCCTCAGAGTGACCAAAAGTGCCATTTTTACAGAGTTTTGCTTACTCAAAAGCTTCAATTTTGACCAATTTCAGGCACATAAATGACTTTAAACACACTTATTTTAGTTGAAAAAGTCTTAATTCACATCCAACAGTCGTTTGGAGTCAAAAGATTAAATGTTAAAATTTCATCCATATTGACCATTTTGGGAACGTTCGACAGGTCCGGAGTCATCGTTTTTCATCAGAAAATTAATTTTTCAGACTGTACCAAAAATGATTCAAAATGTCAAATGGATCGTGCCTCATGTTGAATAACCACTTTTTAACCCCTCAGAGTGACCAAAATTGCAATTTTTACAGAGTTTTGCTTACTCAAAAGCTTCAATTTTAACCAATTTCAGGCACATAAATGACTTTAAACACACTTATTTTAGTTGAAAAAGTCTTAATTCACATCCAACAGTCGTTTGGAGTCAAAAGATCAAATGTTAAAATTTCATCCATATTGACCATTTTGGGAACGTTCAACAGGTCCGGAGTCATCGTTTTTCATCAGAAAATTAATTTTTCAGACTGTACCAAAAATGATTCAAAATGTCAAATGGATCGTGCCTCATGTTGAATAACCACTTTTTAACCCCTCAGAGTGACCAAAATTGCCATTTTTACAGAGTTTTGCTTACTCAAAAGCTTCAATTTTGACCAATTTCAGGCACATAAATGACTTTAAACACACTTATTTTAGTTGAAAAAGTCTTAATTCACATCCAACAGTCGTTTGGAGTCAAAAGATTAAATGTTAAAATTTCATCCATATTGACCATTTTGGGAACGTTCGACAGGTCCGGATTCATCGTTTTTCATCAGAAAATGAATTTTTCGGACTGTACCAAAAATGATTCAAAATGTCAAATGGATCGTGCCTCATGTTGAATAACCAGTTTTTAACCCCTCAGAGTGACCAAAATTGCCATTTTTACAAAGTTTTGCTTACTCAAAAGCTTCAATTTTGACCACTTTCAGGCACATAAATGACTTTAAACACACTTATTTTAGTTGAAAAAGTCTTAATTCACATCCAACAGTCGTCTGGAGTCAAAAGATTAAATGTTAAAATTTCATCAATATGGACCATTTTGGGGACATTCGACAGGTTAGGAGTCATCGTTTTTCATCAGAAAATGAATTTTTCGGACTGTACCAAAAATGATTCAAAATGTCAAATGGATCGTGCCTCATGTTGAATAACCACTTTTTAACCCCTCAGAGTGACCAAAATTGCCATTTTTACAGAGTTTTGCTTACTCAAAAGCTTCAATTTTGACCAATTTCAGGCACATAAATGACTTTAAACACACTTATTTTAGTTGAAAAAGTCTTAATTCACATCCAACAGTCGTTTGGAGTCAAAAGATTAAATGTTAAAATTTCATCCATATTGACCATTTTGGGAACGTTCGACAGGTCCGGAGTCATCGTTTTTCATCAGAAAATTAATTTTTCAGACTGTACCAAAAATGATTCAAAATGTCAAATGGATCGTGCCTCATGTTGAATAACCACTTTTTAACCCCTCAGAGTGACCAAAATTGCCATTTTTACAGAGTTTTGCTTACTCAAAAGCTTCAATTTTGACCAATTTCAGGCACATAAATGACTTTAAACACACTTATTTTAGTTGAAAAAGTCTTAATTCACATCCAACAGTCGTTTGGAGTCAAAAGATTAAATGTTAAAATTTCATCCATATTGACCATTTTGGGAACGTTCGACAGGTCCGGAGTCATCGTTTTTCATCAGAAAATTAATTTTTCAGACTGTACCAAAAATGATTCAAAATGTCAAATGGATCGTGCCTCATGTTGAATAACCACTTTTTAACCCCTCAGAGTGACCAAAATTGCCATTTTTACAGAGTTTTGCTTACTCAAAAGCTTCAATTTTAACCAATTTCAGGCACATAAATGACTTTAAACACACTTATTTTAGTTGAAAAAGTCTTAATTCACATCCAACAGTCGTTTGGAGTCAAAAGATCAAATGTTAAAATTTCATCCATATTGACCATTTTGGGAACGTTCAACAGGTCCGGAGTCATCGTTTTTCATCAGAAAATTAATTTTTCAGACTGTACCAAAAATGATTCAAAATGTCAAATGGATCGTGCCTCATGTTGAATAACCACTTTTTAACCCCTCAGAGTGACCAAAATTGCCATTTTTACAGAGTTTTGCTTACTCAAAAGCTTCAATTTTGACCAATTTCAGGCACATAAATGACTTTAAACACACTTATTTTAGTTGAAAAAGTCTTAATTCACATCCAACAGTCGTTTGGAGTCAAAAGATTAAATGTTAAAATTTCATCCATATTGACCATTTTGGGAACGTTCGACAGGTCCGGATTCATCGTTTTTCATCAGAAAATGAATTTTTCGGACTGTACCAAAAATGATTCAAAATGTCAAATGGATCGTGCCTCATGTTGAATAACCAGTTTTTAACCCCTCAGAGTGACCAAAATTGCCATTTTTACAAAGTTTTGCTTACTCAAAAGCTTCAATTTTGACCACTTTCAGGCACATAAATGACTTTAAACACACTTATTTTAGTTGAAAAAGTCTTAATTCACATCCAACAGTCGTCTGGAGTCAAAAGATTAAATGTTAAAATTTCATCCATATTGACCATTTTGGGAAGGTTCGACAGGTCCGGAGTCATCGTTTTTCATCAGAAAATTAATTTTTCAGACTGTACCAAAAATGATTCAAAATGTCAAATGGATCGTGCCTCATGTTGAATAACCACTTTTTAACCCCTCGGAGTGACCAAAATTGCCATTTTTACAGAGTTTTGCTTACTCAAAAGCTTCAATTTTGACCAATTTCAGGCACATTAATGACTTTAAACACACTTATTTTAGTTGAAAAAGTCTTAATTCACATCCAACTGTCGTTTGGAGTCAAAAGATTAAATGTTAAAATTTCATCCATATTGACCATTTTGGGAAGGTTCGACAGGTCCGGAGTCATCGTTTTTCATCAGAAAATTAATTTTTCAGACTGTACCAAAAATGATTCAAAATGTCAAATGGATCGTGCCTCATGTTGAATAACCACTTTTTAACCCCTCGGAGTGACCAAAATTGCCATTTTTACAGAGTTTTGCTTACTCAAAAGCTTCAATTTTGACCAATTTCAGGCACATAAATGACTTTAAACACACTTATTTTAGTTGAAAAAGTCTTAATTCACATCCAACAGTCGTTTGGAGTCAAAAGATTAAATGTTAAAATTTCATCCATATCAACCATTTTGGGAACGTTCGACAGGTCCGGAGTCATCGTTTTTCATCAGAAAATTAATTTTTCGGACTGTACCCAAAATGATTCAAAATGTCAAATGGATCGTGCCTCATGTTGAATAACCACTTTTTAACCCCTCAGAGTGACCAAAAGTGCCATTTTTACAGAGTTTTGCTTACTCAAAAGCTTCAATTTTGACCAATTTCAGGCACATAAATGACTTTAAACACACTTATTTTAGTTGAAAAAGTCTTAATTCACATCCAACAGTCGTTTGGAGTCAAAAGATTAAATGTTAAAATTTCATCCATATTGACCATTTTGGGAACGTTCGACAGGTCCGGAGTCATCGTTTTTCATCAGAAAATTAATTTTTCAGACTGTACCAAAAATGATTCAAAATGTCAAATGGATCGTGCCTCATGTTGAATAACCACTTTTTAACCCCTCAGAGTGACCAAAATTGCAATTTTTACAGAGTTTTGCTTACTCAAAAGCTTCAATTTTAACCAATTTCAGGCACATAAATGACTTTAAACACACTTATTTTAGTTGAAAAAGTCTTAATTCACATCCAACAGTCGTTTGGAGTCAAAAGATCAAATGTTAAAATTTCATCCATATTGACCATTTTGGGAACGTTCAACAGGTCCGGAGTCATCGTTTTTCATCAGAAAATTAATTTTTCAGACTGTACCAAAAATGATTCAAAATGTCAAATGGATCGTGCCTCATGTTGAATAACCACTTTTTAACCCCTCAGAGTGACCAAAATTGCCATTTTTACAGAGTTTTGCTTACTCAAAAGCTTCAATTTTGACCAATTTCAGGCACATAAATGACTTTAAACACACTTATTTTAGTTGAAAAAGTCTTAATTCACATCCAACAGTCGTTTGGAGTCAAAAGATTAAATGTTAAAATTTCATCCATATTGACCATTTTGGGAACGTTCGACAGGTCCGGATTCATCGTTTTTCATCAGAAAATGAATTTTTCGGACTGTACCAAAAATGATTCAAAATGTCAAATGGATCGTGCCTCATGTTGAATAACCAGTTTTTAACCCCTCAGAGTGACCAAAATTGCCATTTTTACAAAGTTTTGCTTACTCAAAAGCTTCAATTTTGACCACTTTCAGGCACATAAATGACTTTAAACACACTTATTTTAGTTGAAAAAGTCTTAATTCACATCCAACAGTCGTCTGGAGTCAAAAGATTAAATGTTAAAATTTCATCAATATGGACCATTTTGGGGACATTCGACAGGTTAGGAGTCATCGTTTTTCATCCGAAAATGAATTTTTCGGACTGTACCAAAAATGATTCAAAATGTCAAATGGATCGTGCCTCATGTTGAATAACCACTTTTTAACCCCTCAGAGTGACCAAAATTGCCATTTTTACAGAGTTTTGCTTACTCAAAAGCTTCAATTTTGACCAATTTCAGGCACATAAATGACTTTAAACACACTTATTTTAGTTGAAAAAGTCTTAATACACATCCAACAGTCGTTTGGAGTCAAAAGATTAAATGTTAAAATTTCATCCATATTGACCATTTTGGGAACGTTCGACAGGTCCGGAGTCATCGTTTTTCATCAGAAAATTAATTTTTCAGACTGTACCAAAAATGATTCAAAATGTCAAATGGATCGTGCCTCATGTTGAATAACCACTTTTTAACCCCTCAGAGTGACCAAAATTGCCATTTTTACAGAGTTTTGCTTACTCAAAAGCTTCAATTTTGACCAATTTCAGGCACATAAATGACTTTAAACACACTTATTTTAGTTGAAAAAGTCTTAATTCACATCCAACAGTCGTTTGGAGTCAAAAGATTAAATGTTAAAATTTCATCCATATTGACCATTTTGGGAACGTTCGACAGGTCCGGACTCATCGTTTTTCATCAGAAAATGAATTTTTCGGACTGTACTAAAAATGATTCAAAATGTCAAATGGATCGTGCCTCATGTTGAATAACCACTTTTTAACCCCCCAGAGTGACCAAAATTGCCATTTTTACAGAGTTTTGCTTACTCAAAAGCTTCAATTTTGACCAATTTCAGGCACATTAATGACTTTAAACACACTTATTTTAGTTGAAAAAGTCTTAATTCACATCCAACTGTCGTTTGGAGTCAAAAGATTAAATGTTAAAATTTCATCCATATTGACCATTTTGGGAACGTTCGACAGGTCCGGAGTCATCGTTTTTCATCAGAAAATTAATTTTTCAGACTGTACCAAAAATGATTCAAAATGTCAAATGGATCGTGCCTCATGTTGAATAACCACTTTTTAACCCCTCGGAGTGACCAAAATTGCCATTTTTACAGAGTTTTGCTTACTCAAAAGCTTCAATTTTGACCAATTTCAGGCACATAAATGACTTTAAACACACTTATTTTAGTTGAAAAAGTCTTAATTCACATCCAACAGTCGTTTGGAGTCAAAAGATTAAATGTTAAAATTTCATCCATATCAACCATTTTGGGAACGTTCGACAGGTCCGGAGTCATCGTTTTTCATCAGAAAATTAATTTTTCGGACTGTACCCAAAATGATTCAAAATGTCAAATGGATCGTGCCTCATGTTGAATAACCACTTTTTAACCCCTCAGAGTGACCAAAAGTGCCATTTTTACAGAGTTTTGCTTACTCAAAAGCTTCAATTTTGACCAATTTCAGGCACATAAATGACTTTAAACACACTTATTTTAGTTGAAAAAGTCTTAATTCACATCCAACAGTCGTTTGGAGTCAAAAGATTAAATGTTAAAATTTCATCCATATTGACCATTTTGGGAACGTTCGACAGGTCCGGAGTCATCGTTTTTCATCAGAAAATTAATTTTTCGGACTGTACCAAAAATGATTCAAAATGTCAAATGGATCGTGCCTCATGTTGAATAACCACTTTTTAACCCCTCAGAGTGACCAAAATTGCCATTTTTACAGAGTTTTGCTTACTCAAAAGCTTCAATTTTGACCAATTTCAGGCACATAAATGACTTTAAACACACTTATTTTAGTTGAAAAAGTCTTAATTCACATCCAACAGTCGTTTGGAGTCAAAAGATTAAATGTTAAAATTTCATCCATATTGACCATTTTGGGAACGTTCGACAGGTCCGGAGTCATCGTTTTTCATCAGAAAATTAATTTTTCAGACTGTACCAAAAATGATTCAAAATGTCAAATGGATCGTGCCTCATGTTGAATAACCACTTTTTAACCCCTCAGAGTGACCAAAATTGCCATTTTTACAGAGTTTTGCTTACTCAAAAGCTTCAATTTTGACCAATTTCAGGCACATAAATGACTTTAAACACACTTATTTTAGTTGAAAAAGTCTTAATTCACATCCAACAGTCGTTTGGAGTCAAAAGATTAAATGTTAAAATTTCATCCATATTGACCATTTTGGGAACGTTCGACAGGTCCGGACTCATCGTTTTTCATCAGAAAATGAATTTTTCGGACTGTACTAAAAATGATTCAAAATGTCAAATGGATCGTGCCTCATGTTGAATAACCACTTTTTAACCCCCCAGAGTGACCAAAATTGCCATTTTTACAGAGTTTTGCTTACTCAAAAGCTTCAATTTTGACCAATTTCAGGCACATTAATGACTTTAAACACACTTATTTTAGTTGAAAAAGTCTTAATTCACATCCAACTGTCGTTTGGAGTCAAAAGATTAAATGTTAAAATTTCATCCATATTGACCATTTTGGGAACGTTCGACAGGTCCGGAGTCATCGTTTTTCATCAGAAAATTAATTTTTCAGACTGTACCAAAAATGATTCAAAATGTCAAATGGATCGTGCCTCATGTTGAATAACCACTTTTTAACCCCTTGGAGTGACCAAAATTGCCATTTTTACAGAGTTTTGCTTACTCAAAAGCTTCAATTTTGACCACTTTCAGGCACATAAATGACTTTAAACACACTTATTTTAGTTGAAAAAGTCTTAATTCACATCCAACAGTCGTCTGGAGTCAAAAGATTAAATGTTAAAATTTCATCAATATGGACCATTTTGGGGACATTCGACAGGTCCGGAGTCATCGTTTTTCATCAGAAAATGAATTTTTCGGACTGTACCAAAAATGATTCAAAATGTCAAATGGATCGTGCCTCATGTTGAATAACCACTTTTTAACCCCTCAGAGTGACCAAAATTGCCATTTTTACAGAGTTTTGCTTACTCAAAAGCTTCAATTTTGACCAATTTCAGGCACATCAATGACTTTAAACACACTTATTTTAGTTGAAAAAGTCTTAATTCACATCCAACAGTCGTTTGGAGTCAAAAGATTAAATGTTAAAATTTCATCCATATTGACCATTTTGGGAACGTTCGACAGGTCCGGAGTCATCGTTTTTCATCAGAAAATTAATTTTTCAGACTGTACCAAAAATGATTCAAAATGTCAAATGGATCGTGCCTCATGTTGAATAACCACTTTTTAACCCCTCAGAGTGACCAAAATTGCCATTTTTACAGAGTTTTGCTTACTCAAAAGCTTCAATTTTGACCAATTTCAGGCACATAAATGACTTTAAACACACTTATTTTAGTTGAAAAAGTCTTAATTCACATCCAACAGTCGTTTGGAGTCAAAAGATTAAATGTTAAAATTTCATCCATATTGACCATTTTGGGAACGTTCGACAGGTCCGGACTCATCGTTTTTCATCAGAAAATGAATTTTTCGGACTGTACTAAAAATGATTCAAAATGTCAAATGGATCGTGCCTCATGTTGAATAACCACTTTTTAACCCCCCAGAGTGACCAAAATTGCCATTTTTACAGAGTTTTGCTTACTCAAAAGCTTCAATTTTGACCAATTTCAGGCACATTAATGACTTTAAACACACTTATTTTAGTTGAAAAAGTCTTAATTCACATCCAACTGTCGTTTGGAGTCAAAAGATTAAATGTTAAAATTTCATCCATATTGACCATTTTGGGAACGTTCGACAGGTCCGGAGTCATCGTTTTTCATCAGAAAATTAATTTTTCAGACTGTACCAAAAATGATTCAAAATGTCAAATGGATCGTGCCTCATGTTGAATAACCACTTTTTAACCCCTCGGAGTGACCAAAATTGCCATTTTTACAGAGTTTTGCTTACTCAAAAGCTTCAATTTTGACCAATTTCAGGCACATAAATGACTTTAAACACACTTATTTTAGTTGAAAAAGTCTTAATTCACATCCAACAGTCGTTTGGAGTCAAAAGATTAAATGTTAAAATTTCATCCATATCAACCATTTTGGGAACGTTCGACAGGTCCGGAGTCATCGTTTTTCATCAGAAAATTAATTTTTCGGACTGTACCCAAAATGATTCAAAATGTCAAATGGATCGTGCCTCATGTTGAATAACCACTTTTTAACCCCTCAGAGTGACCAAAAGTGCCATTTTTACAGAGTTTTGCTTACTCAAAAGCTTCAATTTTTACCAATTTCAGGCACATAAATGACTTTAAACACACTTATTTTAGTTGAAAAAGTCTTAATTCACATCCAACAGTCGTTTGGAGTCAAAAGATTAAATGTTAAAATTTCATCCATATTGACCATTTTGGGAACGTTCGACAGGTCCGGAGTCATCGTTTTTCATCAGAAAATTAATTTTTCGGACTGTACCAAAAATGATTCAAAATGTCAAATGGATCGTGCCTCATGTTGAATAACCACTTTTTAACCCCTCAGAGTGACCAAAATTGCCATTTTTACAGAGTTTTGCTTACTCAAAAGCTTCAATTTTGACCAATTTCAGGCACATAAATGACTTTAAACACACTTATTTTAGTTGAAAAAGTCTTAATTCACATCCAACAGTCGTTTGGAGTCAAAAGATTAAATGTTAAAATTTCATCCATATTGACCATTTTGGGAACGTTCGACAGGTCCGGAGTCATCGTTTTTCATCAGAAAATTAATTTTTCAGACTGTACCAAAAATGATTCAAAATGTCAAATGGATCGTGCCTCATGTTGAATAACCACTTTTTAACCCCTCAGAGTGACCAAAATTGCCATTTTTACAGAGTTTTGCTTACTCAAAAGCTTCAATTTTGACCAATTTCAGGCACATAAATGACTTTAAACACACTTATTTTAGTTGAAAAAGTCTTAATTCACATCCAACAGTCGTTTGGAGTCAAAAGATTAAATGTTAAAATTTCATCCATATTGACCATTTTGGGAACGTTCGACAGGTCCGGACTCATCGTTTTTCATCAGAAAATGAATTTTTCGGACTGTACTAAAAATGATTCAAAATGTCAAATGGATCGTGCCTCATGTTGAATAACCACTTTTTAACCCCCCAGAGTGACCAAAATTGCCATTTTCACAGAGTTTTGCTTACTCAAAAGCTTCAATTTTGACCAATTTCAGGCACATTAATGACTTTAAACACACTTATTTTAGTTGAAAAAGTCTTAATTCACATCCAACTGTCGTTTGGAGTCAAAAGATTAAATGTTAAAATTTCATCCATATTGACCATTTTGGGAACGTTCGACAGGTCCGGAGTCATCGTTTTTCATCAGAAAATAAATTTTTCAGACTGTACCAAAAATGATTCAAAATGTCAAATGGATCGTGCCTCATGTTGAATAACCACTTTTTAACCCCTCGGAGTGACCAAAATTGCCATTTTTACAGAGTTTTGCTTACTCAAAAGCTTCAATTTTGACCAATTTCAGGCACATAAATGACTTTAAACACACTTATTTTAGTTGAAAAAGTCTTAATTCACATCCAACAGTCGTTTGGAGTCAAAAGATTAAATGTTAAAATTTCATCCATATCAACCATTTTGGGAACGTTCGACAGGTCCGGAGTCATCGTTTTTCATCAGAAAATTAATTTTTCGGACTGTACCCAAAATGATTCAAAATGTCAAATGGATCGTGCCTCATGTTGAATAACCACTTTTTAACCCCTCAGAGTGACCAAAAGTGCCATTTTTACAGAGTTTTGCTTACTCAAAAGCTTCAATTTTGACCAATTTCAGGCACATAAATGACTTTAAACACACTTATTTTAGTTGAAAAAGTCTTAATTCACATCCAACAGTCGTTTGGAGTCAAAAGATTAAATGTTAAAATTTCATCCATATTGACCATTTTGGGAACGTTCGACAGGTCCGGAGTCATCGTTTTTCATCAGAAAATTAATTTTTCAGACTGTACCAAAAATGATTCAAAATGTCAAATGGATCGTGCCTCATGTTGAATAACCACTTTTTAACCCCTCAGAGTGACCAAAATTGCAATTTTTACAGAGTTTTGCTTACTCAAAAGCTTCAATTTTGACCAATTTCAGGCACATAAATGACTTTAAACACACTTATTTTAGTTGAAAAAGTCTTAATTCACATCCAACAGTCGTTTGGAGTCAAAAGATTAAATGTTAAAATTTCATCCATATTGACCATTTTGGGAACGTTCGACAGGTCCGGACTCATCGTTTTTCATCAGAAAATGAATTTTTTGGACTGTACTAAAAATGATTCAAAATGTCAAATGGATCGTGCCTCATGTTGAATAACCACTTTTTAACCCCCCAGAGTGACCAAAATTGCCATTTTTACAGAGTTTTGCTTACTCAAAAGCTTGAATTTTGACCAATTTCAGGCACATTAATGACTTTAAACACACTTATTTTAGTTGAAAAAGTCTTAATTCACATCCAACTGTCGTTTGGAGTCAAAAGATTAAATGTTAAAATTTCATCCATATTGACCATTTTGGGAACGTTCGACAGGTCCGGAGTCATCGTTTTTCATCAGAAAATTAATTTTTCAGACTGTACCAAAAATGATTCAAAATGTCAAATGGATCGTGCCTCATGTTGAATAACCACTTTTTAACCCCTCGGAGTGACCAAAATTGCCATTTTTACAGAGTTTTGCTTACTCAAAAGCTTCAATTTTGACCAATTTCAGGCACATAAATGACTTTAAACACACTTATTTAGTTGAAAAAGTCTTAATTCACATCCAACAGTCGTTTGGAGTCAAAAGATTAAATGTTAAAATTTCATCCATATCAACCATTTTGGGAACGTTCGACAGGTCCGGAGTCATCGTTTTTCATCAGAAAATTAATTTTTCGGACTGTACCAAAAATGATTCAAAATGTCAAATGGATCGTGCCTCATGTTGAATAACCACTTTTTAACCCCTCAGAGTGACCAAAATTGCCATTTTTACAGAGTTTTGCTTACTCAAAAGCTTCAATTTTGACCAATTTCAGGCACATAAATGACTTTAAACACACTTATTTTAGTTGAAAACGTCTTAATTCACATCCAACAGTCGTTTGGAGTCAAAAGATTAAATGTTAAAATTTCATCCATATTGACCATTTTGGGAACGTTCGACAGGTCCGGAGTCATCGTTTTTCATCAGAAAATTAATTTTTCAGACTGTACCAAAAATGATTCAAAATGTCAAATGGATCGTGCCTCATGTTGAATAACCACTTTTTAACCCCTCAGAGTGACCAAAATTGCCATTTTTACAGAGTTTTGCTTACTCAAAAGCTTCAATTTTGACCAATTTCAGGCACATAAATGACTTTAATCACACTTATTTTAGTTGAAAAAGTCTTAATTCACATCCAACAGTCGTTTGGAGTCAAAAGATTAAATGTTAAAATTTCATCCATATTGACCATTTTGGGAACGTTTGACAGGTCCGGACTCATCGTTTTTCATCAGAAAATGAATTTTTCGGACTGTACTAAAAATGATTCAAAATGTCAAATGGATCGTGCCTCATGTTGAATAACCACTTTTTAACCCCTCGGAGTGACCAAAATTGCCATTTTTACAGAGTTTTGCTTACTCAAAAGCTTCAATTTTGACCAATTTCAGGCACATAAATGACTTTAAACACACTTATTTTAGTTGAAAAAGTCTTAATTCACATCCAACAGTCGTTTGGAGTCAAAAGATTAAATGTTAAAATTTCATCCATATCAACCATTTTGGGAACGTTCGACAGGTCCGGAGTCATCGTTTTTCATCAGAAAATTAATTTTTCGGACTGTACCCAAAATGATTCAAAATGTCAAATGGATCGTGCCTCATGTTGAATAACCACTTTTTAACCCCTCAGAGTGACCAAAAGTGCCATTTTTACAGAGTTTTGCTTACTCAAAAGCTTCAATTTTGACCAATTTCAGGCACATAAATGACTTTAAACACACTTATTTTAGTTGAAAAAGTCTTAATTCACATCCAACAGTCGTTTGGAGTCAAAAGATTAAATGTTAAAATTTCATCCATATTGACCATTTTGGGAACGTTCGACAGGTCCGGAGTCATCGTTTTTCATCAGAAAATTAATTTTTCAGACTGTACCAAAAATGATTCAAAATGTCAAATGGATCGTGCCTCATGTTGAATAACCACTTTTTAACCTCTCAGAGTGACCAAAATTGCCATTTTTACAGAGTTTTGCTTACTCAAAAGCTTCAATTTTGACCAATTTCAGGCACATAAATGACTTTAAACACACTTATTTTAGTTGAAAAAGTCTTAATTCACATCCAACAGTCGTTTGGAGTCAAAAGATTAAATGTTAAAATTTCATCCATATTGACCATTTTGGGAACGTTCGACAGGTCCGGACTCATCGTTTTTCATCAGAAAATGAATTTTTCGGACTGTACTAAAAATGATTCAAAATGTCAAATGGATCGTGCCTCATGTTGAATAACCACTTTTTAACCCCCCAGAGTGACCAAAATTGCCATTTTTACAGAGTTTTGCTTACTCAAAAGCTTCAATTTTGACCAATTTCAGGCACATTAATGACTTTAAACACACTTATTTTAGTTGAAAAAGTCTTAATTCACATCCAACTGTCGTTTGGAGTCAAAAGATTAAATGTTAAAATTTCATCCATATTGACCATTTTGGGAAGGTTCGACAGGTCCGGAGTCATCGTTTTTCATCAGAAAATTAATTTTTCAGACTGTACCAAAAATGATTCAAAATGTCAAATGGATCGTGCCTCATGTTGAATAACCACTTTTTAACCCCTCGGAGTGACCAAAATTGCCATTTTTACAGAGTTTTGCTTACTCAAAAGCTTCAATTTTGACCAATTTCAGGCACATAAATGACTTTAAACACACTTATTTTAGTTGAAAAAGTCTTAATTCACATCCAACAGTCGTTTGGAGTCAAAAGATTAAATGTTAAAATTTCATCCATATCAACCATTTTGGGAACGTTCGACAGGTCCGGAGTCATCGTTTTTCATCAGAAAATTAATTTTTCGGACTGTACCCAAAATGATTCAAAATGTCAAATGGATCGTGCCTCATGTTGAATAACCACTTTTTAACCCCTCAGAGTGACCAAAAGTGCCATTTTTACAGAGTTTTGCTTACTCAAAAGCTTCAATTTTGACCAATTTCAGGCACATAAATGACTTTAAACACACTTATTTTAGTTGAAAAAGTCTTAATTCACATCCAACAGTCGTTTGGAGTCAAAAGATTAAATGTTAAAATTTCATCCATATTGACCATTTTGGGAACGTTCGACAGGTCCGGAGTCATCGTTTTTCATCAGAAAATTAATTTTTCAGACTGTACCAAAAATGATTCAAAATGTCAAATGGATCGTGCCTCATGTTGAATAACCACTTTTTAACCCCTCAGAGTGACCAAAATTGCAAATTTTACAGAGTTTTGCTTACTCAAAAGCTTCAATTTTAACCAATTTCAGGCACATAAATGACTTTAAACACACTTATTTTAGTTGAAAAAGTCTTAATTCACATCCAACAGTCGTTTGGAGTCAAAAGATCAAATGTTAAAATTTCATCCATATTGACCATTTTGGGAACGTTCAACAGGTCCGGAGTCATCGTTTTTCATCAGAAAATTAATTTTTCAGACTGTACCAAAAATGATTCAAAATGTCAAATGGATCGTGCCTCATGTTGAATAACCACTTTTTAACCCCTCAGAGTGACCAAAATTGCCATTTTTACAGAGTTTTGCTTACTCAAAAGCTTCAATTTTGACCAATTTCAGGCACATAAATGACTTTAAACACACTTATTTTAGTTGAAAAAGTCTTAATTCACATCCAACAGTCGTTTGGAGTCTAAAGATTAAATGTTAAAATTTCATCCATATTGACCATTTTGGGAACGTTCGACAGGTCCGGATTCATCGTTTTTCATCAGAAAATGAATTTTTCGGACTGTACCAAAAATGATTCAAAATGTCAAATGGATCGTGCCTCATGTTGAATAACCAGTTTTTAACCCCTCAGAGTGACCAAAATTGCCATTTTTACAAAGTTTTGCTTACTCAAAAGCTTCAATTTTGACCACTTTCAGGCACATAAATGACTTTAAACACACTTATTTTAGTTGAAAAAGTCTTAATTCACATCCAACAGTCGTCTGGAGTCAAAAGATTAAATGTTAAAATTTCATCAATATGGACCATTTTGGGGACATTCGACAGGTCCGGAGTCATCGTTTTTCATCAGAAAATGAATTTTTCGGACTGTACCAAAAATGATTCAAAATGTCAAATGGATCGTGCCTCATGTTGAATAACCACTTTTTAACCCCTCAGAGTGACCAAAATTGCCATTTTTACAGAGTTTTGCTTACTCAAAAGCTTCAATTTTGACCAATTTCAGGCACATAAATGACTTTAAACACACTTATTTTAGTTGAAAAAGTCTTAATTCACATCCAACAGTCGTTTGGAGTCAAAAGATTAAATGTTAAAATTTCATCCATATTGACCATTTTGGGAACGTTCGACAGGTCCGGAGTCATCGTTTTTCATCAGAAAATTAATTTTTCAGACTGTACCAAAAATGATTCAAAATGTCAAATGGATCGTGCCTCATGTTGAATAACCACTTTTTAACCCCTCAGAGTGACCAAAATTGCCATTTTTACAGAGTTTTGCTTACTCAAAAGCTTCAATTTTGACCAATTTCAGGCACATAAATGACTTTAAACACACTTATTTTAGTTGAAAAAGTCTTAATTCACATCCAACAGTCGTTTGGAGTCAAAAGATTAAATGTTAAAATTTCATCCATATTGACCATTTTGGGAACGTTCGACAGGTCCGGACTCATCGTTTTTCATCAGAAAATGAATTTTTCGGACTGTACTAAAAATGATTCAAAATGTCAAATGGATCGTGCCTCATGTTGAATAACCACTTTTTAACCCCCCAGAGTGACCAAAATTGCCATTTTTACAGAGTTTTGCTTACTCAAAAGCTTCAATTTTGACCAATTTCAGGCACATTAATGACTTTAAACACACTTATTTTAGTTGAAAAAGTCTTAATTCACATCCAACTGTCGTTTGGAGTCAAAAGATTAAATGTTAAAATTTCATCCATATTGACCATTTTGGGAACGTTCGACAGGTCCGGAGTCATCGTTTTTCATCAGAAAATTAATTTTTCAGACTGTACCAAAAATGATTCAAAATGTCAAATGGATCGTGCCTCATGTTGAATAACCACTTTTTAACCCCTTGGAGTGACCAAAATTGCCATTTTTACAGAGTTTTGCTTACTCAAAAGCTTCAATTTTGACCAATTTCAGGCACATAAATGACTTTAAACACACTTATTTTAGTTGAAAAAGTCTTAATTCACATCCAACAGTCGTTTGGAGTCAAAAGATTAAATGTTAAAATTTCATCCATATCAACCATTTTGGGAACGTTCGACAGGTCCGGAGTCATCGTTTTTCATCAGAAAATTAATTTTTCGGACTGTACCCAAAATGATTCAAAATGTCAAATGGATCGTGCCTCATGTTGAATAACCACTTTTTAACCCCTCAGAGTGACCAAAAGTGCCATTTTTACAGAGTTTTGCTTACTCAAAAGCTTCAATTTTGACCAATTTCAGGCACATAAATGACTTTAAACACACTTATTTTAGTTGAAAAAGTCTTAATTCACATCCAACAGTCGTTTGGAGTCAAAAGATTAAATGTTAAAATTTCATCCATATTGACCATTTTGGGAACGTTCGACAGGTCCGGAGTCATCGTTTTTCATCAGAAAATTAATTTTTCGGACTGTACCAAAAATGATTCAAAATGTCAAATGGATCGTGCCTCATGTTGAATAACCACTTTTTAACCCCTCAGAGTGACCAAAATTGCCATTTTTACAGAGTTTTGCTTACTCAAAAGCTTCAATTTTGACCAATTTCAGGCACATAAATGACTTTAAACACACTTATTTTAGTTGAAAAAGTCTTAATTCACATCCAACAGTCGTTTGGAGTCAAAAGATTAAATGTTAAAATTTCATCCATATTGACCATTTTGGGAACGTTCGACAGGTCCGGAGTCATCGTTTTTCATCAGAAAATTAATTTTTCAGACTGTACCAAAAATGATTCAAAATGTCAAATGGATCGTGCCTCATGTTGAATAACCACTTTTTAACCCCTCAGAGTGACCAAAATTGCCATTTTTACAGAGTTTTGCTTACTCAAAAGCTTCAATTTTGACCAATTTCAGGCACATAAATGACTTTAAACACACTTATTTTAGTTGAAAAAGTCTTAATTCACATCCAACAGTCGTTTGGAGTCAAAAGATTAAATGTTAAAATTTCATCCATATTGACCATTTTGGGAACGTTCGACAGGTCCGGACTCATCGTTTTTCATCAGAAAATGAATTTTTCGGACTGTACTAAAAATGATTCAAAATGTCAAATGGATCGTGCCTCATGTTGAATAACCACTTTTTAACCCCCCAGAGTGACCAAAATTGCCATTTTTACAGAGTTTTGCTTACTCAAAAGCTTCAATTTTGACCAATTTCAGGCACATTAATGACTTTAAACACACTTATTTTAGTTGAAAAAGTCTTAATTCACATCCAACTGTCGTTTGGAGTCAAAAGATTAAATGTTAAAATTTCATCCATATTGACCATTTTGGGAACGTTCGACAGGTCCGGAGTCATCGTTTTTCATCAGAAAATTAATTTTTCAGACTGTACCAAAAATGATTCAAAATGTCAAATGGATCGTGCCTCATGTTGAATAACCACTTTTTAACCCCTCGGAGTGACCAAAATTGCCATTTTTACAGAGTTTTGCTTACTCAAAAGCTTCAATTTTGACCAATTTCAGGCACATAAATGACTTTAAACACACTTATTTTAGTTGAAAAAGTCTTAATTCACATCCAACAGTCGTTTGGAGTCAAAAGATTAAATGTTAAAATTTCATCCATATCAACCATTTTGGGAACGTTCGACAGGTCCGGAGTCATCGTTTTTCATCAGAAAATTAATTTTTCGGACTGTACCCAAAATGATTCAAAATGTCAAATGGATCGTGCCTCATGTTGAATAACCACATTTTAACCCCTCAGAGTGACCAAAAGTGCCATTTTTACAGAGTTTTGCTTACTCAAAAGCTTCAATTTTGACCAATTTCAGGCACATAAATGACTTTAAACACACTTATTTTAGTTGAAAAAGTCTTAATTCACATCCAACAGTCGTTTGGAGTCAAAAGATTAAATGTTAAAATTTCATCCATATTGACCATTTTGGGAACGTTCGACAGGTCCGGAGTCATCGTTTTTCATCAGAAAATTAATTTTTCAGACTGTACCAAAAATGATTCAAAATGTCAAATGGATCGTGCCTCATGTTGAATAACCACTTTTTAACCCCTCAGAGTGACCAAAATTGCAATTTTTACAGAGTTTTGCTTACTCAAAAGCTTCAATTTTGACCAATTTCAGGCACATAAATGACTTTAAACACACTTATTTTAGTTGAAAAAGTCTTAATTCACATCCAACAGTCGTTTGGAGTCAAAAGATTAAATGTTAAAATTTCATCCATATTGACCATTTTGGGAACGTTCGACAGGTCCGGACTCATCGTTTTTCATCAGAAAATGAATTTTTTGGACTGTACTAAAAATGATTCAAAATGTCAAATGGATCGTGCCTCATGTTGAATAACCACTTTTTAACCCCCCAGAGTGACCAAAATTGCCATTTTTACAGAGTTTTGCTTACTCAAAAGCTTCAATTTTGACCAATTTCAGGCACATTAATGACTTTAAACACACTTATTTTAGTTGAAAAAGTCTTAATTCACATCCAACTGTCGTTTGGAGTCAAAAGATTAAATGTTAAAATTTCATCCATATTGACCATTTTGGGAACGTTCGACAGGTCCGGAGTCATCGTTTTTCATCAGAAAATTAATTTTTCAGACTGTACCAAAAATGATTCAAAATGTCAAATGGATCGTGCCTCATGTTGAATAACCACTTTTTAACCCCTCGGAGTGACCAAAATTGCCATTTTTACAGAGTTTTGCTTACTCAAAAGCTTCAATTTTGACCAATTTCAGGCACATAAATGACTTTAAACACACTTATTTAGTTGAAAAAGTCTTAATTCACATCCAACAGTCGTTTGGAGTCAAAAGATTAAATGTTAAAATTTCATCCATATCAACCATTTTGGGAACGTTCGACAGGTCCGGAGTCATCGTTTTTCATCAGAAAATTAATTTTTCGGACTGTACCAAAAATGATTCAAAATGTCAAATGGATCGTGCCTCATGTTGAATAACCACTTTTTAACCCCTCAGAGTGACCAAAATTGCCATTTTTACAGAGTTTTGCTTACTCAAAAGCTTCAATTTTGACCAATTTCAGGCACATAAATGACTTTAAACACACTTATTTTAGTTGAAAACGTCTTAATTCACATCCAACAGTCGTTTGGAGTCAAAAGATTAAATGTTAAAATTTCATCCATATTGACCATTTTGGGAACGTTCGACAGGTCCGGAGTCATCGTTTTTCATCAGAAAATTAATTTTTCAGACTGTACCAAAAATGATTCAAAATGTCAAATGGATCGTGCCTCATGTTGAATGACCACTTTTTAACCCCTCAGAGTGACCAAAATTGCCATTTTTACAGAGTTTTGCTTACTCAAAAGCTTCAATTTTGACCAATTTCAGGCACATAAATGACTTTAATCACACTTATTTTAGTTGAAAAAGTCTTAATTCACATCCAACAGTCGTTTGGAGTCAAAAGATTAAATGTTAAAATTTCATCCATATTGACCATTTTGGGAACGTTTGACAGGTCCGGACTCATCGTTTTTCATCAGAAAATGAATTTTTCGGACTGTACTAAAAATGATTCAAAATGTCAAATGGATCGTGCCTCATGTTGAATAACCACTTTTTAACTCCCCAGAGTGACCAAAATTGCCATTTTTACAGAGTTTTGCTTACTCAAAAGCTTCAATTTTGACCAATTTCAGGCACATTAATGACTTTAAACACACTTATTTTAGTTGAAAAAGTCTTAATTCACATCCAACTGTCGTTTGGAGTCAAAAGATTAAATGTTAAAATTTCATCCATATTGACCATTTTGGGAACGTTCGACAGGTCCGGAGTCATCGTTTTTCATCAGAAAATTAATTTTTCAGACTGTACCAAAAATGATTCAAAATGTCAAATGGATCGTGCCTCATGTTGAATAACCACTTTTTAACCCCTCGGAGTGACCAAAATTGCCATTTTTACAGAGTTTTGCTTACTCAAAAGCTTCAATTTTGACCAATTTCAGGCACATAAATGACTTTAAACACACTTATTTTAGTTGAAAAAGTCTTAATTCACATCCAACAGTCGTTTGGAGTCAAAAGATTAAATGTTAAAATTTCATCCATATCAACCATTTTGGGAACGTTCGACAGGTCCGGAGTCATCGTTTTTCATCAGAAAATTAATTTTTCGGACTGTACCCAAAATGATTCAAAATGTCAAATGGATCGTGCCTCATGTTGAATAACCACTTTTTAACCCCTCAGAGTGACCAAAAGTGCCATTTTTACAGAGTTTTGCTTACTCAAAAGCTTCAATTTTGACCAATTTCAGGCACATAAATGACTTTAAACACACTTATTTTAGTTGAAAAAGTCTTAATTCACATCCAACAGTCGTTTGGAGTCAAAAGATTAAATGTTAAAATTTCATCCATATTGACCATTTTGGGAACGTTCGACAGGTCCGGAGTCATCGTTTTTCATCAGAAAATTAATTTTTCAGACTGTACCAAAAATGATTCAAAATGTCAAATGGATCGTGCCTCATGTTGAATAACCACTTTTTAACCCCTCAGAGTGACCAAAATTGC
This sequence comes from Lissotriton vulgaris, assembly GCF_964263255.1. NCBI lineage: Eukaryota > Metazoa > Chordata > Amphibia > Caudata > Salamandridae > Lissotriton > Lissotriton vulgaris. The sequence goes on from NW_028248067.1 coordinate 951,843, forward strand.
AATTTTTACAGAGTTTTGCTTACTCAAAAGCTTCAATTTTGACCAATTTCAGGCACATAAATGACTTTAAACACACTTATTTTAGTTGAAAAAGTCTTAATTCACATCCAACAGTCGTTTGGAGTCAAAAGATTAAATGTTAAAATTTCATCCATATTGACCATTTTGGGAACGTTCGACAGGTCCGGACTCATCGTTTTTCATCAGAAAATGAATTTTTTGGACTGTACTAAAAATGATTCAAAATGTCAAATGGATCGTGCCTCATGTTGAATAACCACTTTTTAACCCCCCAGAGTGACCAAAATTGCCATTTTTACAGAGTTTTGCTTACTCAAAAGCTTCAATTTTGACCAATTTCAGGCACATTAATGACTTTAAACACACTTATTTTAGTTGAAAAAGTCTTAATTCACATCCAACTGTCGTTTGGAGTCAAAAGATTAAATGTTAAAATTTCATCCATATTGACCATTTTGGGAACGTTCGACAGGTCCGGAGTCATCGTTTTTCATCAGAAAATTAATTTTTCAGACTGTACCAAAAATGAGTCAAAATGTCAAATGGATCGTGCCTCATGTTGAATAACCACTTTTTAACCCCTCGGAGTGACCAAAATTGCCATTTTTACAGAGTTTTGCTTACTCAAAAGCTTCAATTTTGACCAATTTCAGGCACATAAATGACTTTAAACACACTTATTTAGTTGAAAAAGTCTTAATTCACATCCAACAGTCGTTTGGAGTCAAAAGATTAAATGTTAAAATTTCATCCATATCAACCATTTTGGGAACGTTCGACAGGTCCGGAGTCATCGTTTTTCATCAGAAAATTAATTTTTCGGACTGTACCCAAAATGATTCAAAATGTCAAATGGATCGTGCCTCATTTTGAATAACCACTTTTTAACCCCTCAGAGTGACCAAAAGTGCCATTTTTACAGAGTTTTGCTTACTCAAAAGCTTCAATTTTGACCAATTTCAGGCACATAAATGACTTTAAACACACTTATTTTAGTTGAAAAAGTCTTAATTCACATCCAACAGTCGTTTGGAGTCAAAAGATTAAATGTTAAAATTTCATCCATATTGACCATTTTGGGAACGTTTTTCATCAGAAAATGAATTTTTCGGACTGTACTAAAAATGATTCAAAATGTCAAATGGATCGTGCCTCATGTTGAATAACCACTTTTTAACCCCTCAGAGTGACCAAAATTGCCATTTTTACAAAGTTTTGCTTACTCAAAAGCTTCAATTTTGACCAATTTCAGGCACATAAATGACTTTAAACACACTTATTTTAGTTGAAAAAGTCTTAATTCACATCCAACAGTCGTCTGGAGTCAAAAGATTAAATGTTAAAATTTCATCAATATGGACCATTTTGGGGACATTCGACAGGTCCGGAGTCATCGTTTTTCATCAGAAAATGAATTTTTCGGACTGTACCAAAAATGATTCAAAATGTCAAATGGATCGTGCCTCATGTTGAATAACCACTTTTTAACCCCTCAGAGTGACCAAAATTGCCATTTTTACAGAGTTTTGCTTACTCAAAAGCTTCAATTTTGACCAATTTCAGGCACATAAATGACTTTAAACACACTTATTTTAGTTGAAAAAGTCTTAATTCACATCCAACAGTCGTTTGAAGTCAAAAGATTAAATGTTAAAATTTCATCCATATTGACCATTTTGGGAACGTTCGACAGGTCCGGAGTCATCGTTTTTCATCAGAAAATTAATTTTTCAGACTGTACCAAAAATGATTCAAAATGTCAAATGGATCGTGCCTCATGTTGAATAACCACTTTTTAACCCCTCAGAGTGACCAAAATTGCCATTTTTACAGAGTTTTGCTTACTCAAAAGCTTCAATTTTGACCAATTTCAGGCACATAAATGACTTTAAACACACTTATTTTAGTTGAAAAAGTCTTAATTCACATCCAACAGTAGTCTGGAGTCAAAAGATTAAATGTTAAAATTTCATCGATATGGACCATTTTGGGGACGTTCGACAGGTCCGGAGTCATCGTTTTTCATCAGAAAATGAATTTTTCGGACTGTACCAAAAATGATTCAAAATGTCAAATGGATCGTGCCTCATGTTGAATAACCACTTTTTAACCCCTCAGAGTGACCAAAATTGCCATTTTTACAGAGTTTTGCTTACTCAAAAGCTTCAATTTTGACCAATTTCAGGCACATAAATGACTTTAAACACACTTATTTTAGTTGAAAAAGTCTTAATTCACATCCAACAGTCGTTTGGAGTCAAAAGATTAAATGTTAAAATTTCATCCATATTGACCATTTTGGGAACGTTGGACAGGTCCGGAGTCATCGTTTTTCATCAGAAAATGAATTTTTCGGACTGTACTAAAAATGATTCAAAATGTCAAATGGATCGTGCCTCATGTTGAATAACCACTTTTTAACCCCTCAGAGTGACCAAAATTGCCATTTTTACAGAGTTTTGCTTACTCAAAAGATTCAATTTTGACCAATTTCAGGCACATATATGACTTTAAACACACTCATTTTAGTTGAAAAAGTCTTAATTCACATCCAACAGTCGTCTGAAGTCAAAAGATTAAATGTTAAAATTTAATCGATATGGACCATTTTGGGCACATTCGACAGGTCCGGAGTCATCGTTTTTCATCAGAAAATTAATTTTTCGGACTATACCAAAAATGATTCAAAATGTCAAATGGATCGTGCCTCATGTTGAATAACCACTTTTTAACCCCTCAGAGTGACCAAAATTGCCATTGTTACAGAGTTTTGCTTACTCAAAAGCGTCAATATTGACCAATTTCAGGCACATAAATGACTTTAAACACACTTATTTTAGTTGAAAAAGTCTTAATTCACATCCAACAGTCGTCTGGAGTCAAAAGATTAAATGTTAAAATTTCATCGATATGGACCATTTTGGGGACGTTCGACAGGTCCGGAGTCATCGTTTTTCATCAGAAAATGAATTTTTTGGGTTGTACCAAAAATGATTCAAAATGTCAAATGGATCGTGCCTCATGTTGAATAACCACTTTTTAACCCCTCAGAGTGACCAAAATTGCCATTTCTACAGAGTTTTGCTTACTCAAAAGCTTCAATTTTGACCAATTTCAGGCACATAAATGACTTTAAACACACTTATTTTAGTTGAAAAAGTCTTAATTCACATCCAACAGTCGTTTGGAGTCAAAAGATTAAATGTTAAAATTTCATCCATATTGACCATTTTGGGAACGTTTTTCATCAGAAAATGAATTTTTCGGACTGTACTAAAAATGATTCAAAATGTCAAATGGATCGTGCCTCATGTTGAATAACCACTTTTTAACCCCTCAGAGTGACCAAAATTGCCATTTTTACAAAGTTTTGCTTACTCAAAAGCTTCAATTTTGACCAATTTCAGGCACATAAATGACTTTAAACACACTTATTTTAGTTGAAAAAGTCTTAATTCACATCCAACAGTCGTCTGGAGTCAAAAGATTAAATGTTAAAATTTCATCGATATGGACCATTTTGGGCACGTTCGACAGGTCCGGAGTCATCGTTTTTCATCAGAAAATTAATTTTTCGGACTATACCAAAAATGATTCAAAATGTCAAATGGATCGTGCCTCATGTTGAATAACCACTTTTTAACCCCTCAGAGTGACCAAAATTGCCATTTTTACAGAGTTTTGCTTACTCAAAAGCTTCAATATTGACCAATTTCAGGCACATAAATGACTTTAAACACACTTATTTTAGTTGAAAAAGTCTTAATTCACATCCAACAGTCGTCTGGAGTCAAAAGATTAAATGTTAAAATTTCATCAATATGGACCATTTTGGGGACATTCGACAGGTCCGGAGTCATCGTTTTTCATCAGAAAATGAATTTTTCGGACTGTACCAAAAATGATTCAAAATGTCAAATGGATCGTGCCTCATGTTGAATAACCACTTTTTAACCCCTCAGAGTGACCAAAATTGCCATTTTTACAGAGTTTTGCTTACTCAAAAGCTTCAATTTTGACCAATTTCAGGCACATAAATGACTTTAAACACACTTATTTTAGTTGAAAAAGTCTTAATTCACATCCAACAGTCGTTTGGAGTCAAAAGATTAAATGTTAACATTTCATCCATATTGACCATTTTGGGAACGTTCGACAGGTCCGGAGTCATCGTTTTTCATCAGAAAATTAATTTTTCAGACTGTACCAAAAATGATTCAAAATGTCAAATGGATCGTGCCTCATGTTGAATAACCACTTTTTAACCCCTCAGAGTGACCAAAATTGCCATTTTTACAGAGTTTTGCTTACTCAAAAGCTTCAATTTTGACCAATTTCAGGCACATAAATGACTTTAAACACACTTATTTTAGTTGAAAAAGTCTTAATTCACATCCAACAGTCGTCTGGAGTCAAAAGATTAAATGTTAAAATTTCATCGATATGGACCATTTTGGGGACGTTCGACAGGTCCGGAGTCATCGTTTTTCATCAGAAAATGAATTTTTCGGACTGTACCAAAAATGATTCAAAATGTCAAATGGATCGTGCCTCATGTTGAATAACCACTTTTTAACCCCTCAGAGTGACCAAAATTGCCATTTTTACAGAGTTTTGCTTACTCAAAAGCTTCAATTTTGACCAATTTCAGGCACATAAATGACTTTAAACACACTTATTTTAGTTGAAAAAGTCTTAATTCACATCCAACAGTCGTTTGGAGTCAAAAGATTAAATGTTAAAATTTCATCCATATTGACCATTTTGGGAACGTTGGACAGGTCCGGAGTCATCGTTTTTCATCAGAAAATGAATTTTTCGGACTGTACTAAAAATGATTCAAAATGTCAAATGGATCGTGCCTCATGTTGAATAACCACTTTTTAACCCCTCAGAGTGACCAAAATTGCCATTTTTACAGAGTTTTGCTTACTCAAAAGATTCAATTTTGACCAATTTCAGGCACATATATGACTTTAAACACACTCATTTTAGTTGAAAAAGTCTTAATTCACATCCAACAGTCGTCTGAAGTCAAAAGATTAAATGTTAAAATTTAATCGATATGGACCATTTTGGGCACATTCGACAGGTCCGGAGTCATCGTTTTTCATCAGAAAATTAATTTTTCGGACTATACCAAAAATGATTCAAAATGTCAAATGGATCGTGCCTCATGTTGAATAACCACTTTTTAACCCCTCAGAGTGACCAAAATTGCCATTGTTACAGAGTTTTGCTTACTCAAAAGCGTCAATATTGACCAATTTCAGGCACATAAATGACTTTAAACACACTTATTTTAGTTGAAAAAGTCTTAATTCACATCCAACAGTCGTCTGGAGTCAAAAGATTAAATGTTAAAATTTCATCGATATGGACCATTTTGGGGACGTTCGACAGGTCCGGAGTCATCGTTTTTCATCAGAAAATTAATTTTTCGGACTGTACCAAAAATGATTCAAAATGTCAAATGGATCGTGCCTCATGTTGAATAACCACTTTTTAACCCCCCAGAGTGACCAAAATTGCCATTTTTACAGAGTTTTGCTTACTCAAAAGCTTCAATTTTGACCAATTTCAGGCACATTAATGACTTTAAACACACTTATTTTAGTTGAAAAAGTCTTAATTCACATCCAACTGTCGTTTGGAGTCAAAAGATTAAATGTTAAAATTTCATCCATATTGACCATTTTGGGAACGTTCGACAGGTCCGGAGTCATCGTTTTTCATCAGAAAATTAATTTTTCAGACTGTACCAAAAATGATTCAAAATGTCAAATGGATCGTGCCTCATGTTGAATAACCACTTTTTAACCCCTCGGAGTGACCAAAATTGCCATTTTTACAGAGTTTTGCTTACTCAAAAGCTTCAATTTTGACCAATTTCAGGCACATAAATGACTTTAAACACACTTATTTAGTTGAAAAAGTCTTAATTCACATCCAACAGTCGTTTGGAGTCAAAAGATTAAATGTTAAAATTTCATCCATATCAACCATTTTGGGAACGTTCGACAGGTCCGGAGTCATCGTTTTTCATCAGAAAATTAATTTTTCGGACTGTACCCAAAATGATTCAAAATGTCAAATGGATCGTGCCTCATTTTGAATAACCACTTTTTAACCCCTCAGAGTGACCAAAAGTGCCATTTTTACAGAGTTTTGCTTACTCAAAAGCTTCAATTTTGACCAATTTCAGGCACATAAATGACTTTAAACACACTTATTTTAGTTGAAAAAGTCTTAATTCACATCCAACAGTCGTTTGGAGTCAAAAGATTAAATGTTAAAATTTCATCCATATTGACCATTTTGGGAACGTTTTTCATCAGAAAATGAATTTTTCGGACTGTACTAAAAATGATTCAAAATGTCAAATGGATCGTGCCTCATGTTGAATAACCACTTTTTAACCCCTCAGAGTGACCAAAATTGCCATTTTTACAAAGTTTTGCTTACTCAAAAGCTTCAATTTTGACCAATTTCAGGCACATAAATGACTTTAAACACACTTATTTTAGTTGAAAAAGTCTTAATTCACATCCAACAGTCGTCTGGAGTCAAAAGATTAAATGTTAAAATTTCATCGATATGGACCATTTTGGGCACGTTCGACAGGTCCGGAGTCATCGTTTTTCATCAGAAAATTAATTTTTCGGACTATACCAAAAATGATTCAAAATGTCAAATGGATCGTGCCTCATGTTGAATAACCACTTTTTAACCCCTCAGAGTGACCAAAATTGCCATTTTTACAGAGTTTTGCTTACTCAAAAGCTTCAATATTGACCAATTTCAGGCACATAAATGACTTTAAACACACTTATTTTAGTTGAAAAAGTCTTAATTCACATCCAACAGTCGTCTGGAGTCAAAAGATTAAATGTTAAAATTTCATCAATATGGACCATTTTGGGGACATTCGACAGGTCCGGAGTCATCGTTTTTCATCAGAAAATGAATTTTTCGGACTGTACCAAAAATGATTCAAAATGTCAAATGGATCGTGCCTCATGTTGAATAACCACTTTTTAACCCCTCAGAGTGACCAAAATTGCCATTTTTACAGAGTTTTGCTTACTCAAAAGCTTCAATTTTGACCAATTTCAGGCACATAAATGACTTTAAACACACTTATTTTAGTTGAAAACGTCTTAATTCACATCCAACAGTCGTTTGGAGTCAAAAGATTAAATGTTAAAATTTCATCCATATTGACCATTTTGGGAACGTTCGACAGGTCCGGAGTCATCGTTTTTCATCAGAAAATTAATTTTTCAGACTGTACCAAAAATGATTCAAAATGTCAAATGGATCGTGCCTCATGTTGAATAACCACTTTTTAACCCCTCAGAGTGACCAAAATTGCCATTTTTACAGAGTTTTGCTTACTCAAAAGCTTCAATTTTGACCAATTTCAGGCACATAAATGACTTTAATCACACTTATTTTAGTTGAAAAAGTCTTAATTCACATCCAACAGTCGTTTGGAGTCAAAAGATTAAATGTTAAAATTTCATCCATATTGACCATTTTGGGAACGTTTGACAGGTCCGGACTCATCGTTTTTCATCAGAAAATGAATTTTTCGGACTGTACTAAAAATGATTCAAAATGTCAAATGGATCGTGCCTCATGTTGAATAACCACTTTTTAACTCCCCAGAGTGACCAAAATTGCCATTTTTACAGAGTTTTGCTTACTCAAAAGCTTCAATTTTGACCAATTTCCGGCACATTAATGACTTTAAACACACTTATTTTAGTTGAAAAAGTCTTAATTCACATCCAACTGTCGTTTGGAGTCAAAAGATTAAATGTTAAAATTTCATCCATATTGACCATTTTGGGAACGTTCGACAGGTCCGGAGTCATCGTTTTTCATCAGAAAATTAATTTTTCAGACTGTACCAAAAATGATTCAAAATGTCAAATGGATCGTGCCTCATGTTGAATAACCACTTTTTAACCCCTCGGAGTGACCAAAATTGCCATTTTTACAGAGTTTTGCTTACTCAAAAGCTTCAATTTTGACCAATTTCAGGCACATAAATGACTTTAAACACACTTATTTTAGTTGAAAAAGTCTTAATTCACATCCAACAGTCGTTTGGAGTCAAAAGATTAAATGTTAAAATTTCATCCATATCAACCATTTTGGGAACGTTCGACAGGTCCGGAGTCATCGTTTTTCATCAGAAAATTAATTTTTCGGACTGTACCCAAAATGATTCAAAATGTCAAATGGATCGTGCCTCATGTTGAATAACCACTTTTTAACCCCTCAGAGTGACCAAAAGTGCCATTTTTACAGAGTTTTGCTTACTCAAAAGCTTCAATTTTGACCAATTTCAGGCACATAAATGACTTTAAACACACTTATTTTAGTTGAAAAAGTCTTAATTCACATCCAACAGTCGTTTGGAGTCAAAAGATTAAATGTTAAAATTTCATCCATATTGACCATTTTGGGAACGTTCGACAGGTCCGGAGTCATCGTTTTTCATCAGAAAATTAATTTTTCAGACTGTACCAAAAATGATTCAAAATGTCAAATGGATCGTGCCTCATGTTGAATAACCACTTTTTAACCCCTCAGAGTGACCTAAATTGCAATTTTTACAGAGTTTTGCTTACTCAAAAGCTTCAATTTTGACCAATTTCAGGCACATAAATGACTTTAAACACACTTATTTTAGTTGAAAAAGTCTTAATTCACATCCAACAGTCGTTTGGAGTCAAAAGATTAAATGTTAAAATTTCATCCATATTGACCATTTTGGGAACGTTCGACAGGTCCGGACTCATCGTTTTTCATCAGAAAATGAATTTTTTGGACTGTACTAAAAATGATTCAAAATGTCAAATGGATCGTGCCTCATGTTGAATAACCACTTTTTAACCCCCCAGAGTGACCAAAATTGCCATTTTTACAGAGTTTTGCTTACTCAAAAGCTTCAATTTTGACCAATTTCAGGCACATTAATGACTTTAAACACACTTATTTTAGTTGAAAAAGTCTTAATTCACATCCAACTGTCGTTTGGAGTCAAAAGATTAAATGTTAAAATTTCATCCATATTGACCATTTTGGGAACGTTCGACAGGTCCGGAGTCATCGTTTTTCATCAGAAAATTAATTTTTCAGACTGTACCAAAAATGAGTCAAAATGTCAAATGGATCGTGCCTCATGTTGAATAACCACTTTTTAACCCCTCGGAGTGACCAAAATTGCCATTTTTACAGAGTTTTGCTTACTCAAAAGCTTCAATTTTGACCAATTTCAGGCACATAAATGACTTTAAACACACTTATTTAGTTGAAAAAGTCTTAATTCACATCCAACAGTCGTTTGGAGTCAAAAGATTAAATGTTAAAATTTCATCCATATCAACCATTTTGGGAACGTTCGACAGGTCCGGAGTCATCGTTTTTCATCAGAAAATTAATTTTTCGGACTGTACCCAAAATGATTCAAAATGTCAAATGGATCGTGCCTCATTTTGAATAACCACTTTTTAACCCCTCAGAGTGACCAAAAGTGCCATTTTTACAGAGTTTTGCTTACTCAAAAGCTTCAATTTTGACCAATTTCAGGCACATAAATGACTTTAAACACACTTATTTTAGTTGAAAAAGTCTTAATTCACATCCAACAGTCGTTTGGAGTCAAAAGATTAAATGTTAAAATTTCATCCATATTGACCATTTTGGGAACGCTTTTCATCAGAAAATGAATTTTTCGGACTGTACTAAAAATGATTCAAAATGTCAAATGGATCGTGCCTCATGTTGAATAACCACTTTTTAACCCCTCAGAGTGACCAAAATTGCCATTTTTACAAAGTTTTGCTTACTCAAAAGCTTCAATTTTGACCAATTTCAGGCACATAAATGACTTTAAACACACTTATTTTAGTTGAAAAAGTCTTAATTCACATCCAACAGTCGTCTGGAGTCAAAAGATTAAATGTTAAAATTTCATCGATATGGACCATTTTGGGCACGTTCGACAGGTCCGGAGTCATCGTTTTTCATCAGAAAATTAATTTTTCGGACTATACCAAAAATGATTCAAAATGTCAAATGGATCGTGCCTCATGTTGAATAACCACTATTTAACCCCTCAGAGTGACCAAAATTGCCATTTTTACAGAGTTTTGCTTACTCAAAAGCTTCAATATTGACCAATTTCAGGCACATAAATGACTTTAAACACACTTATTTTAGTTGAAAAAGTCTTAATTCACATCCAACAGTCGTCTGGAGTCAAAAGATTAAATGTTAAAATTTCATCAATATGGACCATTTTGGGGACATTCGACAGGTCCGGAGTCATCGTTTTTCATCAGAAAATGAATTTTTCGGACTGTACCAAAAATGATTCAAAATGTCAAATGGATCGTGCCTCATGTTGAATAACCACTTTTTAACCCCTCAGAGTGACCAAAATTGCCATTTTTACAGAGTTTTGCTTACTCAAAAGCTTCAATTTTGACCAATTTCAGGCACATAAATGACTTTAAACACACTTATTTTAGTTGAAAAAGTCTTAATTCACATCCAACAGTCGTTTGAAGTCAAAAGATTAAATGTTAAAATTTCATCCATATTGACCATTTTGGGAACGTTCGACAGGTCCGGAGTCATCGTTTTTCATCAGAAAATTAATTTTTCAGACTGTACCAAAAATGATTCAAAATGTCAAATGGATCGTGCCTCATGTTGAATAACCACTTTTTAACCCCTCAGAGTGACCAAAATTGCCATTTTTACAGAGTTTTGCTTACTCAAAAGCTTCAATTTTGACCAATTTCAGGCACATAAATGACTTTAAACACACTTATTTTAGTTGAAAAAGTCTTAATTCACATCCAACAGTCGTTTGGAGTCAAAAGATTAAATGTTAAAATTTCATCCATATTGACCATTTTGGGAACGTTTTTCATCAGAAAATGAATTTTTCGGACTGTACTAAAAATGATTCAAAATGTCAAATGGATCGTGCCTCATGTTGAATAACCACTTTTTAACCCCTCAGAGTGACCAAAATTGCCATTTTTACAAAGTTTTGCTTACTCAAAAGCTTCAATTTTGACCAATTTCAGGCACATAAATGACTTTAAACACACTTATTTTAGTTGAAAAAGTCTTAATGCACATCCAACAGTCGTCTGGAGTCAAAAGATTAAATGTTAAAATTTCATCGATATGGACCATTTTGGGCACGTTCGACAGGTCCGGAGTCATCGTTTTTCATCAGAAAATTAATTTTTCGGACTATACCAAAAATGATTCAAAATGTCAAATGGATCGTGCCTCATGTTGAATAACCACTTTTTAACCCCTCAGAGTGACCAAAATTGCCATTTTTACAGAGTTTTGCTTACTCAAAAGCTTCAATATTGACCAATTTCAGGCACATAAATGACTTTAAACACACTTATTTTAGTTGAAAAAGTCTTAATTCACATCCAACAGTCGTCTGGAGTCAAAAGATTAAATGTTAAAATTTCATCAATATGGACCATTTTGGGGACATTCGACAGGTCCGGAGTCATCGTTTTTCATCAGAAAATGAATTTTTCGGACTGTACCAAAAATGATTCAAAATGTCAAATGGATCGTGCCTCATGTTGAATAACCACTTTTTAACCCCTCAGAGTGACCAAAATTGCCATTTTTACAGAGTTTTGCTTACTCAAAAGCTTCAATTTTGACCAATTTCAGGCACATAAATGACTTTAAACACACTTATTTTAGTTGAAAAAGTCTTAATTCACATCCAACAGTCGTTTGGAGTCAAAAGATTAAATGTTAACATTTCATCCATATTGACCATTTTGGGAACGTTCGACAGGTCCGGAGTCATCGTTTTTCATCAGAAAATTAATTTTTCAGACTGTACCAAAAATGATTCAAAATGTCAAATGGATCGTGCCTCATGTTGAATAACCACTTTTTAACCCCTCAGAGTGACCAAAATTGCCATTTTTACAGAGTTTTGCTTACTCAAAAGCTTCAATTTTGACCAATTTCAGGCACATAAATGACTTTAAACACACTTATTTTAGTTGAAAAAGTCTTAATTCACATCCAACAGTCGTCTGGAGTCAAAAGATTAAATGTTAAAATTTCATCGATATGGACCATTTTGGGGACGTTCGACAGGTCCGGAGTCATCGTTTTTCATCAGAAAATGAATTTTTCGGACTGTACCAAAAATGATTCAAAATGTCAAATGGATCGTGCCTCATGTTGAATAACCACTTTTTAACCCCTCAGAGTGACCAAAATTGCCATTTTTACAGAGTTTTGCTTACTCAAAAGCTTCAATTTTGACCAATTTCAGGCACATAAATGACTTTAAACACACTTATTTTAGTTGAAAAAGTCTTAATTCACATCCAACAGTCGTTTGGAGTCAAAAGATTAAATGTTAAAATTTCATCCATATTGACCATTTTGGGAACGTTGGACAGGTCCGGAGTCATCGTTTTTCATCAGAAAATGAATTTTTCGGACTGTACTAAAAATGATTCAAAATGTCAAATGGATCGTGCCTCATGTTGAATAACCACTTTTTAACCCCTCAGAGTGACCAAAATTGCCATTTTTACAGAGTTTTGCTTACTCAAAAGATTCAATTTTGACCAATTTCAGGCACATATATGACTTTAAACACACTCATTTTAGTTGAAAAAGTCTTAATTCACATCCAACAGTCGTCTGAAGTCAAAAGATTAAATGTTAAAATTTAATCGATATGGACCATTTTGGGCACATTCGACAGGTCCGGAGTCATCGTTTTTCATCAGAAAATTAATTTTTCGGACTATACCAAAAATGATTCAAAATGTCAAATGGATCGTGCCTCATGTTGAATAACCACTTTTTAACCCCTCAGAGTGACCAAAATTGCCATTGTTACAGAGTTTTGCTTACTCAAAAGCGTCAATATTGACCAATTTCAGGCACATAAATGACTTTAAACACACTTATTTTAGTTGAAAAAGTCTTAATTCACATCCAACAGTCGTCTGGAGTCAAAAGATTAAATGTTAAAATTTCATCGATATGGACCATTTTGGGGATGTTCGACAGGTCCGGAGTCATCGTTTTTCATCAGAAAATTAATTTTTCGGACTGTACCAAAAATGATTCAAAATGTCAAATGGATCGTGCCTCATGTTGAATAACCACTTTTTAACCCCCCAGAGTGACCAAAATTGCCATTTTTACAGAGTTTTGCTTACTCAAAAGCTTCAATTTTGACCAATTTCAGGCACATTAATGACTTTAAACACACTTATTTTAGTTGAAAAAGTCTTAATTCACATCCAACTGTCGTTTGGAGTCAAAAGATTAAATGTTAAAATTTCATCCATATTGACCATTTTGGGAACGTTCGACAGGTCCGGAGTCATCGTTTTTCATCAGAAAATTAATTTTTCAGACTGTACCAAAAATGATTCAAAATGTCAAATGGATCGTGCCTCATGTTGAATAACCACTTTTTAACCCCTCGGAGTGACCAAAATTGCCATTTTTACAGAGTTTTGCTTACTCAAAAGCTTCAATTTTGACCAATTTCAGGCACATAAATGACTTTAAACACACTTATTTAGTTGAAAAAGTCTTAATTCACATCCAACAGTCGTTTGGAGTCAAAAGATTAAATGTTAAAATTTCATCCATATCAACCATTTTGGGAACGTTCGACAGGTCCGGAGTCATCGTTTTTCATCAGAAAATTAATTTTTCGGACTGTACCCAAAATGATTCAAAATGTCAAATGGATCGTGCCTCATTTTGAATAACCACTTTTTAACCCCTCAGAGTGACCAAAAGTGCCATTTTTACAGAGTTTTGCTTACTCAAAAGCTTCAATTTTGACCAATTTCAGGCACATAAATGACTTTAAACACACTTATTTTAGTTGAAAAAGTCTTAATTCACATCCAACAGTCGTTTGGAGTCAAAAGATTAAATGTTAAAATTTCATCCATATTGACCATTTTGGGAACGTTTTTCATCAGAAAATGAATTTTTCGGACTGTACTAAAAATGATTCAAAATGTCAAATGGATCGTGCCTCATGTTGAATAACCACTTTTTAACCCCTCAGAGTGACCAAAATTGCCATTTTTACAAAGTTTTGCTTACTCAAAAGCTTCAATTTTGACCAATTTCAGGCACATAAATGACTTTAAACACACTTATTTTAGTTGAAAAAGTCTTAATTCACATCCAACAGTCGTCTGGAGTCAAAAGATTAAATGTTAAAATTTCATCGATATGGACCATTTTGGGCACGTTCGACAGGTCCGGAGTCATCGTTTTTCATCAGAAAATTAATTTTTCGGACTATACCAAAAATGATTCAAAATGTCAAATGGATCGTGCCTCATGTTGAATAACCACTTTTTAACCCCTCAGAGTGACCAAAATTGCCATTTTTACAGAGTTTTGCTTACTCAAAAGCTTCAATATTGACCAATTTCAGGCACATAAATGACTTTAAACACACTTATTTTAGTTGAAAAAGTCTTAATTCACATCCAACAGTCGTCTGGAGTCAAAAGATTAAATGTTAAAATTTCATCAATATGGACCATTTTGGGGACATTCGACAGGTCCGGAGTCATCGTTTTTCATCAGAAAATGAATTTTTCGGACTGTACCAAAAATGATTCAAAATGTCAAATGGATCGTGCCTCATGTTGAATAACCACTTTTTAACCCCTCAGAGTGACCAAAATTGCCATTTTTACAGAGTTTTGCTTACTCAAAAGCTTCAATTTTGACCAATTTCAGGCACATAAATGACTTTAAACACACTTATTTTAGTTGAAAAAGTCTTAATTCACATCCAACAGTCGTTTGAAGTCAAAAGATTAAATGTTAAAATTTCATCAATATGGACCATTTTGGGGACATTCGACAGGTCCGGAGTCATCGTTTTTCATCAGAAAATGAATTTTTCGGACTGTACCAAAAATGATTCAAAATGTCAAATGGATCGTGCCTCATGTTGAATAACCACTTTTTAACCCCTCAGAGTGACCAAAATTGCCATTTTTACAGAGTTTTGCTTACTCAAAAGCTTCAATTTTGACCAATTTCAGGCACATAAATGACTTTAAACACACTTATTTTAGTTGAAAAAGTCTTAATTCACATCCAACAGTCGTTTGGAGTCAAAAGATTAAATGTTAACATTTCATCCATATTGACCATTTTGGGAACGTTCGACAGGTCCGGAGTCATCGTTTTTCATCAGAAAATTAATTTTTCAGACTGTACCAAAAATGATTCAAAATGTCAAATGGATCGTGCCTCATGTTGAATAACCACTTTTTAACCCCTCAGAGTGACCAAAATTGCCATTTTTACAGAGTTTTGCTTACTCAAAAGCTTCAATTTTGACCAATTTCAGGCACATAAATGACTTTAAACACACTTATTTTAGTTGAAAAAGTCTTAATTCACATCCAACAGTCGTCTGGAGTCAAAAGATTAAATGTTAAAATTTCATCGATATGGACCATTTTGGGGACGTTCGACAGGTCCGGAGTCATCGTTTT
The DNA here is from genome assembly GCF_964263255.1 of Lissotriton vulgaris. NCBI lineage: Eukaryota > Metazoa > Chordata > Amphibia > Caudata > Salamandridae > Lissotriton > Lissotriton vulgaris. The sequence continues at coordinate 967,457 of NW_028248067.1, forward strand.
TCATCAGAAAATGAATTTTTCGGACTGTACCAAAAATGATTCAAAATGTCAAATGGATCGTGCCTCATGTTGAATAACCACTTTTTAACCCCTCAGAGTGACCAAAATTGCCATTTTTACAGAGTTTTGCTTACTCAAAAGCTTCAATTTTGACCAATTTCAGGCACATAAATGACTTTAAACACACTTATTTTAGTTGAAAAAGTCTTAATTCACATCCAACAGTCGTTTGGAGTCAAAAGATTAAATGTTAAAATTTCATCCATATTGACCATTTTGGGAACGTTGGACAGGTCCGGAGTCATCGTTTTTCATCAGAAAATGAATTTTTCGGACTGTACTAAAAATGATTCAAAATGTCAAATGGATCGTGCCTCATGTTGAATAACCACTTTTTAACCCCTCAGAGTGACCAAAATTGCCATTTTTACAGAGTTTTGCTTACTCAAAAGATTCAATTTTGACCAATTTCAGGCACATATATGACTTTAAACACACTCATTTTAGTTGAAAAAGTCTTAATTCACATCCAACAGTCGTCTGAAGTCAAAAGATTAAATGTTAAAATTTAATCGATATGGACCATTTTGGGCACATTCGACAGGTCCGGAGTCATCGTTTTTCATCAGAAAATTAATTTTTCGGACTATACCAAAAATGATTCAAAATGTCAAATGGATCGTGCCTCATGTTGAATAACCACTTTTTAACCCCTCAGAGTGACCAAAATTGCCATTGTTACAGAGTTTTGCTTACTCAAAAGCGTCAATATTGACCAATTTCAGGCACATAAATGACTTTAAACACACTTATTTTAGTTGAAAAAGTCTTAATTCACATCCAACAGTCGTCTGGAGTCAAAAGATTAAATGTTAAAATTTCATCGATATGGACCATTTTGGGGACGTTCGACAGGTCCGGAGTCATCGTTTTTCATCAGAAAATTAATTTTTCGGACTGTACCAAAAATGATTCAAAATGTCAAATGGATCGTGCCTCATGTTGAATAACCACTTTTTAACCCCTCAGAGTGACCAAAATTGCAATTTTTACAGAGTTTTGCTTACTCAAAAGCTTCAATTTTGACCAATTTCAGGCACATAAATGACTTTAAACACACTTATTTTAGTTGAAAAAGTCTTAATTCACATCCAACAGTCGTCTGGAGTCAAAAGATTAAATGTTAAAATTTCATCGATATGGACCATTTTGGGGACGTTCGACAGGTCCGGAGTCATCGTTTTTCATCAGAAAATGAATTTTTCGGGTTGTACCAAAAATGATTCAAAATGTCAAATGGATCGTGCCTCATGTTGAATAACCACTTTTTAACCCCTCAGAGTGACCAAAATTGCCATTTTTACAGAGTTTTGCTTACTCAAAAGCGTCAATATTGACCAATTTCAGGCACATAAATGACTTTAAACACACTTATTTTAGTTGAAAAAGTCTTAATTCACATCCAACAGTCGTCTGAGTCAAAAGATTAAATGTTAAAATTTCATCAATATGGACCATTTTGGGGACATTCGACAGGTCCGGAGTCATCGTTTTTCATCAGAAAATGAATTTTTCGGACTGTACCAAAAATGATTCAAAATGTCAAATGGATCGTGCCTCATGTTGAATAACCACTTTTTAACCCCTCAGAGTGACCAAAATTGCCATTTTTACAGAGTTTTGCTTACTCAAAAGCTTCAATTTTGACCAATTTCAGGCACATAAATGACTTTAAACACACTTATTTTAGTTGAAAAAGTCTTAATTCACATCCAACAGTCGTTTGGAGTCAAAAGATTAAATGTTAAAATTTCATCCATATTGACCATTTTGGGAACGTTCGACAGGTCCGGAGTCATCGTTTTTCATCAGAAAATTAATTTTTCAGACTGTACCAAAAATGATTCAAAATGTCAAATGGATCGTGCCTCATGTTGAATAACCACTTTTTAACCCCTCAGAGTGACCAAAATTGCCATTTTTACAGTTTTGCTTACTCAAAAGCTTCAATTTTGACCAATTTCAGGCACATAAATGACTTTAAACACACTTATTTTAGTTGAAAAAGTCTTAATTTACATCCAACAGTCGTCTGGAGTCAAAAGATTAAATGTTAAAATGTAATCGATATGGACCATTTTGGGCACGTTCGACAGGTCCGGAGTCATCGTTTTTCATCAGAAAATGAATTTTTCGGACTGTACCAAAAATGATTCAAAATGTCAAATGGATCGTGCCTCATGTTGAATAACCACTTTTTAACCCCTCAGAGTGACCAAAATTGCCATTTTTACAGAGTTTTGCTTACTCAAAAGCTTCAATTTTGACCAATTTCAGGCACATAAATGACTTTAAACACACTTATTTTAGTTGAAAAAGTCTTAATTCACATCCAACAGTCGTTTGGAGTCAAAAGATTAAATGTTAAAATTTCATCCATATTGACCATTTTGGGAACGTTCGACAGGTCCGGAGTCATCGTTTTTCATCAGAAAATTAATTTTTCAGACTGTACCAAAAATGATTCAAAATGTCAAATGGATCGTGCCTCATGTTGAATAACCACTTTTTAACCCCTCAGAGTGACCAAAATTGCCATTTTTACAGTTTTGCTTACTCAAAAGCTTCAATTTTGACCAATTTCAGGCACATAAATGACTTTAAACACACTTATTTTAGTTGAAAAAGTCTTAATTCACATCCAACAGTCGTCTGGAGTCAAAAGATTAAATGTTAAAATGTAATCGATATGGACCATTTTGGGCACGTTCGACAGGTCCGGAGTCATCGTTTTTCATCAGAAAATTAATTTTTCGGACCATACCAAAAATGATTCAAAATGTCAAATGGATCGTGCCTCATGTTGAATAACTACTTTTTAACCCCTCGGAGTGACCAAAATTGCCATTTTTACAGAGTTTTGCTTACTCAAAAGCTTCAATTTTGACCAATTTCAGGCACATAAATGACTTTAAACACACTTATTTTAGTTGAAAAAGTCTTAATTCACATCCAACAGTCGTTTGGAGTCAAAAGATCAAATGTTAAAATTTCATCCATATTGACCATTTTGGGAACGTTCAACAGGTCCGGAGTCATCGTTTTTCATCAGAAAATTAATTTTTCAGACTGTACCAAAAATGATTCAAAATGTCAAATGGATCGTGCCTCATGTTGAATAACCACTTTTTAACCCCTCAGAGTGACCAAAATTGCCATTTTTACAGAGTTTTGCTTACTCAAAAGCTTCAATTTTGACCAATTTCAGGCACATAAATGACTTTAAACACACTTATTTTAGTTGAAAAAGTCTTAATTCACATCCAACAGTCGTCTGGAGTCAAAAGATTAAATGTTAAAATTTCATCGATATGGACAATTTTAGGGACGTTCGACAGGTCCGGAGTCATCGTTTTTCATCAGAAAATGAATTTTTCGGACTGTACCAAAAATGATTCAAAATGTCAAATGGATCGTGCCTCATGTTGAATAACCACTTTTTAACCCCTCAGAGTGACCAAAATTGCCATTTTTACAGAGTTTTGCTTACTCAAAAGCTTCAATTTTGACTAATTTCAGGCACATAAATGACTTTAAACACACTTATTTTAGTTGAAAAAGTCTTAATTCACATCCAACAGTCGTTTGGAGTCAAAAGATTAAATGTTAAAATTTCATCCATATTGACCATTTTGGGAACGTTCGACAGGTCCGGATTCATCGTTTTTCATCAGAAAATGAATTTTTCGGACTGTACTAAAAATGATTCAAAATGTCAAATGGATCGTGCCTCATGTTGAATAACCACTTTTTAACCCCTCAGAGTGACCAAAATTGCCATTTTTACAGAGTTTTGCTTACTCAAAAGCTTCAATTTTGACCAATTTCAGGCACATTAATGACTTTAAACACACTTATTTTAGTTGAAAAACTCTTAATTCACATCCAACAGTCGTTTGGAGTCAAAAGATCAAATGTTAAAATTTCATCCATATTGACCATTTTGGGAACGTTCAACAGGTCCGGAGTCATCGTTTTTCATCAGAAAATTAATTTTTCAGACTGTACCAAAAATGATTCAAAATGTCAAATGGATCGTGCCTCATGTTGAATAACCACTTTTTAACCCCTCAGAGTGACCAAAATTGCCATTTTTACAGAGTTTTGCTTACTCAAAAGCTTCAATTTTGACCAATTTCAGGCACATAAATGACTTTAAACACACTTATTTTAGTTGAAAAAGTCTTAATTCACATCCAACAATCGTCTGGAGTCAAAAGATTAAATGTTAAAATTTCATCGATATGGACCATTTTAGGGACGTTCGACAGGTCCGGAGTCATCGTTTTTCATCAGAAAATGAATTTTTCGGACTGTACCAAAAATGATTCAAAATGTCAAATGGATCGTGCCTCATGTTGAATAACCACTTTTTAACCCCTCAGAGTGACCAAAATTGCCATTTTTACAGAGTTTTGCTTACTCAAAAGCTTCAATTTTGACTAATTTCAGGCACATAAATGACTTTAAACACACTTATTTTAGTTGAAAAAGTCTTAATTCACATCCAACAGTCGTTTGGAGTCAAAAGATTAAATGTTAAAATTTCATCCATATTGACCATTTTGGGAACGTTCGACAGGTCCGGACTCATCGTTTTTCATCAGAAAATGAATTTTTCGGACTGTACTAAAAATGATTCAAAATGTCAAATGGATCGTGCCTCATGTTGAATAACCACTTTTTAACCCCTCAGAGTGACCAAAATTGCCATTTTTACAGAGTTTTGCTTACTCAAAAGCTTCAATTTTGACCAATTTCAGGCACATTAATGACTTTAAACACACTTATTTTAGTTGAAAAAGTCTTAATTCACATCCAACTGTCGTTTGGAGTCAAAAGATTAAATGTTAAAATTTCATCCATATTGACCATTTTGGGAACGTTCGACAGGTCCGGAGTCATCGTTTTTCATCAGAAAATAAATTTTTCAGACTGTACCAAAAATGATTCAAAATGTCAAATGGATCGTGCCTCATGTTGAATAACCACTTTTTAACCCCTCGGAGTGACCAAAATTGCCATTTTTACAGAGTTTTGCTTACTCAAAAGCTTCAATTTTGACCAATTTCAGGCACATAAATGACTTTAAACACACTTATTTTAGTTGAAAAAGTCTTAATTCACATCCAACAGTCGTTTGGAGTCAAAAGATTAAATGTTAAAATTTCATCCATATTGACCATTTTGGGAACGTTCGACAGGTCCGGACTCATCGTTTTTCATCAGAAAATGAATTTTTCGGACTGTACTAAAAATGATTCAAAATGTCAAATGGATCGTGCCTCATGTTGAATAACCACTTTTTAACCCCCCAGAGTGACCAAAATTGCCATTTTTACAGAGTTTTGCTTACTCAAAAGCTTCAATTTTGACCAATTTCAGGCACATTAATGACTTTAAACACACTTATTTTAGTTGAAAAAGTCTTAATTCACATCCAACTGTCGTTTGGAGTCAAAAGATTAAATGTTAAAATTTCATCCATATTGACCATTTTGGGAACGTTCGACAGGTCCGGAGTCATCGTTTTTCATCAGAAAATTAATTTTTCAGACTGTACCAAAAATGATTCAAAATGTCAAATGGATCGTGCCTCATGTTGAATAACCACTTTTTAACCCCTCGGAGTGACCAAAATTGCCATTTTTACAGAGTTTTGCTTACTCAAAAGCTTCAATTTTGACCAATTTCAGGCACATAAATGACTTTAAACACACTTATTTTAGTTGAAAAAGTCTTAATTCACATCCAACAGTCGTTTGGAGTCAAAAGATTAAATGTTAAAATTTCATCCATATTGACCATTTTGGGAACGTTGGACAGGTCCGGAGTCATCGTTTTTCATCAGAAAATGAATTTTTCGGACTGTACTAAAAATGATTCAAAATGTCAAATGGATCGTGCCTCATGTTGAATAACCACTTTTTAACCCCTCAGAGTGACCAAAATTGCCATTTTTACAGAGTTTTGCTTACTCAAAAGATTCAATTTTGACCAATTTCAGGCACATATATGACTTTAAACACACTCATTTTAGTTGAAAAAGTCTTAATTCACATCCAACAGTCGTCTGAAGTCAAAAGATTAAATGTTAAAATTTAATCGATATGGACCATTTTGGGCACATTCGACAGGTCCGGAGTCATCGTTTTTCATCAGAAAATTAATTTTTCGGACTATACCAAAAATGATTCAAAATGTCAAATGGATCGTGCCTCATGTTGAATAACCACTTTTTAACTCCTCAGAGTGACCAAAATTGCCATTGTTACAGAGTTTTGCTTACTCAAAAGCGTCAATATTGACCAATTTCAGGCACATAAATGACTTTAAACACACTTATTTTAGTTGAAAAAGTCTTAATTCACATCCAACAGTCGTCTGCAGTCAAAAGATTAAATGTTAAAATTTCATCGATATGGACCATTTTGGGGACGTTCGACAGGTCCGGAGTCATCGTTTTTCATCAGAAAATTAATTTTTCGGACTGTACCAAAAATGATTCAAAATGTCAAATGGATCGTGCCTCATGTTGAATAACCACTTTTTAACCCCTCAGAGTGACCAAAATTGCAATTTTTACAGAGTTTTGCTTACTCAAAAGCTTGAATTTTGACCAATTTCAGGCACATAAATGACTTTAAACACACTTATTTTAGTTGAAAAAGTCTTAATTCACATCCAACAGTCGTCTGGAGTCAAAAGATTAAATGTTAAAATTTCATCGATATGGACCATTTTGGGGACGTTCGACAGGTCCGGAGTCATCGTTTTTCATCAGAAAATGAATTTTTCGGGTTGTACCAAAAATGATTCAAAATGTCAAATGGATCGTGCCTCATGTTGAATAACCACTTTTTAACCCCTCAGAGTGACCAAAATTGCCATTTTTACAGAGTTTTGCTTACTCAAAAGCGTCAATATTGACCAATTTCAGGCACATAAATGACTTTAAACACACTTATTTTAGTTGAAAAAGTCTTAATTCACATCCAACAGTCGTCTGAGTCAAAAGATTAAATGTTAAAATTTCATCAATATGGACCATTTTGGGGACATTCGACAGGTCCGGAGTCATCGTTTTTCATCAGAAAATGAATTTTTCGGACTGTACCAAAAATGATTCAAAATGTCAAATGGATCGTGCCTCATGTTGAATAACCACTTTTTAACCCCTCAGAGTGACCAAAATTGCCATTTTTACAGAGTTTTGCTTACTCAAAAGCTTCAATTTTGACCAATTTCAGGCACATAAATGACTTTAAACACACTTATTTTAGTTGAAAAAGTCTTAATTCACATCCAACAGTCGTTTGGAGTCAAAAGATTAAATGTTAAAATTTCATCCATATTGACCATTTTGGGAACGTTCGACAGGTCCGGAGTCATCGTTTTTCATCAGAAAATTAATTTTTCAGACTGTACCAAAAATGATTCAAAATGTCAAATGGATCGTGCCTCATGTTGAATAACCACTTTTTAACCCCTCAGAGTGACCAAAATTGCCATTTTTACAGTTTTGCTTACTCAAAAGCTTCAATTTTGACCAATTTCAGGCACATAAATGATTTAAACACACTTATTTTAGTTGAAAAAGTCTTAATTCACATCCAACAGTCGTCTGGAGTCAAAAGATTAAATGTTAAAATGTAATCGATATGGACCATTTTGGGCACGTTCGACAGGTCCGGAGTCATCGTTTTTCATCAGAAAATTAATTTTTCGGACCATACCAAAAATGATTCAAAATGTCAAATGGATCGTGCCTCATGTTGAATAACCACTTTTTAACCCCTCAGAGTGACCAAAATTGCCATTTTTACAGAGTTTTGCTTACTCAAAAGCTTCAATATTGACCAATTTCAGGCACATAAATGACTTTAAACACACTTATTTTAGTTGAAAAAGTCTTAATTCACATCCAACAGTCGTTTGGAGTCAAAAGATTAAATGTTAAAATTTCATCAATATGGACCATTTTGGGGACATTCGACAGGTCCGGAGTCATCGTTTTTCATCAGAAAATGAATTTTTCGAACTGTACCAAAAATTATTCAAAATGTCAAATGGATCGTGCTTCATGTTGAATAACTACTTTTTAACCCCTCGGAGTGACCAAAATTGCCATTTTTACAGAGTTTTGCTTACTCAAAAGCTTCAATTTTGACCAATTTCAGGCACATAAATGACTTTAAACACACTTATTTTAGTTGAAAAAGTCTTAATTCACATCCAACAGTCGTTTGGAGTCAAAAGATCAAATGTTAAAATTTCATCCATATTGACCATTTTGGGAACGTTCAACAGGTCCGGAGTCATCGTTTTTCATCAGAAAATTAATTTTTCAGACTGTACCAAAAATGATTCAAAATGTCAAATGGATCGTGCCTCATGTTGAATAACCACTTTTTAACCCCTCAGAGTGACCAAAATTGCCATTTTTACAGAGTTTTGCTTACTCAAAAGCTTCAATTTTGACCAATTTCAGGCACATAAATGACTTTAAACACACTTATTTTAGTTGAAAAAGTCTTAATTCACATCCAACAGTCGTCTGGAGTCAAAAGATTAAATGTTAAAATTTCATCGATATGGACAATTTTAGGGACGTTCGACAGGTCCGGAGTCATCGTTTTTCATCAGAAAATGAATTTTTCGGACTGTACCAAAAATGATTCAAAATGTCAAATGGATCGTGCCTCATGTTGAATAACCACTTTTTAACCCCTCAGAGTGACCAAAATTGCCATTTTTACAGAGTTTTGCTTACTCAAAAGCTTCAATTTTGACTAATTTCAGGCACATAAATGACTTTAAACACACTTATTTTAGTTGAAAAAGTCTTAATTCACATCCAACAGTCGTTTGGAGTCAAAAGATTAAATGTTAAAATTTCATCCATATTGACCATTTTGGGAATGTTCGACAGGTCCGGATTCATCGTTTTTCATCAGAAAATGAATTTTTCGGACTGTACTAAAAATGATTCAAAATGTCAAATGGATCGTGCCTCATGTTGAATAACCACTTTTTAACCCCTCAGAGTGACCAAAATTGCCATTTTTACAGAGTTTTGCTTACTCAAAAGCTTCAATTTTGACCAATTTCAGGCACATTAATGACTTTAAACACACTTATTTTAGTTGAAAAAGTCTTAATTCACATCCAACAGTCGTTTGGAGTCAAAAGATCAAATGTTAAAATTTCATCCATATTGACCATTTTGGGAACGTTCAACAGGTCCGGAGTCATCGTTTTTCATCAGAAAATTAATTTTTCAGACTGTACCAAAAATGATTCAAAATGTCAAATGGATCGTGCCTCATGTTGAATAACCACTTTTTAACCCCTCAGAGTGACCAAAATTGCCATTTTTACAGAGTTTTGCTTACTCAAAAGCTTCAATTTTGACCAATTTCAGGCACATAAATGACTTTAAACACACTTATTTTAGTTGAAAAAGTCTTAATTCACATCCAACAGTCGTCTGGAGTCAAAAGATTAAATGTTAAAATTTCATCGATATGGACCATTTTAGGGACGTTCGACAGGTCCGGAGTCATCGTTTTTCATCAGAAAATGAATTTTTCGGACTGTACCAAAAATGATTCAAAATGTCAAATGGATCGTGCCTCATGTTGAATAACCACTTTTTAACCCCTCAGAGTGACCAAAATTGCCATTTTTACAGAGTTTTGCTTACTCAAAAGCTTCAATTTTGACTAATTTCAGGCACATAAATGACTTTAAACACACTTATTTTAGTTGAAAAAGTCTTAATTCACATCCAACAGTCGTTTGGAGTCAAAAGATTAAATGTTAAAATTTCATCCATATTGACCATTTTGGGAACGTTCGACAGGTCCGGACTCATCGTTTTTCATCAGAAAATGAATTTTTCGGACTGTACTAAAAATGATTCAAAATGTCAAATGGATCGTGCCTCATGTTGAATAACCACTTTTTAACCCCTCAGAGTGACCAAAATTGCCATTTTTACAGAGTTTTGCTTACTCAAAAGCTTCAATTTTGACCAATTTCAGGCACATTAATGACTTTAAACACACTTATTTTAGTTGAAAAAGTCTTAATTCACATCCAACTGTCGTTTGGAGTCAAAAGATTAAATGTTAAAATTTCATCCATATTGACCATTTTGGGAACGTTCGACAGGTCCGGAGTCATCGTTTTTCATCAGAAAATAAATTTTTCAGACTGTACCAAAAATGATTCAAAATGTCAAATGGATCGTGCCTCATGTTGAATAACCACTTTTTAACCCCTCGGAGTGACCAAAATTGCCATTTTTACAGAGTTTTGCTTACTCAAAAGCTTCAATTTTGACCAATTTCAGGCACATTAATGACTTTAAACACACTTATTTTAGTTGAAAAAGTCTTAATTCACATCCAACTGTCGTTTGGAGTCAAAAGATTAAATGTTAAAATTTCATCCATATTGACCATTTTGGGAACGTTCGACAGGTCCGGACTCATCGTTTTTCATCAGAAAATGAATTTTTCGGACTGTACTAAAAATGATTCAAAATGTCAAATGGATCGTGCCTCATGTTGAATAACCACTTTTTAACCCCCCAGAGTGACCAAAATTGCCATTTTTACAGAGTTTTGCTTACTCAAAAGCTTCAATTTTGACCAATTTCAGGCACATAAATGACTTTAAACACACTTATTTTAGTTGAAAAAGTCTTAATTCACATCCAACAGTCGTTTGGAGTCAAAAGATTAAATGTTAAAATTTCATCCATATCAACCATTTTGGGAACGTTCGACAGGTCCGGAGTCATCGTTTTTCATCAGAAAATTAATTTTTCGGACTGTACCCAAAATGATTCAAAATGTCAAATGGATCGTGCCTCATGTTGAATAACCACTTTTTAACCCCTCAGAGTGACCAAAAGTGCCATTTTTACAGAGTTTTGCTTACTCAAAAGCTTCAATTTTGACCAATTTCAGGCACATAAATGACTTTAAACACACTTATTTTAGTTGAAAAAGTCTTAATTCACATCCAACAGTCGTTTGGAGTCAAAAGATTAAATGTTAAAATTTCATCCATATTGACCATTTTGGGAACGTTTTTCATCAGAAAATGAATTTTTCGGACTGTACTAAAAATGATTCAAAATGTCAAATGGATCGTGCCTCATGTTGAATAACCACTTTTTAACCCCTCAGAGTGACCAAAATTGCCATTTTTACAAAGTTTTGCTTACTCAAAAGCTTCAATTTTGACCAATTTCAGGCACATAAATGACTTTAAACACACTTATTTTAGTTGAAAAAGTCTTAATTCACATCCAACAGTCGTCTGGAGTCAAAAGATTAAATGTTAAAATTTCATCAATATGGACCATTTTGGGGACATTCGACAGGTCCGGAGTCATCGTTTTTCATCAGAAAATGAATTTTTCGGACTGTACCAAAAATGATTCAAAATGTCAAATGGATCGTGCCTCATGTTGAATAACCACTTTTTAACCCCTCGGAGTGACCAAAATTGCCATTTTTACAGAGTTTTGCTTACTCAAAAGCTTCAATTTTGACCAATTTCAGGCACATAAATGACTTTAAACACACTTATTTTAGTTGAAAAAGTCTTAATTCACATCCAACAGTCGTTTGGAGTCAAAAGATTAAATGTTAAAATTTCATCCATATTGACCATTTTGGGAACGTTCGACAGGTCCGGAGTCATCGTTTTTCATCAGAAAATTAATTTTTCAGACTGTACCAAAAACGATTCAAAATGTCAAATGGATCGTGCCTCATGTTGAATAACCACTTTTTAACCCCTCAGAGTGACCAAAATTGCCATTTTTACAGAGTTTTGCTTACTCAAAAGCTTCAATTTTGACCAATTTCAGGCACATAAATGACTTTAAACACACTTATTTTAGTTGAAAAGGTCTTAATTCACATCCAACAGTCGTCTGGAGTCAAAAGATTAAATGTTAAAATTTCATCGATATGGACCATTTTGGGGACGTTCGACAGGTCCGGAGTCATCGTTTTTCATCAGAAAATGAATTTTTCGGACTGTACCAAAAATGATTCAAAATGTCAAATGGATCGTGCCTCATGTTGAATAACCACTTTTTAACCCCTCAGAGTGACCAAAATTGCCATTTTTACAGAGTTTTGCTTACTCAAAAGCTTCAATTTTGACCAATTTCAGGCACATAAATGACTTTAAACACACTTATTTTAGTTGAAAAAGTCTTAATTCACATCCAACAGTCGTTTGGAGTCAAAAGATTAAATGTTAAAATTTCATCCATATTGACCATTTTGGGAACGTTGGACAGGTCCGGAGTCATCGTTTTTCATCAGAAAATGAATTTTTCGGACTGTACTAAAAATGATTCAAAATGTCAAATGGATCGTGCCTCATGTTGAATAACCACTTTTTAACCCCTCAGAGTGACCAAAATTGCCATTTTTACAGAGTTTTGCTTACTCAAAAGATTCAATTTTGACCAATTTCAGGCACATATATGACTTTAAACACACTCATTTTAGTTGAAAAAGTCTTAATTCACATCCAACAGTCGTCTGAAGTCAAAAGATTAAATGTTAAAATTTAATCGATATGGACCATTTTGGGCACATTCGACAGGTCCGGAGTCATCGTTTTTCATCAGAAAATGAATTTTTCGGACTATACCAAAAATGATTCAAAATGTCAAATGGATCGTGCCTCATGTTGAATAACCACTTTTTAACCCCTCAGAGTGACCAAAATTGCCATTGTTACAGAGTTTTGCTTACTCAAAAGCGTCAATATTGACCAATTTCAGGCACATAAATGACTTTAAACACACTTATTTTAGTTGAAAAAGTCTTAATTCACATCCAACAGTCGTCTGGAGTCAAAAGATTAAATGTTAAAATTTCATCGATATGGACCATTTTGGGGACGTTCGACAGGTCCGGAGTCATCGTTTTTCATCAGAAAATGAATTTTTCGGGTTGTACCAAAAATGATTCAAAATGTCAAATGGATCGTGCCTCATGTTGAATAACCACTTTTTAACCCCTCAGAGTGACCAAAATTGCCATTTTTACAGAGTTTTGCTTACTCAAAAGCTTCAATTTTGACCAATTTCAGGCACATAAATGACTTTAAACACACTTATTTTAGTTGAAAAAGTCTTAATTCACATCCAACAGTCGTTTGGAGTCAAAAGATTAAATGTTAAAATTTCATCCATATTGACCATTTTGGGAACGTTTTTCATCAGAAAATGAATTTTTCGGACTGTACTAAAAATGATTCAAAATGTCAAATGGATCGTGCCTCATGTTGAATAACCACTTTTTAACCCCTCAGAGTGACCAAAATTGCCATTTTTACAAAGTTTTGCTTACTCAAAAGCTTCAATTTTGACCAATTTCAGGCACATAAATGACTTTAAACACACTTATTTTAGTTGAAAAAGTCTTAATTCACATCCAACAGTCGTCTGGAGTCAAAAGATTAAATGTTAAAATTTCATCGATATGGACCATTTTGGGCACGTTCGACAGGTCCGGAGTCATCGTTTTTCATCAGAAAATTAATTTTTCGGACTATACCAAAAATGATTCAAAATGTCAAATGGATCGTGCCTCATGTTGAATAACCACTTTTTAACCCCTCAGAGTGACCAAAATTGCCATTTTTACAGAGTTTTGCTTACTCAAAAGCTTCAATATTGACCAATTTCAGGCACATAAATGACTTTAAACACACTTATTTTAGTTGAAAAAGTCTTAATTCACATCCAACAGTCGTCTGGAGTCAAAAGATTAAATGTTAAAATTTCATCAATATGGACCATTTTGGGGACATTCGACAGGTCCGGAGTCATCGTTTTTCATCAGAAAATGAATTTTTCGGACTGTACCAAAAATGATTCAAAATGTCAAATGGATCGTGCCTCATGTTGAATAACCACTTTTTAACCCCTCAGAGTGACCAAAATTGCCATTTTTACAGAGTTTTGCTTACTCAAAAGCTTCAATTTTGACCAATTTCAGGCACATAAATGACTTTAAACACACTTATTTTAGTTGAAAAAGTCTTAATTCACATCCAACAGTCGTCTGGAGTCAAAAGATTAAATGTTAAAATTTCATCGATATGGACCATTTTGGGGACGTTCGACAGGTCCGGAGTCATCGTTTTTCATCAGAAAATTAATTTTTCGGACTGTACCAAAAATGATTCAAAATGTCAAATGGATCGTGCCTCATGTTGAATAACCACTTTTTAACCCCTCAGAGTGACCAAAATTGCAATTTTTACAGAGTTTTGCTTACTCAAAAGCTTCAATTTTGACCAATTTCAGGCACATAAATGACTTTAAACACACTTATTTTAGTTGAAAAAGTCTTAATTCACATCCAACAGTCGTCTGGAGTCAAAAGATTAAATGTTAAAATTTCATCGATATGGACCATTTTGGGGACGTTCGACAGGTCCGGAGTCATCGTTTTTCATCAGAAAATGAATTTTTCGGGTTGTACCAAAAATGATTCAAAATGTCAAATGGATCGTGCCTCATGTTGAATAACCACTTTTTAACCCCTCAGAGTGACCAAAATTGCAATTTTTACAGAGTTTTGCTTACTCAAAAGCTTCAATTTTGACCAATTTCAGGCACATAAATGACTTTAAACACACTTATTTCAGTTGAAAAAGTCTTAATTCACATCCAACAGTCGTCTGGAGTCAAAAGATTAAATGTTAAAATTTCATCGATATGGACCATTTTGGGGACGTTCGACAGGTCCGGAGTCATCGTTTTTCATCAGAAAATGAATTTTTCGGGTTGTACCAAAAATGATTCAAAATGTCAAATGGATCGTGCCTCATGTTGAATAACCACTTTTTAACCCCTCAGAGTGACCAAAATTGCCATTTTTACAGAGTTTTGCTTACTCAAAAGCGTCAATATTGACCAATTTCAGGCACATAAATGACTTTAAACACACTTATTTTAGTTGAAAAAGTCTTAATTCACATCCAACAGTCGTCTGAGTCAAAAGATTAAATGTTAAAATTTCATCAATATGGACCATTTTGGGGACATTCGACAGGTCCGGAGTCATCGTTTTTCATCAGAAAATGAATTTTTCGGACTGTACCAAAAATGATTCAAAATGTCAAATGGATCGTGCCTCATGTTGAATAACCACTTTTTAACCCCTCAGAGTGACCAAAATTGCCATTTTTACAGAGTTTTGCTTACTCAAAAGCTTCAATTTTGACCAATTTCAGGCACATAAATGACTTTAAACACACTTATTTTAGTTGAAAAAGTCTTAATTCACATCCAACAGTCGTTTGGAGTCAAAAGATTAAATGTTAAAATTTCATCCATATTGACCATTTTGGGAACGTTCGACAGGTCCGGAGTCATCGTTTTTCATCAGAAAATTAATTTTTCAGACTGTACCAAAAATGATTCAAAATGTCAAATGGATCGTGCCTCATGTTGAATAACCAATTTTTAACCCCTCAGAGTGACCAAAATTGCCATTTTTACAGTTTTGCTTACTCAAAAGCTTCAATTTTGACCAATTTCAGGCACATAAATGACTTTAAACACACTTATTTTAGTTGAAAAAGTCTTAATTCACATCCAACAGTCGTCTGGAGTCAAAAGATTAAATGTTAAAATGTAATCGATATGGACCATTTTGGGCACGTTCGACAGGTCCGGAGTCATCGTTTTTCATCAGAAAATTAATTTTTCGGACCATACCAAAAATGATTCAAAATGTCAAATGGATCGTGCCTCATGTTGAATAACCACTTTTTAACCCCTCAGAGTGACCAAAATTGCCATTTTTACAGAGTTTTGCTTACTCAAAAGCTTCAATATTGACCAATTTCAGGCACATAAATGACTTTAAACACACTTATTTTAGTTGAAAAAGTCTTAATTCACATCCAACAGTCGTCTGGAGTCAAAAGATTAAATGTTAAAATTTCATCAATATGGACCATTTTGGGGACATTCGACAGGTCCGGAGTCATCGTTTTTCATCAGAAAATGAATTTTTCGAACTGTACCAAAAATTATTCAAAATGTCAAATGGATCGTGCCTCATGTTGAATAACTACTTTTTAACCCCTCGGAGTGACCAAAATTGCCATTTTTACAGAGTTTTGCTTACTCAAAAGCTTCAATTTTGACCAATTTCAGGCACATAAATGACTTTAAACACACTTATTTTAGTTGAAAAAGTCTTAATTCACATCCAACAGTCGTTTGGAGTCAAAAGATCAAATGTTAAAATTTCATCCATATTGACCATTTTGGGAACGTTCAACAGGTCCGGAGTCATCGTTTTTCATCAGAAAATTAATTTTTCAGACTGTACCAAAAATGATTCAAATTGTCAAATGGATCGTGCCTCATGTTGAATAACCACTTTTTAACCCCTCAGAGTGACCAAAATTGCCATTTTTACAGAGTTTTGCTTACTCAAAAGCTTCAATTTTGACCAATTTCAGGCACATAAATGACTTTAAACACACTTATTTTAGTTGAAAAAGTCTTAATTCACATCCAACAGTCGTCTGGAGTCAAAAGATTAAATGTTAAAATTTCATCGATATGGACAATTTTAGGGACGTTCGACAGGTCCGGAGTCATCGTTTTTCATCAGAAAATGAATTTTTCGGACTGTACCAAAAATGATTCAAAATGTCAAATGGATCGTGCCTCATGTTGAATAACCACTTTTTAACCCCTCAGAGTGACCAAAATTGCCATTTTTACAGAGTTTTGCTTACTCAAAAGCTTCAATTTTGACTAATTTCAGGCACATAAATGACTTTAAACACACTTATTTTAGTTGAAAAAGTCTTAATTCACATCCAACAGTCGTTTGGAGTCAAAAGATTAAATGTTAAAATTTCATCCATATTGACCATTTTGGGAACGTTCGACAGGTCCGGATTCATCGTTTTTCATCAGAAAATGAATTTTTCGGACTGTACTAAAAATGATTCAAAATGTCAAATGGATCGTGCCTCATGTTGAATAACCACTTTTTAACCCCTCAGAGTGACCAAAATTGCCATTTTTACAGAGTTTTGCTTACTCAAAAGCTTCAATTTTGACCAATTTCAGGCACATAAATGACTTTAAACACACTTATTTTAGTTGAAAAAGTCTTAATTCACATCCAACAGTCGTCTGGAGTCAAAAGATTAAATGTTAAAATTTCATCGATATGGACCATTTTAGGGACGTTCGACAGGTCCGGAGTCATCGTTTTTCATCAGAAAATGAATTTTTCGGACTGTACTAAAAATGATTCAAAATGTCAAATGGATCGTGCCTCATGTTGAATAACCACTTTTTAACCCCTCGGAGTGACCAAAATTGCCATTTTTACAGAGTTTTGCTTACTCAAAAGCTTCAATTTTGACCAATTTCAGGCACATAAATGACTTTAAACACACTTATTTTAGTTGAAAAAGTCTTAATTCACATCCAACAGTCGTTTGGAGTCAAAAGATTAAATGTTAAAATTTCATCCATATCAACCATTTTGGGAACGTTCGACAGGTCCGGAGTCATCGTTTTTCATCAGAAAATTAATTTTTCAGACTGTACCAAAAATGATTCAAAATGTCAAATGGTTCGTGCCTCATGTTGAATAACCACTTTTTAACCCCTCAGAGTGACCAAAATTGCCATTTTTACAGAGTTTTGCTTACTCAAAAGCTTCAATTTTGACCAATTTCAGGCACATAAATGACTTTAAACACACTTATTTTAGTTGAAAAAGTCTTAATTCACATCCAACAGTCGTTTGGAGTCAAAAGATTAAATGTTAAAATTTCATCCATATTGACCATTTTGGGAACGTTCGACAGGTCCGGAGTCATCGTTTTTCATCAGAAAATTAATTTTTCAGACTGTACCAAAAATGATTCAAAATGTCAAATGGATCGTGCCTCATGTTGAATAACCACTTTTTAACCCCTCGGAGTGACCAAAATTGCCATTTTTACAGAGTTTTGCTTACTCAAAAGCTTCAATTTTGACCAATTTCAGGCACATAAATGACTTTAAACACACTTATTTTAGTTGAAAAAGTCTTAATTCACATCCAACAGTCGTTTGGAGTCAAAAGATTAAATGTTAAAATTTCATACATATCAACCATTTTGGGAACGTTCGACAGGTCCGGAGTCATCGTTTTTCATCAGAAAATTAATTTTTCAAACTGTACCCAAAATGATTCAAAATGTCAAATGGATCGTGCCTCATGTTGAATAACCACTTTTTAACCCCTCAGAGTGACCAAAAGTGCCATTTTTACAGAGTTTTGCTTACTCAAAAGCTTCAATTTTGACCAATTTCAGGCACATAAATGACTTTAAACACACTTATTTTAGTTGAAAAAGTCTTAATTCACATCCAACAGTCGTTTGGAGTCAAAAGATTAAATGTTAAAATTTCATCCATATTGACCATTTTGGGAACGTTCGACAGGTCCGGAGTCATCGTTTTTCATCAGAAAATTAATTTTTCAGACTGTACCAAAAATGATTCAAAATGTCAAATGGATCGTGCCTCATGTTGAATAACCACTTTTTAACCCCTCAGAGTGACCAAAATTGCAATTTTTACAGAGTTTTGCTTACTCAAAAGCTTCAATTTTGACCAATTTCAGGCACATAAATGACTTTAAACACACTTATTTTAGTTGAAAAAGTCTTAATTCACATCCAACAGTCGTTTGGAGTCAAAAGATTAAATGTTAAAATTTCATCCATATTGACCATTTTGGGAACGTTCGACAGGTCCGGACTCATCGTTTTTCATCAGAAAATGAATTTTTCGGACTGTACTAAAAATGATTCAAAATGTCAAATGGATCGTGCCTCATGTTGAATAACCACTTTTTAACCCCCCCGAGTGACCAAAATTGCCATTTTTACAGAGTTTTGCTTACTCAAAAGCTTCAATTTTGACCAATTTCAAGCACATTAATGACTTTAAACACACTTATTTTAGTTGAAAAAGTCTTAATTCACATCCAACTGTCGTTTGGAGTCAAAAGATTAAATGTTAAAATTTCATCCATATTGACCATTTTGGGAACGTTCGACAGGTCCGGAGTCATCGTTTTTCATCAGAAAATTAATTTTTCAGACTGTACCAAAAATGATTCAAAATGTCAAATGGATCGTGCCTCATGTTGAATAACCACTTTTTAACCCCTCGGAGTGACCAAAATTGCCATTTTTACAGAGTTTTGCTTACTCAAAAGCTTCAATTTTGACCAATTTCAGGCACATAAATGACTTTAAACACACTTATTTTAGTTGAAAAAGTCTTAATTCACATCCAACAGTCGTTTGGAGTCAAAAGATTAAATGTTAAAATTTCATCCATATCAACCATTTTGGGAACGTTCGACAGGTCCGGAGTCATCGTTTTTCATCAGAAAATTAATTTTTCGGACTGTACCCAAAATGATTCAAAATGTCAAATGGATCGTGCCTCATGTTGAATAACCACTTTTTAACCCCTCAGAGTGACCAAAAGTGCCATTTTTACAGAGTTTTGCTTACTCAAAAGCTTCAATTTTGACCAATTTCAGGCACATAAATGACTTTAAACACACTTATTTTAGTTGAAAAAGTCTTAATTCACATCCAACAGTCGTTTGGAGTCAAAAGATTAAATGTTAAAATTTCATCCATATTGACCATTTTGGGAACGTTTTTCATCAGAAAATGAATTTTTCGGACTGTACTAAAAATGATTCAAAATGTCAAATGGATCGTGCCTCATGTTGAATAACCACTTTTTAACCCCTCAGAGTGACCAAAATTGCCATTTTTACAAAGTTTTGCTTACTCAAAAGCTTCAATTTTGACCAATTTCAGGCACATAAATGACTTTAAACACACTTATTTTAGTTGAAAAAGTCTTAATTCACATCCAACAGTCGTCTGGAGTCAAAAGATTAAATGTTAAAATTACATCGATATGGACCATTTTGGGCACGTTCGACAGGTCCGGAGTCATCGTTTTTCATCAGAAAATTAATTTTTCGGACTATACCAAAAATGATTCAAAATGTCAAATGGATCGTGCCTCATGTTGAATAACCACTTTTTAACCCCTCAGAGTGACCAAAATTGCCATTTTTACAGAGTTTTGCTTACTCAAAAGCTTCAATATTGACCAATTTCTGGCACATAAATGACTTTAAACACACTTATTTTAGTTGAAAAAGTCTTAATTCACATCCAACAGTCGTCTGGAGTCAAAAGATTAAATGTTAAAATTTCATCAATATGGACCATTTTGGGGACATTCGACAGGTCCGGAGTCATCGTTTTTCATCAGAAAATGAATTTTTCGGACTGTACCAAAAATGATTCAAAATGTCAAATGGATCGTGCCTCATGTTGAATAACCACTTTTTAACCCCTCAGAGTGACCAAAATTGCCATTTTTACAGAGTTTTGCTTACTCAAAAGCTTCAATTTTGACCAATTTCAGGCACATAAATGACTTTAAACACACTTATTTTAGTTGAAAA
This sequence comes from Lissotriton vulgaris, assembly GCF_964263255.1. Lineage (NCBI taxonomy): Eukaryota > Metazoa > Chordata > Amphibia > Caudata > Salamandridae > Lissotriton > Lissotriton vulgaris. The sequence continues at coordinate 988,108 of NW_028248067.1, forward strand.
AGTCTTAATTCACATCCAACAGTCGTTTGGAGTCAAAAGATTAAATGTTAAAATTTCATCCATATTGACCATTTTGGGAACGTTTTTCATCAGAAAATGAATTTTTCGGACTGTACTAAAAATGATTCAAAATGTCAAATGGATCGTGCCTCATGTTGAATAACCACTTTTTAACCCCTCAGAGTGACCAAAATTGCCATTTTTACAAAGTTTTGCTTACTCAAAAGCTTCAATTTTGACCAATTTCAGGCACATAAATGACTTTAAACACACTTATTTTAGTTGAAAAAGTCTTAATTCACATCCAACAGTCGTCTGGAGTCAAAAGATTAAATGTTAAAATTTCATCAATATGGACCATTTTGGGGACATTCGACAGGTCCGGAGTCATCGTTTTTCATCAGAAAATGAATTTTTCGGACTGTACCAAAAATGATTCAAAATGTCAAATGGATCGTGCCTCATGTTGAATAACCACTTTTTAACCCCTCAGAGTGACCAAAATTGCCATTTTTACAGAGTTTTGCTTACTCAAAAGCTTCAATTTTGACCAATTTCAGGCACATAAATGACTTTAAACACACTTATTTTAGTTGAAAAAGTCTTAATTCACATCCAACAGTCGTTTGGAGTCAAAAGATTAAATGTTAAAATTTCATCCATATTGACCATTTTGGGAACGTTCGACAGGTCCGGAGTCATCGTTTTTCATCAGAAAATTAATTTTTCAGACTGTACCAAAAATGATTCAAAATGTCAAATGGATCGTGCCTCATGTTGAATAACCACTTTTTAACCCCTCAGAGTGACCAAAATTGCCATTTTTACAGAGTTTTGCTTACTCAAAAGCTTCAATTTTGACCAATTTCAGGCACATAAATGACTTTAAACACACTTATTTTAGTTGAAAAAGTCTTAATTCACATCCAACAGTCGTCTGGAGTCAAAAGATTAAATGTTAAAATTTCATCGATATGGACCATTTTGGGGACGTTCGACAGGTCCGGAGTCATCGTTTTTCATCAGAAAATGAATTTTTCGGACTGTACCAAAAATGATTCAAAATGTCAAATGGATCGTGCCTCATGTTGAATAACCACTTTTTAACCCCTCAGAGTGACCAAAATTGCCATTTTTACAGAGTTTTGCTTACTCAAAAGCTTCAATTTTGACCAATTTCAGGCACATAAATGACTTTAAACACACTTATTTTAGTTGAAAAAGTCTTAATTCACATCCAACAGTCGTTTGGAGTCAAAAGATTAAATGTTAAAATTTCATCCATATTGACCATTTTGGGAACGTTGGACAGGTCCGGAGTCATCGTTTTTCATCAGAAAATGAATTTTTCGGACTGTACTAAAAATGATTCAAAATGTCAAATGGATCGTGCCTCATGTTGAATAACCACTTTTTAACCCCTCAGAGTGACCAAAATTGCCATTTTTACAGAGTTTTGCTTACTCAAAAGATTCAATTTTGACCAATTTCAGGCACATATATGACTTTAAACACACTCATTTTAGTTGAAAAAGTCTTAATTCACATCCAACAGTCGTCTGAAGTCAAAAGATTAAATGTTAAAATGTAATCGATATGGACCATTTTGGGCACATTCGACAGGTCCGGAGTCATCGTTTTTCATCAGAAAATTAATTTTTCGGACTATACCAAAAATGATTCAAAATGTCAAATGGATCGTGCCTCATGTTGAATAACCACTTTTTAACCCCTCAGAGTGACCAAAATTGCCATTGTTACAGAGTTTTGCTTACTCAAAAGCGTCAATATTGACCAATTTCAGGCACATAAATGACTTTAAACACACTTATTTTAGTTGAAAAAGTCTTAATTCACATCCAACAGTCGTCTGGAGTCAAAAGATTAAATGTTAAAATTTCATCGATATGGACCATTTTGGGGACGTTCGACAGGTCCGGAGTCATCGTTTTTCATCAGAAAATGAATTTTTCGGGTTGTACCAAAAATGATTCAAAATGTCAAATGGATCGTGCCTCATGTTGAATAACCACTTTTTAACCCCTCAGAGTGACCAAAATTGCCATTTTTACAGAGTTTTGCTTACTCAAAAGCTTCAATTTTGACCAATTTCAGGCACATAAATGACTTTAAACACACTTATTTTAGTTGAAAAAGTCTTAATTCACATCCAACAGTCGTTTGGAGTCAAAAGATTAAATGTTAAAATTTCATCCATATTGACCATTTTGGGAACGTTTTTCATCAGAAAATGAATTTTTCGGACTGTACTAAAAATGATTCAAAATGTCAAATGGATCGTGCCTCATGTTGAATAACCACTTTTTAACCCCTCAGAGTGACCAAAATTGCCATTTTTACAAAGTTTTGCTTACTCAAAAGCTTCAATTTTGACCAATTTCAGGCACATAAATGACTTTAAACACACTTATTTTAGTTGAAAAAGTCTTAATTCACATCCAACAGTCGTCTGGAGTCAAAAGATTAAATGTTAAAATTTCATCGATTTGGACCATTTTGGGCACGTTCGACAGGTCCGGAGTCATCGTTTTTCATCAGAAAATTAATTTTTCGGACTATACCAAAAATGATTCAAAATGTCAAATGGATCGTGCCTCATGTTGAATAACCACTTTTTAACCCCTCAGAGTGACCAAAATTGCCATTTTTACAGAGTTTTGCTTACTCAAAAGCTTCAATATTGACCAATTTCAGGCACATAAATGACTTTAAACACACTTATTTTAGTTGAAAAAGTCTTAATTCACATCCAACAGTCGTCTGGAGTCAAAAGATTAAATGTTAAAATTTCATCAATATGGACCATTTTGGGGACATTCGACAGGTCCGGAGTCATCGTTTTTCATCAGAAAATGAATTTTTCGGACTGTACCAAAAATGATTCAAAATGTCAAATGGATCGTGCCTCATGTTGAATAACCACTTTTTAACCCCTCAGAGTGACCAAAATTGCCATTTTTACAGAGTTTTGCTTACTCAAAAGCTTCAATTTTGACCAATTTCAGGCACATAAATGACTTTAAACACACTTATTTTAGTTGAAAAAGTCTTAATTCACATCCAACAGTCGTCTGGAGTCAAAAGATTAAATGTTAAAATTTCATCGATATGGACCATTTTGGGGACGTTCGACAGGTCCGGAGTCATCGTTTTTCATCAGAAAATTAATTTTTCGGACTGTACCAAAAATGATTCAAAATGTCAAATGGATCGTGCCTCATGTTGAATAACCACTTTTTAACCCCTCAGAGTGACCAAAATTGCAATTTTTACAGAGTTTTGCTTACTCAAAAGCTTCAATTTTGACCAATTTCAGGCACATAAATGACTTTAAACACACTTATTTTAGTTGAAAAAGTCTTAATTCACATCCAACAGTCGTCTGGAGTCAAAAGATTACATGTTAAAATTTCATCGATATGGACCATTTTGGGGACGTTCGACAGGTCCGGAGTCATCGTTTTTCATCAGAAAATGAATTTTTCGGGTTGTACCAAAAATGATTCAAAATGTCAAATGGATCGTGCCTCATGTTGAATAACCACTTTTTAACCCCTCAGAGTGACCAAAATTGCAATTTTTACAGAGTTTTGCTTACTCAAAAGCTTCAATTTTGACCAATTTCAGGCACATAAATGACTTTAAACACACTTATTTTAGTTGAAAAAGTCTTAATTCACATCCAACAGTCGTCTGGAGTCAAAAGATTAAATGTTAAAATTTCATCGATATGGACCATTTTGGGGACGTTCGACAGGTCCGGAGTCATCGTTTTTCATCAGAAAATGAATTTTTCGGGTTGTACCAAAAATGATTCAAAATGTCAAATGGATCGTGCCTCATGTTGAATAACCACTTTTTAACCCCTCAGAGTGACCAAAATTGCCATTTTTACAGAGTTTTGCTTACTCAAAAGCGTCAATATTGACCAATTTCAGGCACATAAATGACTTTAAACACACTTATTTTAGTTGAAAAAGTCTTAATTCACATCCAACAGTCGTCTGAGTCAAAAGATTAAATGTTAAAATTTCATCAATATGGACCATTTTGGGGACATTCGACAGGTCCGGAGTCATCGTTTTTCATCAGAAAATGAATTTTTCGGACTGTACCAAAAATGATTCAAAATGTCAAATGGATCGTGCCTCATGTTGAATAACCACTTTTTAACCCCTCAGAGTGACCAAAATTGCCATTTTTACAGAGTTTTGCTTACTCAAAAGCTTCAATTTTGACCAATTTCAGGCACATAAATGACTTTAAACACACTTATTTTAGTTGAAAAAGTCTTAATTCACATCCAACAGTCGTTTGGAGTCAAAAGATTAAATGTTAAAATTTCATCCATATTGACCATTTTGGGAACGTTCGACAGGTCCGGAGTCATCGTTTTTCATCAGAAAATTAATTTTTCAGACTGTTCCAAAAATGATTCAAAATGTCAAATGGATCGTGCCTCATGTTGAATAACCAATTTTTAACCCCTCAGAGTGACCAAAATTGCCATTTTTACAGTTTTGCTTACTCAAAAGCTTCAATTTTGACCAATTTCAGGCACATAAATGACTTTAAACACACTTATTTTAGTTGAAAAAGTCTTAATTCACATCCAACAGTCGTCTGGAGTCAAAAGATTAAATGTTAAAATGTAATCGATATGGACCATTTTGGGCACGTTCGACAGGTCCGGAGTCATCGTTTTTCATCAGAAAATTAATTTTTCGGACCATACCAAAAATGATTCAAAATGTCAAATGGATCGTGCCTCATGTTGAATAACCACTTTTTAACCCCTCAGAGTGACCAAAATTGCCATTTTTACAGAGTTTTGCTTACTCAAAAGCTTCAATATTGACCAATTTCAGGCACATAAATGACTTTAAACACACTTATTTTAGTTGAAAAAGTCTTAATTCACATCCAACAGTCGTCTGGAGTCAAAAGATTAAATGTTAAAATTTCATCAATATGGACCATTTTGGGGACATTCGACAGGTCCGGAGTCATCGTTTTTCATCAGAAAATGAATTTTTCGAACTGTACCAAAAATTATTCAAAATGTCAAATGGATCGTGCCTCATGTTGAATAACTACTTTTAAACCCCTCGGAGTGACCAAAATTGCCATTTTTACAGAGTTTTGCTTACTCAAAAGCTTCAATTTTGACCAATTTCAGGCACATAAATGACTTTAAACACACTTATTTTAGTTGAAAAAGTCTTAATTCACATCCAACAGTCGTTTGGAGTCAAAAGATCAAATGTTAAAATTTCATCCATATTGACCATTTTGGGAACGTTCAACAGGTCCGGAGTCATCGTTTTTCATCAGAAAATTAATTTTTCAGACTGTACCAAAAATGATTCAAATTGTCAAATGGATCGTGCCTCATGTTGAATAACCACTTTTTAACCCCTCAGAGTGACCAAAATTGCCATTTTTACAGAGTTTTGCTTACTCAAAAGCTTCAATTTTGACCAATTTCAGGCACATAAATGACTTTAAACACACTTATTTTAGTTGAAAAAGTCTTAATTCACATCCAACAGTCGTCTGGAGTCAAAAGATTAAATGTTAAAATTTCATCGATATGGACAATTTTAGGGACGTTCGACAGGTCCGGAGTCATCGTTTTTCATCAGAAAATGAATTTTTCGGACTGTACCAAAAATGATTCAAAATGTCAAATGGATCGTGCCTCATGTTGAATAACCACTTTTTAACCCCTCAGAGTGACCAAAATTGCCATTTTTACAGAGTTTTGCTTACTCAAAAGCTTCAATTTTGACTAATTTCAGGCACATAAATGACTTTAAACACACTTATTTTAGTTGAAAAAGTCTTAATTCACATCCAACAGTCGTTTGGAGTCAAAAGATTAAATGTTAAAATTTCATCCATATTGACCATTTTGGGAACGTTCGACAGGTCCGGATTCATCGTTTTTCATCAGAAAATGAATTTTTCGGACTGTACTAAAAATGATTCAAAATGTCAAATGGATCGTGCCTCATGTTGAATAACCACTTTTTAACCCCTCAGAGTGACCAAAATTGCCATTTTTACAGAGTTTTGCTTACTCAAAAGCTTCAATTTTGACCAATTTCAGGCACATTAATGACTTTAAACACACTTATTTTAGTTGAAAAAGTCTTAATTCACATCCAACAGTCGTTTGGAGTCAAAAGATCAAATGTTAAAATTTCATCCATATTGACCATTTTGGGAACGTTCGACAGGTCCGGACTCATCGTTTTTCATCAGAAAATGAATTTTTCGGACTGTACTAAAAATGATTCAAAATGTTAAATGGATCGTGCCTCATGTTGAATAACCACTTTTTAACCCCCCAGAGTGACCAAAATTGCCATTTTTACAGAGTTTTGCTTACTCAAAAGCTTCAATTTTGACCAATTTCAAGCACATTAATGACTTTAAACACACTTATTTTAGTTGAAAAAGTCTTAATTCACATCCAACTGTCGTTTGGAGTCAAAAGATTAAATGTTAAAATTTCATCCATATTGACCATTTTGGGAACGTTCGACAGGTCCGGAGTCATCGTTTTTCATCAGAAAATTAATTTTTCAGACTGTACCAAAAATGATTCAAAATGTCAAATGGATCGTGCCTCATGTTGAATAACCACTTTTTAACCCCTCGGAGTGACCAAAATTGCCATTTTTACAGAGTTTTGCTTACTCAAAAGCTTCAATTTTGACCAATTTCAGGCACATAAATGACTTTAAACACACTTATTTTAGTTGAAAAAGTCTTAATTCACATCCAACAGTCGTTTGGAGTCAAAAGATTAAATGTTAAAATTTCATCCATATCAACCATTTTGGGAACGTTCGACAGGTCCGGAGTCATCGTTTTTCATCAGAAAATTAATTTTTCGGACTGTACCCAAAATGATTCAAAATGTCAAATGGATCGTGCCTCATGTTGAATAACCACTTTTTAACCCCTCAGAGTGACCAAAAGTGCCATTTTTACAGAGTTTTGCTTACTCAAAAGCTTCAATTTTGACCAATTTCAGGCACATAAATGACTTTAAACACACTTATTTTAGTTGAAAAAGTCTTAATTCACATCCAACAGTCGTTTGGAGTCAAAAGATTAAATGTTAAAATTTCATCCATATTGACCATTTTGGGAACGTTTTTCATCAGAAAATGAATTTTTCGGACTGTACTAAAAATGATTCAAAATGTCAAATGGATCGTGCCTCATGTTGAATAACCACTTTTTAACCCCTCAGAGTGACCAAAATTGCCATTTTTACAAAGTTTTGCTTACTCAAAAGCTTCAATTTTGACCAATTTCAGGCACATAAATGACTTTAAACACACTTATTTTAGTTGAAAAAGTCTTAATTCACATCCAACAGTCGTCTGGAGTCAAAAGATTAAATGTTAAAATTTCATCGATATGGACCATTTTGGGCACGTTCGACAGGTCCAGAGTCATCGTTTTTCATCAGAAAATTAATTTTTCGGACTGTACTAAAAATGATTCAAAATGTCAAATGGATCGTGCCTCATGTTGAATAACCACTTTTTAACCCCTCAGAGTGACCAAAATTGCCATTTTTACAGAGTTTTGCTTACTCAAAAGCTTCAATTTTGACCAATTTCAGGCACATTAATGACTTTAAACACACTTATTTTAGTTGAAAAAGTCTTAATTCACATCCAACAGTCGTTTGGAGTCAAAAGATCAAATGTTAAAATTTCATCCATATTGACCATTTTGGGAACGTTCGACAGGTCCGGACTCATCGTTTTTCATCAGAAAATGAATTTTTCGGACTGTACTAAAAATGATTCAAAATGTCAAATGGATCGTGCCTCATGTTGAATAACCACTTTTTAACCCCTCAGAGTGACCAAAATTGCAATTTTTACAGAGTTTTGCTTACTCAAAAGCTTCAATTTTGACCAATTTCAGGCACATAAATGACTTTAAACACACTTATTTCAGTTGAAAAAGTCTTAATTCACATCCAACAGTCGTCTGGAGTCAAAAGATTAAATGTTAAAATTTCATCGATATGGACCATTTTGGGGACGTTCGACAGGTCCGGAGTCATCGTTTTTCATCAGAAAATGAATTTTTCGGGTTGTACCAAAAATGATTCAAAATGTCAAATGGATCGTGCCTCATGTTGAATAACCACTTTTTAACCCCTCAGAGTGACCAAAATTGCCATTTTTACAGAGTTTTGCTTACTCAAAAGCGTCAATATTGACCAATTTCAGGCACATAAATGACTTTAAACACACTTATTTTAGTTGAAAAAGTCTTAATTCACATCCAACAGTCGTCTGAGTCAAAAGATTAAATGTTAAAATTTCATCAATATGGACCATTTTGGGGACATTCGACAGGTCCGGAGTCATCGTTTTTCATCAGAAAATGAATTTTTCGGACTGTACCAAAAATGATTCAAAATGTCAAATGGATCGTGCCTCATGTTGAATAACCACTTTTTAACCCCTCAGAGTGACCAAAATTGCCATTTTTACAGAGTTTTGCTTACTCAAAAGCTTCAATTTTGACCAATTTCAGGCACATAAATGACTTTAAACACACTTATTTTAGTTGAAAAAGTCTTAATTCACATCCAACAGTCGTTTGGAGTCAAAAGATTAAATGTTAAAATTTCATCCATATTGACCATTTTGGGAACGTTCGACAGGTCCGGAGTCATCGTTTTTCATCAGAAAATTAATTTTTCAGACTGTACCAAAAATGATTCAAAATGTCAAATGGATCGTGCCTCATGTTGAATAACCAATTTTTAACCCCTCAGAGTGACCAAAATTGCCATTTTTACAGTTTTGCTTACTCAAAAGCTTCAATTTTGACCAATTTCAGGCACATAAATGACTTTAAACACACTTATTTTAGTTGAAAAAGTCTTAATTCACATCCAACAGTCGTCTGGAGTCAAAAGATTAAATGTTAAAATGTAATCGATATGGACCATTTTGGGCACGTTCGACAGGTCCGGAGTCATCGTTTTTCATCAGAAAATTAATTTTTCGGACCATACCAAAAATGATTCAAAATGTCAAATGGATCGTGCCTCATGTTGAATAACCACTTTTTAACCCCTCAGAGTGACCAAAATTGCCATTTTTACAGAGTTTTGCTTACTCAAAAGCTTCAATATTGACCAATTTCAGGCACATAAATGACTTTAAACACACTTATTTTAGTTGAAAAAGTCTTAATTCACATCCAACAGTCGTCTGGAGTCAAAAGATTAAATGTTAAAATTTCATCAATATGGACCATTTTGGGGACATTCGACAGGTCCGGAGTCATCGTTTTTCATCAGAAAATGAATTTTTCGAACTGTACCAAAAATTATTCAAAATGTCAAATGGATCGTGCCTCATGTTGAATAACTACTTTTTAACCCCTCGGAGTGACCAAAATTGCCATTTTTACAGAGTTTTGCTTACTCAAAAGCTTCAATTTTGACCAATTTCAGGCACATAAATGACTTTAAACACACTTATTTTAGTTGAAAAAGTCTTAATTCACATCCAACAGTCGTTTGGAGTCAAAAGATCAAATGTTAAAATTTCATCCATATTGACCATTTTGGGAACGTTCAACAGGTCCGGAGTCATCGTTTTTCATCAGAAAATTAATTTTTCAGACTGTACCAAAAATGATTCAAATTGTCAAATGGATCGTGCCTCATGTTGAATAACCACTTTTTAACCCCTCAGAGTGACCAAAATTGCCATTTTTACAGAGTTTTGCTTACTCAAAAGCTTCAATTTTGACCAATTTCAGGCACATAAATGACTTTAAACACACTTATTTTAGTTGAAAAAGTCTTAATTCACATCCAACAGTCGTCTGGAGTCAAAAGATTAAATGTTAAAATTTCATCGATATGGACAATTTTAGGGACGTTCGACAGGTCCGGAGTCATCGTTTTTCATCAGAAAATGAATTTTTCGGACTGTACCAAAAATGATTCAAAATGTCAAATGGATCGTGCCTCATGTTGAATAACCACTTTTTAACCCCTCAGAGTGACCAAAATTGCCATTTTTACAGAGTTTTGCTTACTCAAAAGCTTCAATTTTGACTAATTTCAGGCACATAAATGACTTTAAACACACTTATTTTAGTTGAAAAAGTCTTAATTCACATCCAACAGTCGTTTGGAGTCAAAAGATTAAATGTTAAAATTTCATCCATATTGACCATTTTGGGAACGTTCGACAGGTCCGGATTCATCGTTTTTCATCAGAAAATGAATTTTTCGGACTGTACTAAAAATGATTCAAAATGTCAAATGGATCGTGCCTCATGTTGAATAACCACTTTTTAACCCCTCAGAGTGACCAAAATTGCCATTTTTACAGAGTTTTGCTTACTCAAAAGCTTCAATTTTGACCAATTTCAGGCACATAAATGACTTTAAACACACTTATTTTAGTTGAAAAAGTCTTAATTCACATCCAACAGTCGTCTGGAGTCAAAAGATTAAATGTTAAAATTTCATCGATATGGACCATTTTAGGGACGTTCGACAGGTCCGGAGTCATCGTTTTTCATCAGAAAATGAATTTTTCGGACTGTACTAAAAATGATTCAAAATGTCAAATGGATCGTGCCTCATGTTGAATAACCACTTTTTAACCCCTCGGAGTGACCAAAATTGCCATTTTTACAGAGTTTTGCTTACTCAAAAGCTTCAATTTTGACCAATTTCAGGCACATAAATGACTTTAAACACACTTATTTTAGTTGAAAAAGTCTTAATTCACATCCAACAGTCGTTTGGAGTCAAAAGATTAAATGTTAAAATTTCATCCATATCAACCATTTTGGGAACGTTCGACAGGTCCGGAGTCATCGTTTTTCATCAGAAAATTAATTTTTCAGACTGTACCAAAAATGATTCAAAATGTCAAATGGTTCGTGCCTCATGTTGAATAACCACTTTTTAACCCCTCAGAGTGACCAAAATTGCCATTTTTACAGAGTTTTGCTTACTCAAAAGCTTCAATTTTGACCAATTTCAGGCACATAAATGACTTTAAACACACTTATTTTAGTTGAAAAAGTCTTAATTCACATCCAACAGTCGTTTGGAGTCAAAAGATTAAATGTTAAAATTTCATCCATATTGACCATTTTGGGAACGTTCGACAGGTCCGGAGTCATCGTTTTTCATCAGAAAATTAATTTTTCAGACTGTACCAAAAATGATTCAAAATGTCAAATGGATCGTGCCTCATGTTGAATAACCACTTTTTAACCCCTCGGAGTGACCAAAATTGCCATTTTTACAGAGTTTTGCTTACTCAAAAGCTTCAATTTTGACCAATTTCAGGCACATAAATGACTTTAAACACACTTATTTTAGTTGAAAAAGTCTTAATTCACATCCAACAGTCGTTTGGAGTCAAAAGATTAAATGTTAAAATTTCATCCATATCAACCATTTTGGGAACGTTCGACAGGTCCGGAGTCATCGTTTTTCATCAGAAAATTAATTTTTCAAACTGTACCCAAAATGATTCAAAATGTCAAATGGATCGTGCCTCATGTTGAATAACCACTTTTTAACCCCTCAGAGTGACCAAAAGTGCCATTTTTACAGAGTTTTGCTTACTCAAAAGCTTCAATTTTGACCAATTTCAGGCACATAAATGACTTTAAACACACTTATTTTAGTTGAAAAAGTCTTAATTCACATCCAACAGTCGTTTGGAGTCAAAAGATTAAATGTTAAAATTTCATCCATATTGACCATTTTGGGAACGTTCGACAGGTCCGGAGTCATCGTTTTTCATCAGAAAATTAATTTTTCAGACTGTACCAAAAATGATTCAAAATGTCAAATGGATCGTGCCTCATGTTGAATAACCACTTTTTAACCCCTCAGAGTGACCAAAATTGCAATTTTTACAGAGTTTTGCTTACTCAAAAGCTTCAATTTTGACCAATTTCAGGCACATAAATGACTTTAAACACACTTATTTTAGTTGAAAAAGTCTTAATTCACATCCAACAGTCGTTTGGAGTCAAAAGATTAAATGTTAAAATTTCATCCATATTGACCATTTTGGGAACGTTCGACAGGTCCGGACTCATCGTTTTTCATCAGAAAATGAATTTTTCGGACTGTACTAAAAATGATTCAAAATGTCAAATGGATCGTGCCTCATGTTGAATAACCACTTTTTAACCCCCCCGAGTGACCAAAATTGCCATTTTTACAGAGTTTTGCTTACTCAAAAGCTTCAATTTTGACCAATTTCAAGCACATTAATGACTTTAAACACACTTATTTTAGTTGAAAAAGTCTTAATTCACATCCAACTGTCGTTTGGAGTCAAAAGATTAAATGTTAAAATTTCATCCATATTGACCATTTTGGGAACGTTCGACAGGTCCGGAGTCATCGTTTTTCATCAGAAAATTAATTTTTCAGACTGTACCAAAAATGATTCAAAATGTCAAATGGATCGTGCCTCATGTTGAATAACCACTTTTTAACCCCTCGGAGTGACCAAAATTGCCATTTTTACAGAGTTTTGCTTACTCAAAAGCTTCAATTTTGACCAATTTCAGGCACATAAATGACTTTAAACACACTTATTTTAGTTGAAAAAGTCTTAATTCACATCCAACAGTCGTTTGGAGTCAAAAGATTAAATGTTAAAATTTCATCCATATCAACCATTTTGGGAACGTTCGACAGGTCCGGAGTCATCGTTTTTCATCAGAAAATTAATTTTTCGGACTGTACCCAAAATGATTCAAAATGTCAAATGGATCGTGCCTCATGTTGAATAACCACTTTTTAACCCCTCAGAGTGACCAAAAGTGCCATTTTTACAGAGTTTTGCTTACTCAAAAGCTTCAATTTTGACCAATTTCAGGCACATAAATGACTTTAAACACACTTATTTTAGTTGAAAAAGTCTTAATTCACATCCAACAGTCGTTTGGAGTCAAAAGATTAAATGTTAAAATTTCATCCATATTGACCATTTTGGGAACGTTTTTCATCAGAAAATGAATTTTTCGGACTGTACTAAAAATGATTCAAAATGTCAAATGGATCGTGCCTCATGTTGAATAACCACTTTTTAACCCCTCAGAGTGACCAAAATTGCCATTTTTACAAAGTTTTGCTTACTCAAAAGCTTCAATTTTGACCAATTTCAGGCACATAAATGACTTTAAACACACTTATTTTAGTTGAAAAAGTCTTAATTCACATCCAACAGTCGTCTGGAGTCAAAAGATTAAATGTTAAAATTACATCGATATGGACCATTTTGGGCACGTTCGACAGGTCCGGAGTCATCGTTTTTCATCAGAAAATTAATTTTTCGGACTATACCAAAAATGATTCAAAATGTCAAATGGATCGTGCCTCATGTTGAATAACCACTTTTTAACCCCTCAGAGTGACCAAAATTGCCATTTTTACAGAGTTTTGCTTACTCAAAAGCTTCAATATTGACCAATTTCTGGCACATAAATGACTTTAAACACACTTATTTTAGTTGAAAAAGTCTTAATTCACATCCAACAGTCGTCTGGAGTCAAAAGATTAAATGTTAAAATTTCATCAATATGGACCATTTTGGGGACATTCGACAGGTCCGGAGTCATCGTTTTTCATCAGAAAATGAATTTTTCGGACTGTACCAAAAATGATTCAAAATGTCAAATGGATCGTGCCTCATGTTGAATAACCACTTTTTAACCCCTCAGAGTGACCAAAATTGCCATTTTTACAGAGTTTTGCTTACTCAAAAGCTTCAATTTTGACCAATTTCAGGCACATAAATGACTTTAAACACACTTATTTTAGTTGAAAAAGTCTTAATTCACATCCAACAGTCGTTTGGAGTCAAAAGATTAAATGTTAAAATTTCATCCATATTGACCATTTTGGGAACGTTTTTCATCAGAAAATGAATTTTTCGGACTGTACTAAAAATGATTCAAAATGTCAAATGGATCGTGCCTCATGTTGAATAACCACTTTTTAACCCCTCAGAGTGACCAAAATTGCCATTTTTACAAAGTTTTGCTTACTCAAAAGCTTCAATTTTGACCAATTTCAGGCACATAAATGACTTTAAACACACTTATTTTAGTTGAAAAAGTCTTAATTCACATCCAACAGTCGTCTGGAGTCAAAAGATTAAATGTTAAAATTTCATCAATATGGACCATTTTGGGGACATTCGACAGGTCCGGAGTCATCGTTTTTCATCAGAAAATGAATTTTTCGGACTGTACCAAAAATGATTCAAAATGTCAAATGGATCGTGCCTCATGTTGAATAACCACTTTTTAACCCCTCAGAGTGACCAAAATTGCCATTTTTACAGAGTTTTGCTTACTCAAAAGCTTCAATTTTGACCAATTTCAGGCACATAAATGACTTTAAACACACTTATTTTAGTTGAAAAAGTCTTAATTCACATCCAACAGTCGTTTGGAGTCAAAAGATTAAATGTTAAAATTTCATCCATATTGACCATTTTGGGAACGTTCGACAGGTCCGGAGTCATCGTTTTTCATCAGAAAATTAATTTTTCAGACTGTACCAAAAATGATTCAAAATGTCAAATGGATCGTGCCTCATGTTGAATAACCACTTTTTAACCCCTCAGAGTGACCAAAATTGCCATTTTTACAGAGTTTTGCTTACTCAAAAGCTTCAATTTTGACCAATTTCAGGCACATAAATGACTTTAAACACACTTATTTTAGTTGAAAAAGTCTTAATTCACATCCAACAGTCGTCTGGAGTCAAAAGATTAAATGTTAAAATTTCATCGATATGGACCATTTTGGGGACGTTCGACAGGTCCGGAGTCATCGTTTTTCATCAGAAAATGAATTTTTCGGACTGTACCAAAAATGATTCAAAATGTCAAATGGATCGTGCCTCATGTTGAATAACCACTTTTTAACCCCTCAGAGTGACCAAAATTGCCATTTTTACAGAGTTTTGCTTACTCAAAAGCTTCAATTTTGACCAATTTCAGGCACATAAATGACTTTAAACACACTTATTTTAGTTGAAAAAGTCTTAATTCACATCCAACAGTCGTTTGGAGTCAAAAGATTAAATGTTAAAATTTCATCCATATTGACCATTTTGGGAACGTTGGACAGGTCCGGAGTCATCGTTTTTCATCAGAAAATGAATTTTTCGGACTGTACTAAAAATGATTCAAAATGTCAAATGGATCGTGCCTCATGTTGAATAACCACTTTTTAACCCCTCAGAGTGACCAAAATTGCCATTTTTACAGAGTTTTGCTTACTCAAAAGATTCAATTTTGACCAATTTCAGGCACATATATGACTTTAAACACACTCATTTTAGTTGAAAAAGTCTTAATTCACATCCAACAGTCGTCTGAAGTCAAAAGATTAAATGTTAAAATGTAATCGATATGGACCATTTTGGGCACATTCGACAGGTCCGGAGTCATCGTTTTTCATCAGAAAATTAATTTTTCGGACTATACCAAAAATGATTCAAAATGTCAAATGGATCGTGCCTCATGTTGAATAACCACTTTTTAACCCCTCAGAGTGACCAAAATTGCCATTGTTACAGAGTTTTGCTTACTCAAAAGCGTCAATATTGACCAATTTCAGGCACATAAATGACTTTAAACACACTTATTTTAGTTGAAAAAGTCTTAATTCACATCCAACAGTCGTCTGGAGTCAAAAGATTAAATGTTAAAATTTCATCGATATGGACCATTTTGGGGACGTTCGACAGGTCCGGAGTCATCGTTTTTCATCAGAAAATGAATTTTTCGGGTTGTACCAAAAATGATTCAAAATGTCAAATGGATCGTGCCTCATGTTGAATAACCACTTTTTAACCCCTCAGAGTGACCAAAATTGCCATTTTTACAGAGTTTTGCTTACTCAAAAGCTTCAATTTTGACCAATTTCAGGCACATAAATGACTTTAAACACACTTATTTTAGTTGAAAAAGTCTTAATTCACATCCAACAGTCGTTTGGAGTCAAAAGATTAAATGTTAAAATTTCATCCATATTGACCATTTTGGGAACGTTTTTCATCAGAAAATGAATTTTTCGGACTGTACTAAAAATGATTCAAAATGTCAAATGGATCGTGCCTCATGTTGAATAACCACTTTTTAACCCCTCAGAGTGACCAAAATTGCCATTTTTACAAAGTTTTGCTTACTCAAAAGCTTCAATTTTGACCAATTTCAGGCACATAAATGACTTTAAACACACTTATTTTAGTTGAAAAAGTCTTAATTCACATCCAACAGTCGTCTGGAGTCAAAAGATTAAATGTTAAAATTTCATCGATTTGGACCATTTTGGGCACGTTCGACAGGTCCGGAGTCATCGTTTTTCATCAGAAAATTAATTTTTCGGACTATACCAAAAATGATTCAAAATGTCAAATGGATCGTGCCTCATGTTGAATAACCACTTTTTAACCCCTCAGAGTGACCAAAATTGCCATTTTTACAGAGTTTTGCTTACTCAAAAGCTTCAATATTGACCAATTTCAGGCACATAAATGACTTTAAACACACTTATTTTAGTTGAAAAAGTCTTAATTCACATCCAACAGTCGTCTGGAGTCAAAAGATTAAATGTTAAAATTTCATCAATATGGACCATTTTGGGGACATTCGACAGGTCCGGAGTCATCGTTTTTCATCAGAAAATGAATTTTTCGGACTGTACCAAAAATGATTCAAAATGTCAAATGGATCGTGCCTCATGTTGAATAACCACTTTTTAACCCCTCAGAGTGACCAAAATTGCCATTTTTACAGAGTTTTGCTTACTCAAAAGCTTCAATTTTGACCAATTTCAGGCACATAAATGACTTTAAACACACTTATTTTAGTTGAAAAAGTCTTAATTCACATCCAACAGTCGTCTGGAGTCAAAAGATTAAATGTTAAAATTTCATCGATATGGACCATTTTGGGGACGTTCGACAGGTCCGGAGTCATCGTTTTTCATCAGAAAATTAATTTTTCGGACTGTACCAAAAATGATTCAAAATGTCAAATGGATCGTGCCTCATGTTGAATAACCACTTTTTAACCCCTCAGAGTGACCAAAATTGCAATTTTTACAGAGTTTTGCTTACTCAAAAGCTTCAATTTTGACCAATTTCAGGCACATAAATGACTTTAAACACACTTATTTTAGTTGAAAAAGTCTTAATTCACATCCAACAGTCGTCTGGAGTCAAAAGATTACATGTTAAAATTTCATCGATATGGACCATTTTGGGGACGTTCGACAGGTCCGGAGTCATCGTTTTTCATCAGAAAATGAATTTTTCGGGTTGTACCAAAAATGATTCAAAATGTCAAATGGATCGTGCCTCATGTTGAATAACCACTTTTTAACCCCTCAGAGTGACCAAAATTGCAATTTTTACAGAGTTTTGCTTACTCAAAAGCTTCAATTTTGACCAATTTCAGGCACATAAATGACTTTAAACACACTTATTTTAGTTGAAAAAGTCTTAATTCACATCCAACAGTCGTCTGGAGTCAAAAGATTAAATGTTAAAATTTCATCGATATGGACCATTTTGGGGACGTTCGACAGGTCCGGAGTCATCGTTTTTCATCAGAAAATGAATTTTTCGGGTTGTACCAAAAATGATTCAAAATGTCAAATGGATCGTGCCTCATGTTGAATAACCACTTTTTAACCCCTCAGAGTGACCAAAATTGCCATTTTTACAGAGTTTTGCTTACTCAAAAGCGTCAATATTGACCAATTTCAGGCACATAAATGACTTTAAACACACTTATTTTAGTTGAAAAAGTCTTAATTCACATCCAACAGTCGTCTGAGTCAAAAGATTAAATGTTAAAATTTCATCAATATGGACCATTTTGGGGACATTCGACAGGTCCGGAGTCATCGTTTTTCATCAGAAAATGAATTTTTCGGACTGTACCAAAAATGATTCAAAATGTCAAATGGATCGTGCCTCATGTTGAATAACCACTTTTTAACCCCTCAGAGTGACCAAAATTGCCATTTTTACAGAGTTTTGCTTACTCAAAAGCTTCAATTTTGACCAATTTCAGGCACATAAATGACTTTAAACACACTTATTTTAGTTGAAAAAGTCTTAATTCACATCCAACAGTCGTTTGGAGTCAAAAGATTAAATGTTAAAATTTCATCCATATTGACCATTTTGGGAACGTTCGACAGGTCCGGAGTCATCGTTTTTCATCAGAAAATTAATTTTTCAGACTGTTCCAAAAATGATTCAAAATGTCAAATGGATCGTGCCTCATGTTGAATAACCAATTTTTAACCCCTCAGAGTGACCAAAATTGCCATTTTTACAGTTTTGCTTACTCAAAAGCTTCAATTTTGACCAATTTCAGGCACATAAATGACTTTAAACACACTTATTTTAGTTGAAAAAGTCTTAATTCACATCCAACAGTCGTCTGGAGTCAAAAGATTAAATGTTAAAATGTAATCGATATGGACCATTTTGGGCACGTTCGACAGGTCCGGAGTCATCGTTTTTCATCAGAAAATTAATTTTTCGGACCATACCAAAAATGATTCAAAATGTCAAATGGATCGTGCCTCATGTTGAATAACCACTTTTTAACCCCTCAGAGTGACCAAAATTGCCATTTTTACAGAGTTTTGCTTACTCAAAAGCTTCAATATTGACCAATTTCAGGCACATAAATGACTTTAAACACACTTATTTTAGTTGAAAAAGTCTTAATTCACATCCAACAGTCGTCTGGAGTCAAAAGATTAAATGTTAAAATTTCATCAATATGGACCATTTTGGGGACATTCGACAGGTCCGGAGTCATCGTTTTTCATCAGAAAATGAATTTTTCGAACTGTACCAAAAATTATTCAAAATGTCAAATGGATCGTGCCTCATGTTGAATAACTACTTTTAAACCCCTCGGAGTGACCAAAATTGCCATTTTTACAGAGTTTTGCTTACTCAAAAGCTTCAATTTTGACCAATTTCAGGCACATAAATGACTTTAAACACACTTATTTTAGTTGAAAAAGTCTTAATTCACATCCAACAGTCGTTTGGAGTCAAAAGATCAAATGTTAAAATTTCATCCATATTGACCATTTTGGGAACGTTCAACAGGTCCGGAGTCATCGTTTTTCATCAGAAAATTAATTTTTCAGACTGTACCAAAAATGATTCAAATTGTCAAATGGATCGTGCCTCATGTTGAATAACCACTTTTTAACCCCTCAGAGTGACCAAAATTGCCATTTTTACAGAGTTTTGCTTACTCAAAAGCTTCAATTTTGACCAATTTCAGGCACATAAATGACTTTAAACACACTTATTTTAGTTGAAAAAGTCTTAATTCACATCCAACAGTCGTCTGGAGTCAAAAGATTAAATGTTAAAATTTCATCGATATGGACAATTTTAGGGACGTTCGACAGGTCCGGAGTCATCGTTTTTCATCAGAAAATGAATTTTTCGGACTGTACCAAAAATGATTCAAAATGTCAAATGGATCGTGCCTCATGTTGAATAACCACTTTTTAACCCCTCAGAGTGACCAAAATTGCCATTTTTACAGAGTTTTGCTTACTCAAAAGCTTCAATTTTGACTAATTTCAGGCACATAAATGACTTTAAACACACTTATTTTAGTTGAAAAAGTCTTAATTCACATCCAACAGTCGTTTGGAGTCAAAAGATTAAATGTTAAAATTTCATCCATATTGACCATTTTGGGAACGTTCGACAGGTCCGGATTCATCGTTTTTCATCAGAAAATGAATTTTTCGGACTGTACTAAAAATGATTCAAAATGTCAAATGGATCGTGCCTCATGTTGAATAACCACTTTTTAACCCCTCAGAGTGACCAAAATTGCCATTTTTACAGAGTTTTGCTTACTCAAAAGCTTCAATTTTGACCAATTTCAGGCACATTAATGACTTTAAACACACTTATTTTAGTTGAAAAAGTCTTAATTCACATCCAACAGTCGTTTGGAGTCAAAAGATCAAATGTTAAAATTTCATCCATATTGACCATTTTGGGAACGTTCGACAGGTCCGGACTCATCGTTTTTCATCAGAAAATGAATTTTTCGGACTGTACTAAAAATGATTCAAAATGTCAAATGGATCGTGCCTCATGTTGAATAACCACTTTTTAACCCCCCAGAGTGACCAAAATTGCCATTTTTACAGAGTTTTGCTTACTCAAAAGCTTCAATTTTGACCAATTTCAAGCACATTAATGACTTTAAACACACTTATTTTAGTTGAAAAAGTCTTAATTCACATCCAACTGTCGTTTGGAGTCAAAAGATTAAATGTTAAAATTTCATCCATATTGACCATTTTGGGAACGTTCGACAGGTCCGGAGTCATCGTTTTTCATCAGAAAATTAATTTTTCAGACTGTACCAAAAATGATTCAAAATGTCAAATGGATCGTGCCTCATGTTGAATAACCACTTTTTAACCCCTCGGAGTGACCAAAATTGCCATTTTTACAGAGTTTTGCTTACTCAAAAGCTTCAATTTTGACCAATTTCAGGCACATAAATGACTTTAAACACACTTATTTTAGTTGAAAAAGTCTTAATTCACATCCAACAGTCGTTTGGAGTCAAAAGATTAAATGTTAAAATTTCATCCATATCAACCATTTTGGGAACGTTCGACAGGTCCGGAGTCATCGTTTTTCATCAGAAAATTAATTTTTCGGACTGTACCCAAAATGATTCAAAATGTCAAATGGATCGTGCCTCATGTTGAATAACCACTTTTTAACCCCTCAGAGTGACCAAAAGTGCCATTTTTACAGAGTTTTGCTTACTCAAAAGCTTCAATTTTGACCAATTTCAGGCACATAAATGACTTTAAACACACTTATTTTAGTTGAAAAAGTCTTAATTCACATCCAACAGTCGTTTGGAGTCAAAAGATTAAATGTTAAAATTTCATCCATATTGACCATTTTGGGAACGTTTTTCATCAGAAAATGAATTTTTCGGACTGTACTAAAAATGATTCAAAATGTCAAATGGATCGTGCCTCATGTTGAATAACCACTTTTTAACCCCTCAGAGTGACCAAAATTGCCATTTTTACAAAGTTTTGCTTACTCAAAAGCTTCAATTTTGACCAATTTCAGGCACATAAATGACTTTAAACACACTTATTTTAGTTGAAAAAGTCTTAATTCACATCCAACAGTCGTCTGGAGTCAAAAGATTAAATGTTAAAATTTCATCGATATGGACCATTTTGGGCACGTTCGACAGGTCCAGAGTCATCGTTTTTCATCAGAAAATTAATTTTTCGGACTGTACTAAAAATGATTCAAAATGTCAAATGGATCGTGCCTCATGTTGAATAACCACTTTTTAACCCCTCAGAGTGACCAAAATTGCCATTTTTACAGAGTTTTGCTTACTCAAAAGCTTCAATTTTGACCAATTTCAGGCACATTAATGACTTTAAACACACTTATTTTAGTTGAAAAAGTCTTAATTCACATCCAACAGTCGTTTGGAGTCAAAAGATCAAATGTTAAAATTTCATCCATATTGACCATTTTGGGAACGTTCGACAGGTCCGGACTCATCGTTTTTCATCAGAAAATGAATTTTTCGGACTGTACTAAAAATGATTCAAAATGTCAAATGGATCGTGCCTCATGTTGAATAACCACTTTTTAACCCCCCAGAGTGACCAAAATTGCCATTTTTACAGAGTTTTGCTTACTCAAAAGCTTCAATTTTGACCAATTTCAAGCACATTAATGACTTTAAACACACTTATTTTAGTTGAAAAAGTCTTAATTCACATCCAACTGTCGTTTGGAGTCAAAAGATTAAATGTTAAAATTTCATCCATATTGACCATTTTGGGAACGTTCGACAGGTCCGGAGTCATCGTTTTTCATCAGAAAATTAATTTTTCAGACTGTACCAAAAATGATTCAAAATGTCAAATGGATCGTGCCTCATGTTGAATAACCACTTTTTAACCCCTCGGAGTGACCAAAATTGCCATTTTTACAGAGTTTTGCTTACTCAAAAGCTTCAATTTTGACCAATTTCAGGCACATAAATGACTTTAAACACACTTATTTTAGTTGAAAAAGTCTTAATTCACATCCAACAGTCGTTTGGAGTCAAAAGATTAAATGTTAAAATTTCATCCATATCAACCATTTTGGGAACGTTCGACAGGTCCGGAGTCATCGTCTTTCATCAGAAAATTAATTTTTCGGACTGTACCCAAAATGATTCAAAATGTCAAATGGATCGTGCCTCATGTTGAATAACCACTTTTTAACCCCTCAGAGTGACCAAAAGTGCCATTTTTACAGAGTTTTGCTTACTCAAAAGCTTCAATTTTGACCAATTTCAGGCACATAAATGACTTTAAACACACTTATTTTAGTTGAAAAAGTCTTAATTCACATCCAACAGTCGTTTGGAGTCAAAAGATTAAATGTTAAAATTTCATCCATATTGACCATTTTGGGAACGTTTTTCATCAGAAAATGAATTTTTCGGACTGTACTAAAAATGATTCAAAATGTCAAATGGATCGTGCCTCATGTTGAATAACCACTTTTTAACCCCTCAGAGTGACCAAAATTGCCATTTTTACAAAGTTTTGCTTACTCAAAAGCTTCAATTTTGACCAATTTCAGGCACATAAATGACTTTAAACACACTTATTTTAGTTGAAAAAGTCTTAATTCACATCCAACAGTCGTCTGGAGTCAAAAGATTAAATGTTAAAATTTCATCGATATGGACCATTTTGGGCACGTTCGACAGGTCCGGAGTCATCGTTTTTCATCAGAAAATTAATTTTTCGGACTATACCAAAAATGATTCAAAATGTCAAATGGATCGTGCCTCATGTTGAATAACCACTTTTTAACCCCTCAGAGTGACCAAAATTGCCATTTTTACAGAGTTTTGCTTACTCAAAAGCTTCAATATTGACCAATTTCAGGCACATAAATGACTTTAAACACACTTATTTTAGTTGAAAAAGTCTTAATTCACATCCAACAGTCGTCTGGAGTCAAAAGATTAAATGTTAAAATTTCATCAATATGGACCATTTTGGGGACATTCGACAGGTCCGGAGTCATCGTTTTTCATCAGAAAATGAATTTTTCGGACTGTACCAAAAATGATTCAAAATGTCAAATGGATCGTGCCTCATGTTGAATAACCACTTTTTAACCCCTCAGAGTGACCAAAATTGCCATTTTTACAGAGTTTTGCTTACTCAAAAGCTTCAATTTTGACCAATTTCAGGCACATAAATGACTTTAAACACACTTATTTTAGTTGAAAAAGTCTTAATTCACATCCAACAGTCGTTTGGAGTCAAAAGATTAAATGTTAAAATTTCATCCATATTGACCATTTTGGGAACGTTCGACAGGTCCGGAGTCATCGTTTTTCATCAGAAAATTAATTTTTCAGACTGTACCAAAAATGATTCAAAATGTCAAATGGATCGTGCCTCATGTTGAATAACCACTTTTTAACCCCTCAGAGTGACCAAAATTGCCATTTTTACAGAGTTTTGCTTACTCAAAAGCTTCAATTTTGACCAATTTCAGGCACATAAATGACTTTAAACACACTTATTTTAGTTGAAAAAGTCTTAATTCACATCCAACAGTCGTCTGGAGTCAAAAGATTAAATGTTAAAATTTCATCGATATGGACCATTTTAGGGACGTTCGACAGGTCCGGAGTCATCGTTTTTCATCAGAAAATGAATTTTTCGGACTGTACTAAAAATGATTCAAAATGTCAAATGGATCGTGCCTCATGTTGAATAACCACTTTTTAACCCCTCGGAGTGACCAAAATTGCCATTTTTACAGAGTTTTGCTTACTCAAAAGCTTCAATTTTGACCAATTTCAGGCACATAAATGACTTTAAACACACTTATTTTAGTTGAAAAAGTCTTAATTCACATCCAACAGTCGTTTGGAGTCAAAAGATTAAATGTTAAAATTTCATCCATATCAACCATTTTGGGAACGTTCGACAGGTCCGGACTCATCGTTTTTCATCAGAAAATGAATTTTTCGGACTGTACTAAAAATGATTCAAAATGTCAAATGGATCGTGCCTCATGTTGAATAACCACTTTTTAACCCCCCAGAGTGACCAAAATTGCCATTTTTACAGAGTTTTGCTTACTCAAAAGCTTCAATTTTGACCAATTTCAGGCACATTAATGACTTTAAACACACTTATTTTAGTTGAAAAAGTCTTAATTCACATCCAACTGTCGTTTGGAGTCAAAAGATTAAATGTTAAAATTTCATCCATATTGACCATTTTGGGAACGTTCGACAGGTCCGGAGTCATCGTTTTTCATCAGAAAATTAATTTTTCAGACTGTACCAAAAATGATTCAAAATGTCAAATGGATCGTGCCTCATGTTGAATAACCACTTTTTAACCCCTCGGAGTGACCAAAATTGCCATTTTTACAGAGTTTTGCTTACTCAAAAGCTTCAATTTTGACCAATTTCAGGCACATAAATGACTTTAAACACACTTATTTTAGTTGAAAAAGTCTTAATTCACATCCAACAGTCGTTTGGAGTCAAAAGATTAAATGTTAAAATTTCATCCATATCAACCATTTTGGGAACGTTCGACAGGTCCGGAGTCATCGTTTTTCATCAGAAAATTAATTTTTCGGACTGTACCCAAAATGATTCAAAATGTCAAATGGATCGTGCCTCATGTTGAATAACCACTTTTTAACCCCTCAGAGTGACCAAAAGTGCCATTTTTACAGAGTTTTGCTTACTCAAAAGCTTCAATTTTGACCAATTTCAGGCACATAAATGACTTTAAACACACTTATTTTAGTTGAAAAAGTCTTAATTCACATCCAACAGTCGTTTGGAGTCAAAAGATTAAATGTTAAAATTTCATCCATATTGACCATTTTGGGAACGTTCGACAGGTCCGGAGTCATCGTTTTTCATCAGAAAATTAATTTTTCAGACTGTACCAAAAATGATTCAAAATGTCAAATGGATCGTGCCTCATGTTGAATAACCACTTTTTAACCCCTCAGAGTGACCAAAATTGCAATTTTTACAGAGTTTTGCTTACTCAAAAGCTTCAATTTTGACCAATTTCAGGCACATAAATGACTTTAAACACACTTATTTTAGTTGAAAAAGTCTTAATTCACATCCAACAGTCGTTTGGAGTCAAAAGATTAAATGTTAAAATTTCATCCATATTGACCATTTTGGGAACGTTCGACAGGTCCGGACTCATCGTTTTTCATCAGAAAATGAATTTTTCGGACTGTACTAAAAATGATTCAAAATGTCAAATGGATCGTGCCTCATGTTGAATAACCACTTTTTAACCCCCCAGAGTGACCAAAATTGCCATTTTTACAGAGTTTTGCTTACTCAAAAGCTTCAATTTTGACCAATTTCAAGCACATTAATGACTTTAAACACACTTATTTTAGTTGAAAAAGTCTTAATTCACATCCAACTGTCGTTTGGAGTCAAAAGATTAAATGTTAAAATTTCATCCATATTGACCATTTTGGGAACGTTCGACAGGTCCGGAGTCATCGTTTTTCATCAGAAAATTAATTTTTCAGACTGTACCAAAAATGATTCAAAATGTCAAATTGATCGTGCCTCATGTTGAATAACCACTTTTTAACCCCTCGGAGTGACCAAAATTGCCATTTTTACAGAGTTTTGCTTACTCAAAAGCTTCAATTTTGACCAATTTCAGGCACATAAATGACTTTAAACACACTTATTTTAGTTGAAAAAGTCTTAATTCACATCCAACAGTCGTTTGGAGTCAAAAGATTAAATGTTAAAATTTCATCCATATCAACCATTTTGGGAACGTTCGACAGGTCCGGAGTCATCGTTTTTCATCAGAAAATTAATTTTTCGGACTGTACCCAAAATGATTCAAAATGTCAAATGGATCGTGCCTCATGTTGAATAACCACTTTTTAACCCCTCAGAGTGACCAAAAGTGCCATTTTTACAGAGTTTTGCTTACTCAAAAGCTTCAATTTTGACCAATTTCAGGCACATAAATGACTTTAAACACACTTATTTTAGTTGAAAAAGTCTTAATTCACATCCAACAGTCGTTTGGAGTCAAAAGATTAAATGTTAAAATTTCATCCATATTGACCATTTTGGGAACGTTTTTCATCAGAAAATGAATTTTTCGGACTGTACTAAAAATGATTCAAAATGTCAAATGGATCGTGCCTCATGTTGAATAACCACTTTTTAACCCCTCAGAGTGACCAAAATTGCCATTTTTACAAAGTTTTGCTTACTCAAAAGCTTCAATTTTGACCAATTTCAGGCACATAAATGACTTTAAACACACTTATTTTAGTTGAAAAAGTCTTAATTCACATCCAACAGTCGTCTGGAGTCAAAAGATTAAATGTTAAAATTTCATCGATATGGACCATTTTGGGCACGTTCGACAGGTCCGGAGTCATCGTTTTTCATCAGAAAATTAATTTTTCGGACTATACCAAAAATGATTCAAAATGTCAAATGGATCGTGCCTCATGTTGAATAACCACTTTTTAACCCCTCAGAGTGACCAAAATTGCCATTTTTACAGAGTTTTGCTTACTCAAAAGCTTCAATATTGACCAATTTCAGGCACATAAATGACTTTAAACACAGTTATTTTAGTTGAAAAAGTCTTAATTCACATCCAACAGTCGTCTGGAGTCAAAAGATTAAATGTTAAAATTTCATCAATATGGACCATTTTGGGGACATTCGACAGGTCCGGAGTCATCGTTTTTCATCAGAAAATGAATTTTTCGGACTGTACCAAAAATGATTCAAAATGTCAAATGGATCGTGCCTCATGTTGAATAACCACTTTTTAACCCCTCAGAGTGACCAAAATTGCCATTTTTACAGAGTTTTGCTTACTCAAAAGCTTCAATTTTGACCAATTTCAGGCACATAAATGACTTTAAACACACTTATTTTAGTTGAAAAAGTCTTAATTCACATCCAACAGTCGTTTGGAGTCAAAAGATTAAATGTTAAAATTTCATCCATATTGACCATTTTGGGAACGTTCGACAGGTCCGGAGTCATCGTTTTTCATCAGAAAATTAATTTTTCAGACTGTACCAAAAATGATTCAAAATGTCAAATGGATCGTGCCTCATGTTGAATAACCACTTTTTAACCCCTCAGAGTGACCAAAATTGCCATTTTTACAGAGTTTTGCTTACTCAAAAGCTTCAAATTTGACCAATTTCAGGCACATAAATGACTTTAAACACACTTATTTTAGTTGAAAAAGTCTTAATTCACATCCAACAGTCGTCTGGAGTCAAAAGATTAAATGTTAAAATTTCATCGATATGGACCATTTTGGGGACGTTCGACAGGTCCGGAGTCATCGTTTTTCATCAGAAAATGAATTTTTCGGACTGTACCAAAAATGATTCAAAATGTCAAATGGATCGTGCCTCATGTTGAATAACCACTTTTTAACCCCTCAGAGTGACCAAAATTGCCATTTTTACAGAGTTTTGCTTACTCAAAAGCTTCAATTTTGACCAATTTCAGGCACATAAATGACTTTAAACACACTTATTTTAGTTGAAAAAGTCTTAATTCACATCCAACAGTCGTTTGGAGTCAAAAGATTAAATGTTAAAATTTCATCCATATTGACCATTTTGGGAACGTTGGACAGGTCCGGAGTCATCGTTTTTCATCAGAAAATGAATTTTTCGGACTGTACTAAAAATGATTCAAAATGTCAAATGGATCGTGCCTCATGTTGAATAACCACTTTTTAACCCCTCAGAGTGACCAAAATTGCCATTTTTACAGAGTTTTGCTTACTCAAAAGCTTCAATTTTGACCAATTTCAGGCACATAAATGACTTTAAACACACTTATTTTAGTTGAAAAAGTCTTAATTCACATCCAACAGTCGTTTGGAGTCAAAAGATTAAATGTTAAAATTTCATCCATATCAACCATTTTGGGAACGTTCGACAGGTCCGGAGTCATCGTTTTTCATCAGAAAATTAATTTTTCGGACTGTACCCAAAATGATTCAAAATGTCAAATGGATCGTGCCTCATGTTGAAT
Source organism: Lissotriton vulgaris (assembly GCF_964263255.1). Taxonomy (NCBI): domain Eukaryota; kingdom Metazoa; phylum Chordata; class Amphibia; order Caudata; family Salamandridae; genus Lissotriton; species Lissotriton vulgaris. Next base: position 1,016,385 of record NW_028248067.1, read on the forward strand.
AACCACTTTTTAACCCCTCAGAGTGACCAAAAGTGCCATTTTTACAGAGTTTTGCTTACTCAAAAGCTTCAATTTTGACCAATTTCAGGCACATAAATGACTTTAAACACACTTATTTTAGTTGAAAAAGTCTTAATTCACATCCAACAGTCGTTTGGAGTCAAAAGATTAAATGTTAAAATTTCATCCATATTGACCATTTTGGGAACGTTTTTCATCAGAAAATGAATTTTTCGGACTGTACTAAAAATGATTCAAAATGTCAAATGGATCGTGCCTCATGTTGAATAACCACTTTTTAACCCCTCAGAGTGACCAAAATTGCCATTTTTACAAAGTTTTGCTTACTCAAAAGCTTCAATTTTGACCAATTTCAGGCACATAAATGACTTTAAACACACTTATTTTAGTTGAAAAAGTCTTAATTCACATCCAACAGTCGTCTGGAGTCAAAAGATTAAATGTTAAAATTTCATCGATATGGACCATTTTGGGCACGTTCGACAGGTCCGGAGTCATCGTTTTTCATCAGAAAATTAATTTTTCGGACTATACCAAAAATGATTCAAAATGTCAAATGGATCGTGCCTCATGTTGAATAACCACTTTTTAACCCCTCAGAGTGACCAAAATTGCCATTTTTACAGAGTTTTGCTTACTCAAAAGCTTCAATATTGACCAATTTCAGGCACATAAATGACTTTAAACACACTTATTTTAGTTGAAAAAGTCTTAATTCACATCCAACAGTCGTCTGGAGTCAAAAGATTAAATGTTAAAATTTCATCAATATGGACCATTTTGGGGACATTCGACAGGTCCGGAGTCATCGTTTTTCATCAGAAAATGAATTTTTCGGACTGTACCAAAAATGATTCAAAATGTCAAATGGATCGTGCCTCATGTTGAATAACCACTTTTTAACCCCTCAGAGTGACCAAAATTGCCATTTTTACAGAGTTTTGCTTACTCAAAAGCTTCAATTTTGACCAATTTCAGGCACATAAATGACTTTAAACACACTTATTTTAGTTGAAAAAGTCTTAATTCACATCCAACAGTCGTTTGGAGTCAAAAGATTAAATGTTAAAATTTCATCCATATTGACCATTTTGGGAACGTTCGACAGGTCCGGAGTCATCGTTTTTCATCAGAAAATTAATTTTTCAGACTGTACCAAAAATGATTCAAAATGTCAAATGGATCGTGCCTCATGTTGAATAACCACTTTTTAACCCCTCAGAGTGACCAAAATTGCCATTTTTACAGAGTTTTGCTTACTCAAAAGCTTCAATTTTGACCAATTTCAGGCACATAAATGACTTTAAACACACTTATTTTAGTTGAAAAAGTCTTAATTCACATCCAACAGTCGTCTGGAGTCAAAAGATTAAATGTTAAAATTTCATCGATATGGACCATTTTAGGGACGTTCGACAGGTCCGGAGTCATCGTTTTTCATCAGAAAATGAATTTTTCGGACTGTACTAAAAATGATTCAAAATGTCAAATGGATCGTGCCTCATGTTGAATAACCACTTTTTAACCCCTCGGAGTGACCAAAATTGCCATTTTTACAGAGTTTTGCTTACTCAAAAGCTTCAATTTTGACCAATTTCAGGCACATAAATGACTTTAAACACACTTATTTTAGTTGAAAAAGTCTTAATTCACATCCAACAGTCGTTTGGAGTCAAAAGATTAAATGTTAAAATTTCATCCATATCAACCATTTTGGGAACGTTCGACAGGTCCGGAGTCATCGTTTTTCATCAGAAAATTAATTTTTCAGACTGTACCAAAAATGATTCAAAATGTCAAATGGTTCGTGCCTCATGTTGAATAACCACTTTTTAACCCCTCAGAGTGACCAAAATTGCCATTTTTACAGAGTTTTGCTTACTCAAAAGCTTCAATTTTGACCAATTTCAGGCACATAAATGACTTTAAACACACTTATTTTAGTTGAAAAAGTCTTAATTCACATCCAACAGTCGTTTGGAGTCAAAAGATTAAATGTTAAAATTTCATCCATATTGACCATTTTGGGAACGTTCGACAGGTCCGGACTCATCGTTTTTCATCAGAAAATGAATTTTTCGGACTGTACTAAAAATGATTCAAAATGTCAAATGGATCGTGCCTCATGTTGAATAACCACTTTTTAACCCCCCAGAGTGACCAAAATTGCCATTTTTACAGAGTTTTGCTTACTCAAAAGCTTCAATTTTGACCAATTTCAGGCACATTAATGACTTTAAACACACTTATTTTAGTTGAAAAAGTCTTAATTCACATCCAACTGTCGTTTGGAGTCAAAAGATTAAATGTTAAAATTTCATCCATATTGACCATTTTGGGAACGTTCGACAGGTCCGGAGTCATCGTTTTTCATCAGAAAATTAATTTTTCAGACTGTACCAAAAATGATTCAAAATGTCAAATGGATCGTGCCTCATGTTGAATAACCACTTTTTAACCCCTCGGAGTGACCAAAATTGCCATTTTTACAGAGTTTTGCTTACTCAAAAGCTTCAATTTTGACCAATTTCAGGCACATAAATGACTTTAAACACACTTATTTTAGTTGAAAAAGTCTTAATTCACATCCAACAGTCGTTTGGAGTCAAAAGATTAAATGTTAAAATTTCATCCATATCAACCATTTTGGGAACGTTCGACAGGTCCGGAGTCATCGTTTTTCATCAGAAAATTAATTTTTCGGACTGTACCCAAAATGATTCAAAATGTCAAATGGATCGTGCCTCATGTTGAATAACCACTTTTTAACCCCTCAGAGTGACCAAAAGTGCCATTTTTACAGAGTTTTGCTTACTCAAAAGCTTCAATTTTGACCAATTTCAGGCACATAAATGACTTTAAACACACTTATTTTAGTTGAAAAAGTCTTAATTCACATCCAACAGTCGTTTGGAGTCAAAAGATTAAATGTTAAAATTTCATCCATATTGACCATTTTGGGAACGTTCGACAGGTCCGGAGTCATCGTTTTTCATCAGAAAATTAATTTTTCAGACTGTACCAAAAATGATTCAAAATGTCAAATGGATCGTGCCTCATGTTGAATAACCACTTTTTAACCCCTCAGAGTGACCAAAATTGCAATTTTTACAGAGTTTTGCTTACTCAAAAGCTTCAATTTTGACCAATTTCAGGCACATAAATGACTTTAAACACACTTATTTTAGTTGAAAAAGTCTTAATTCACATCCAACAGTCGTTTGGAGTCAAAAGATTAAATGTTAAAATTTCATCCATATTGACCATTTTGGGAACGTTCGACAGGTCCGGACTCATCGTTTTTCATCAGAAAATGAATTTTTCGGACTGTACTAAAAATGATTCAAAATGTCAAATGGATCGTGCCTCATGTTGAATAACCACTTTTTAACCCCCCAGAGTGACCAAAATTGCCATTTTTACAGAGTTTTGCTTACTCAAAAGCTTCAATTTTGACCAATTTCAAGCACATTAATGACTTTAAACACACTTATTTTAGTTGAAAAAGTCTTAATTCACATCCAACTGTCGTTTGGAGTCAAAAGATTAAATGTTAAAATTTCATCCATATTGACCATTTTGGGAACGTTCGACAGGTCCGGAGTCATCGTTTTTCATCAGAAAATTAATTTTTCAGACTGTACCAAAAATGATTCAAAATGTCAAATTGATCGTGCCTCATGTTGAATAACCACTTTTTAACCCCTCGGAGTGACCAAAATTGCCATTTTTACAGAGTTTTGCTTACTCAAAAGCTTCAATTTTGACCAATTTCAGGCACATAAATGACTTTAAACACACTTATTTTAGTTGAAAAAGTCTTAATTCACATCCAACAGTCGTTTGGAGTCAAAAGATTAAATGTTAAAATTTCATCCATATCAACCATTTTGGGAACGTTCGACAGGTCCGGAGTCATCGTTTTTCATCAGAAAATTAATTTTTCGGACTGTACCCAAAATGATTCAAAATGTCAAATGGATCGTGCCTCATGTTGAATAACCACTTTTTAACCCCTCAGAGTGACCAAAAGTGCCATTTTTACAGAGTTTTGCTTACTCAAAAGCTTCAATTTTGACCAATTTCAGGCACATAAATGACTTTAAACACACTTATTTTAGTTGAAAAAGTCTTAATTCACATCCAACAGTCGTTTGGAGTCAAAAGATTAAATGTTAAAATTTCATCCATATTGACCATTTTGGGAACGTTTTTCATCAGAAAATGAATTTTTCGGACTGTACTAAAAATGATTCAAAATGTCAAATGGATCGTGCCTCATGTTGAATAACCACTTTTTAACCCCTCAGAGTGACCAAAATTGCCATTTTTACAAAGTTTTGCTTACTCAAAAGCTTCAATTTTGACCAATTTCAGGCACATAAATGACTTTAAACACACTTATTTTAGTTGAAAAAGTCTTAATTCACATCCAACAGTCGTCTGGAGTCAAAAGATTAAATGTTAAAATTTCATCGATATGGACCATTTTGGGCACGTTCGACAGGTCCGGAGTCATCGTTTTTCATCAGAAAATTAATTTTTCGGACTATACCAAAAATGATTCAAAATGTCAAATGGATCGTGCCTCATGTTGAATAACCACTTTTTAACCCCTCAGAGTGACCAAAATTGCCATTTTTACAGAGTTTTGCTTACTCAAAAGCTTCAATATTGACCAATTTCAGGCACATAAATGACTTTAAACACAGTTATTTTAGTTGAAAAAGTCTTAATTCACATCCAACAGTCGTCTGGAGTCAAAAGATTAAATGTTAAAATTTCATCAATATGGACCATTTTGGGGACATTCGACAGGTCCGGAGTCATCGTTTTTCATCAGAAAATGAATTTTTCGGACTGTACCAAAAATGATTCAAAATGTCAAATGGATCGTGCCTCATGTTGAATAACCACTTTTTAACCCCTCAGAGTGACCAAAATTGCCATTTTTACAGAGTTTTGCTTACTCAAAAGCTTCAATTTTGACCAATTTCAGGCACATAAATGACTTTAAACACACTTATTTTAGTTGAAAAAGTCTTAATTCACATCCAACAGTCGTTTGGAGTCAAAAGATTAAATGTTAAAATTTCATCCATATTGACCATTTTGGGAACGTTCGACAGGTCCGGAGTCATCGTTTTTCATCAGAAAATTAATTTTTCAGACTGTACCAAAAATGATTCAAAATGTCAAATGGATCGTGCCTCATGTTGAATAACCACTTTTTAACCCCTCAGAGTGACCAAAATTGCCATTTTTACAGAGTTTTGCTTACTCAAAAGCTTCAAATTTGACCAATTTCAGGCACATAAATGACTTTAAACACACTTATTTTAGTTGAAAAAGTCTTAATTCACATCCAACAGTCGTCTGGAGTCAAAAGATTAAATGTTAAAATTTCATCGATATGGACCATTTTGGGGACGTTCGACAGGTCCGGAGTCATCGTTTTTCATCAGAAAATGAATTTTTCGGACTGTACCAAAAATGATTCAAAATGTCAAATGGATCGTGCCTCATGTTGAATAACCACTTTTTAACCCCTCAGAGTGACCAAAATTGCCATTTTTACAGAGTTTTGCTTACTCAAAAGCTTCAATTTTGACCAATTTCAGGCACATAAATGACTTTAAACACACTTATTTTAGTTGAAAAAGTCTTAATTCACATCCAACAGTCGTTTGGAGTCAAAAGATTAAATGTTAAAATTTCATCCATATTGACCATTTTGGGAACGTTGGACAGGTCCGGAGTCATCGTTTTTCATCAGAAAATGAATTTTTCGGACTGTACTAAAAATGATTCAAAATGTCAAATGGATCGTGCCTCATGTTGAATAACCACTTTTTAACCCCTCAGAGTGACCAAAATTGCCATTTTTACAGAGTTTTGCTTACTCAAAAGATTCAATTTTGACCAATTTCAGGCACATATATGACTTTAAACACACTCATTTTAGTTGAAAAAGTCTTAATTCACATCCAACAGTCGTCTGAAGTCAAAAGATTAAATGTTAAAATTTAATCGATATGGACCATTTTGGGCACATTCGACAGGTCCGGAGTCATCGTTTTTCATCAGAAAATTAATTTTTCGGACTATACCAAAAATGATTCAAAATGTCAAATGGATCGTGCCTCATGTTGAATAACCACTTTTTAACCCCTCAGAGTGACCAAAATTGCCATTGTTACAGAGTTTTGCTTACTCAAAAGCGTCAATATTGACCAATTTCAGGCACATAAATGACTTTAAACACACTTATTTTAGTTGAAAAAGTCTTAATTCACATCCAACAGTCGTCTGGAGTCAAAAGATTAAATGTTAAAATTTCATCGATATGGACCATTTTGGGGACGTTCGACAGGTCCGGAGTCATCGTTTTTCATCAGAAAATGAATTTTTCGGGTTGTACCAAAAATGATTCAAAATGTCAAATGGATCGTGCCTCATGTTGAATAACCACTTTTTAACCCCTCAGAGTGACCAAAATTGCCATTTTTACAGAGTTTTGCTTACTCAAAAGCTTCAATTTTGACCAATTTCAGGCACATAAATGACTTTAAACACACTTATTTTAGTTGAAAAAGTCTTAATTCACATCCAACAGTCGTTTGGAGTCAAAAGATTAAATGTTAAAATTTCATCCATATTGACCATTTTGGGAACGTTTTTCATCAGAAAATGAATTTTTCGGACTGTACTAAAAATGATTCAAAATGTCAAATGGATCGTGCCTCATGTTGAATAACCACTGTTTAACCCCTCAGAGTGACAAAAATTGCCATTTTTACAAAGTTTTGCTTACTCAAAAGCTTCAATTTTGACCAATTTCAGGCACATAAATGACTTTAAACACACTTATTTTAGTTGAAAAAGTCTTAATTCACATCCAACAGTCGTCTGGAGTCAAAAGATTAAATGTTAAAATTTCATCGATATGGACCATTTTGGGCACGTTCGACAGGTCCGGAGTCATCGTTTTTCATCAGAAAATTAATTTTTCGGACTATACCAAAAATGATTCAAAATGTCAAATGGATCGTGCCTCATGTTGAATAACCACTTTTTAACCCCTCAGAGTGACCAAAATTGCCATTTTTACAGAGTTTTGCTTACTCAAAAGCTTCAATATTGACCAATTTCAGGCACATAAATGACTTTAAACACACTTATTTTAGTTGAAAAAGTCTTAATTCACATCCAACAGTCGTCTGGAGTCAAAAGATTAAATGTTAAAATTTCATCAATATGGACCATTTTGGGGACATTCGACAGGTCCGGAGTCATCGTTTTTCATCAGAAAATGAATTTTTCGGACTGTACCAAAAATGATTCAAAATGTCAAATGGATCGTGCCTCATGTTGAATAACCACTTTTTAACCCATCAGAGTGACCAAAATTGCCATTTTTACAGAGTTTTGCTTACTCAAAAGCTTCAATTTTGACCAATTTCAGGCACATAAATGACTTTAAACACACTTATTTTAGTTGAAAAAGTCTTAATTCACATCCAACAGTCGTTTGGAGTCAAAAGATTAAATGTTAACATTTCATCCATATTGACCATTTTGGGAACGTTCGACAGGTCCGGAGTCATCGTTTTTCATCAGAAAATTAATTTTTCAGACTGTACCAAAAATGATTCAAAATGTCAAATGGATCGTGCCTCATGTTGAATAACCACTTTTTAACCCCTCAGAGTGACCAAAATTGCCATTTTTACAGAGTTTTGCTTACTCAAAAGCTTCAATTTTGACCAATTTCAGGCACATAAATGACTTTAAACACACTTATTTTAGTTGAAAAAGTCTTAATTCACATCCAACAGTCGTCTGGAGTCAAAAGATTAAATGTTAAAATTTCATCGATATGGACCATTTTGGGGACGTTCGACAGGTCCGGAGTCATCGTTTTTCATCAGAAAATGAATTTTTCGGACTGTACCAAAAATGATTCAAAATGTCAAATGGATCGTGCCTCATGTTGAATAACCACTTTTTAACCCCTCAGAGTGACCAAAATTGCCATTTTTACAGAGTTTTGCTTACTCAAAAGCTTCAATTTTGACCAATTTCAGGCACATAAATGACTTTAAACACACTTATTTTAGTTGAAAAAGTCTTAATTCACATCCAACAGTCGTTTGGAGTCAAAAGATTAAATGTTAAAATTCCATCCATATTGACCATTTTGGGAACGTTGGACAGGTCCGGAGTCATCGTTTTTCATCAGAAAATGAATTTTTCGGACTGTACTAAAAATGATTCAAAATGTCAAATGGATCGTGCCTCATGTTGAATAACCACTTTTTAACCCCTCAGAGTGACCAAAATTGCCATTTTTACAGAGTTTTGCTTACTCAAAAGATTCAATTTTGACCAATTTCAGGCACATATATGACTTTAAACACACTCATTTTAGTTGAAAAAGTCTTAATTCACATCCAACAGTCGTCTGAAGTCAAAAGATTAAATGTTAAAATTTAATCGATATGGACCATTTTGGGCACATTCGACAGGTCCGGAGTCATCGTTTTTCATCAGAAAATTAATTTTTCGGACTATACCAAAAATGATTCAAAATGTCAAATGGATCGTGCCTCATGTTGAATAACCACTTTTTAACCCCTCAGAGTGACCAAAATTGCCATTGTTACAGAGTTTTGCTTACTCAAAAGCGTCAATATTGACCAATTTCAGGCACATAAATGACTTTAAACACACTTATTTTAGTTGAAAAAGTCTTAATTCACATCCAACAGTCGTCTGGAGTCAAAAGATTAAATGTTAAAATTTCATCGATATGGACCATTTTGGGGACGTTCGACAGGTCCGGAGTCATCGTTTTTCATCAGAAAATTAATTTTTCGGACTGTACCAAAAATGATTCAAAATGTCAAATGGATCGTGCCTCATGTTGAATAACCACTTTTTAACCCCTCAGAGTGACCAAAATTGCAATTTTTACAGAGTTTTGCTTACTCAAAAGCTTCAATTTTGACCAATTTCAGGCACATAAATGACTTTAAACACACTTATTTTAGTTGAAAAAGTCTTAATTCACATCCAACAGTCGTCTGGAGTCAAAAGATTAAATGTTAAAATTTCATCGATATGGACCATTTTGGGGACGTTCGACAGGTCCGGAGTCATCGTTTTTCATCAGAAAATGAATTTTTCGGGTTGTACCAAAAATGATTCAAAATGTCAAATGGATCGTGCCTCATGTTGAATAACCACTTTTTAACCCCTCAGAGTGACCAAAATTGCAATTTTTACAGAGTTTTGCTTACTCAAAAGCTTCAATTTTGACCAATTTCAGGCACATAAATGACTTTAAACACACTTATTTTAGTTGAAAAAGTCTTAATTCACATCCAACAGTCGTCTGGAGTCAAAAGATTAAATGTTAAAATTTCATCGATATGGACCATTTTGGGGACGTTCGACAGGTCCGGAGTCATCGTTTTTCATCAGAAAATGAATTTTTCGGGTTGTACCAAAAATGATTCAAAATGTCAAATGGATCGTGCCTCATGTTGAATAACCACTTTTTAACCCCTCAGAGTGACCAAAATTGCCATTTTTACAGAGTTTTGCTTACTCAAAAGCGTCAATATTGACCAATTTCAGGCACATAAATGACTTTAAACACACTTATTTTAGTTGAAAAAGTCTTAATTCACATCCAACAGTCGTCTGAGTCAAAAGATTAAATGTTAAAATTTCATCAATATGGACCATTTTGGGGACATTCGACAGGTCCGGAGTCATCGTTTTTCATCAGAAAATGAATTTTTCGGACTGTACCAAAAATGATTCAAAATGTCAAATGGATCGTGCCTCATGTTGAATAACCACTTTTTAACCCCTCGGAGTGACCAAAATTGCCATTTTTACAGAGTTTTGCTTACTCAAAAGCTTCAATTTTGACCAATTTCAGGCACATAAATGACTTTAAACACACTTATTTTAGTTGAAAAAGTCTTAATTCACATCCAACAGTCGTTTGGAGTCAAAAGATTAAATGTTAAAATTTCATCCATATCAACCATTTTGGGAACGTTCGACAGGTCCGGAGTCATCGTTTTTCATCAGAAAATTAATTTTTCGGACTGTACCCAAAATGATTCAAAATGTCAAATGGATCGTGCCTCATGTTGAATAACCACTTTTTAACCCCTCAGAGTGACCAAAAGTGCCATTTTTACAGAGTTTTGCTTACTCAAAAGCTTCAATTTTGACCAATTTCAGGCACATAAATGACTTTAAACACACTTATTTTAGTTGAAAAAGTCTTAATTCACATCCAACAGTCGTTTGGAGTCAAAAGATTAAATGTTAAAATTTCATCCATATTGACCATTTTGGGAACGTTTTTCATCAGAAAATGAATTTTTCGGACTGTACTAAAAATGATTCAAAATGTCAAATGGATCGTGCCTCATGTTGAATAACCACTTTTTAACCCCTCAGAGTGACCAAAATTGCCATTTTTACAAAGTTTTGCTTACTCAAAAGCTTCAATTTTGACCAATTTCAGGCACATAAATGACTTTAAACACACTTATTTTAGTTGAAAAAGTCTTAATTCACATCCAACAGTCGTCTGGAGTCAAAAGATTAAATGTTAAAATTTCATCGATATGGACCATTTTGGGCACGTTCGACAGGTCCGGAGTCATCGTTTTTCATCAGAAAATTAATTTTTCGGACTATACCAAAAATGATTCAAAATGTCAAATGGATCGTGCCTCATGTTGAATAACCACTTTTTAACCCCTCAGAGTGACCAAAATTGCCATTTTTACAGAGTTTTGCTTACTCAAAAGCTTCAATATTGACCAATTTCAGGCACATAAATGACTTTAAACACACTTATTTTAGTTGAAAAAGTCTTAATTCACATCCAACAGTCGTCTGGAGTCAAAAGATTAAATGTTAAAATTTCATCAATATGGACCATTTTGGGGACATTCGACAGGTCCGGAGTCATCGTTTTTCATCAGAAAATGAATTTTTCGGACTGTACCAAAAATGATTCAAAATGTCAAATGGATCGTGCCTCATGTTGAATAACCACTTTTTAACCCCTCAGAGTGACGAAAATTGCCATTTTTACAGAGTTTTGCTTACTCAAAAGCTTCAATTTTGACCAATTTCAGGCACATAAATGACTTTAAACACACTTATTTTAGTTGAAAAAGTCTTAATTCACATCCAACAGTCGTTTGGAGTCAAAAGATTAAATGTTAAAATTTCATCCATATTGACCATTTTGGGAACGTTCGACAGGTCCGGAGTCATCGTTTTTCATCAGAAAATTAATTTTTCAGACTGTACCAAAAATGATTCAAAATGTCAAATGGATCGTGCCTCATGTTGAATAACCACTTTTTAACCCCTCAGAGTGACCAAAATTGCCATTTTTACAGAGTTTTGCTTACTCAAAAGCTTCAATTTTGACCAATTTCAGGCACATAAATGACTTTAAACACACTTATTTTAGTTGAAAAAGTCTTAATTCACATCCAACAGTCGTCTGGAGTCAAAAGATTAAATGTTAAAATTTCATCGATATGGACCATTTTAGGGACGTTCGACAGGTCCGGAGTCATCGTTTTTCATCAGAAAATGAATTTTTCGGACTGTACTAAAAATGATTCAAAATGTCAAATGGATCGTGCCTCATGTTGAATAACCACTTTTTAACCCCTCGGAGTGACCAAAATTGCCATTTTTACAGAGTTTTGCTTACTCAAAAGCTTCAATTTTGACCAATTTCAGGCACATAAATGACTTTAAACACACTTATTTTAGTTGAAAAAGTCTTAATTCACATCCAACAGTCGTTTGGAGTCAAAAGATTAAATGTTAAAATTTCATCCATATCAACCATTTTGGGAACGTTCGACAGGTCCGGAGTCATCGTTTTTCATCAGAAAATTAATTTTTCAGACTGTACCAAAAATGATTCAAAATGTCAAATGGATCGTGCCTCATGTTGAATAACCACTTTTTAACCCCTCAGAGTGACCAAAATTGCCATTTTTACAGAGTTTTGCTTACTCAAAAGCTTCAATATTGACCAATTTCAGGCACATAAATGACTTTAAACACACTTATTTTAGTTGAAAAAGTCTTAATTCACATCCAACAGTCGTCTGGAGTCAAAAGATTAAATGTTAAAATTTCATCAATATGGACCATTTTGGGGACATTCGACAGGTCCGGAGTCATCGTTTTTCATCAGAAAATGAATTTTTCGGACTGTACCAAAAATGATTCAAAATGTCAAATGGATCGTGCCTCATGTTGAATAACCACTTTTTAACCCCTCAGAGTGACCAAAATTGCCATTTTTACAGAGTTTTGCTTACTCAAAAGCTTCAATTTTGACCAATTTCAGGCACATAAATGACTTTAAACACACTTATTTTAGTTGAAAAAGTCTTAATTCACATCCAACAGTCGTTTGGAGTCAAAAGATTAAATGTTAAAATTTCATCCATATTGACCATTTTGGGAACGTTCGACAGGTCCGGAGTCATCGTTTTTCATCAGAAAATTAATTTTTCAGACTGTACCAAAAATGATTCAAAATGTCAAATGGATCGTGCCTCATGTTGAATAACCACTTTTTAACCCCTCAGAGTGACCAAAATTGCCATTTTTACAGTTTTGCTTACTCAAAAGCTTCAATTTTGACCAATTTCAGGCACATAAATGACTTTAAACACACTTATTTTAGTTGAAAAAGTCTTAATTCACATCCAACAGTCGTCTGGAGTCAAAAGATTAAATGTTAAAATGTAATCGATATGGACCATTTTGGGCACGTTCGACAGGTCCGGAGTCATTGTTTTTCATCAGAAAATTAATTTTTCGGACCATACCAAAAATGATTCAAAATGTCAAATGGATCGTGCCTCATGTTGAATAACCACTTTTTAACCCCTCAGAGTGACCAAAATTGCCATTTTTACAGAGTTTTGCTTACTCAAAAGCTTCAATATTGACCAATTTCAGGCACATAAATGACTTTAAACACACTTATTTTAGTTGAAAAAGTCTTAATTCACATCCAACAGTCGTTTGGAGTCAAAAGATCAAATGTTAAAATTTCATCCATATTGACCATTTTGGGAACGTTCAACAGGTCCGGAGTCATCGTTTTTCATCAGAAAATTAATTTTTCAGACTGTACCAAAAATGATTCAAAATGTCAAATGGATCGTGCCTCATGTTGAATAACCACTTTTTAACCCCTCAGAGTGACCAAAATTGCCATTTTTACAGAGTTTTGCTTACTCAAAAGCTTCAATTTTGACCAATTTCAGGCACATAAATGACTTTAAACACACTTATTTTAGTTGAAAAAGTCTTAATTCACATCCAACAGTCGTCTGGAGTCAAAAGATTAAATGTTAAAATTTCATCGATATGGACAATTTTAGGGACGTTCGACAGGTCCGGAGTCATCGTTTTTCATCAGAAAATGAATTTTTCGGACTGTACCAAAAATGATTCAAAATGTCAAATGGATCGTGCCTCATGTTGAATAACCACTTTTTAACCCCTCAGAGTGACCAAAATTGCCATTTTTACAGAGTTTTGCTTACTCAAAAGCTTCAATTTTGACTAATTTCAGGCACATTAATGACTTTAAACACACTTATTTTAGTTGAAAAAGTCTTAATTCACATCCAACAGTCGTTTGGAGTCAAAAGATTAAATGTTAAAATTTCATCCATATTGACCATTTTGGGAACGTTCGACAGGTCCGGATTCATCGTTTTTCATCAGAAAATGAATTTTTCGGACTGTACTAAAAATGATTCAAAATGTCAAATGGATCGTGCCTCATGTTGAATAACCACTTTTTAACCCCTCAGAGTGACCAAAATTGCCATTTTTACAGAGTTTTGCTTACTCAAAAGCTTCAAGTTTGACCAATTTCAGGCACATTAATGACTTTAAACACACTTATTTTAGTTGAAAAAGTCTTAATTCACATCCAACAGTCGTTTGGAGTCAAAAGATCAAATGTTAAAATTTCATCCATATTGACCATTTTGGGAACGTTCAACAGGTCCGGAGTCATCGTTTTTCATCAGAAAATTAATTTTTCAGACTGTACCAAAAATGATTCAAAATGTCAAATGGATCGTGCCTCATGTTGAATAACCACTTTTTAACCCCTCAGAGTGACCAAAATTGCCATTTTTACAGAGTTTTGCTTACTCAAAAGCTTCAATTTTGACTAATTTCAGGCACATAAATGACTTTAAACACACTTATTTTAGTTGAAAAAGTCTTAATTCACATCCAACAGTCGTTTGGAGTCAAAAGATTAAATGTTAAAATTTCATCCATATTGACCATTTTGGGAACGTTCGACAGGTCCGGACTCATCGTTTTTCATCAGAAAATGAATTTTTCAGACTGTACTAAAAATGATTCAAAATGTCAAATGGATCGTGCCTCATGTTGAATAACCACTTTTTAACCCCTCAGAGTGACCAAAATTGCCATTTTTACAGAGTTTTGCTTACTCAAAAGCTTCAATTTTGACCAATTTCAGGCACATTAATGACTTTAAACACACTTATTTTAGTTGAAAAAGTCTTAATTCACATCCAACTGTCGTTTGGAGTCAAAAGATTAAATGTTAAAATTTCATCCATATTGACCATTTTGGGAACGTTCGACAGGTCCGGAGTCATCGTTTTTCATCAGAAAAATAATTTTTCAGACTGTACCAAAAATGATTAAAAATGTCAAATGGATCGTGCCTCATGTTGAATAACCACTTTTTAACCCCTCGGAGTGACCAAAATTGCCATTTTTACAGAGTTTTGCTTACTCAAAAGCTTCAATTTTGACCAATTTCAGGCACATAAATGACTTTAAACACACTTATTTTAGTTGAAAAAGTCTTAATTCACATCCAACAGTCGTTTGGAGTCAAAAGATTAAATGTTAAAATTTCATCCATATCAACCATTTTGGGAACGTTCGACAGGTCCGGAGTCATCGTTTTTCATCAGAAAATTAATTTTTCAGACTGTACCAAAAATGATTCAAAATGTCAAATGGATCGTGCCTCATGTTGAATAACCACTTTTTAACCCCTCAGAGTGACCAAAATTGCCATTTTTACAGAGTTTTGCTTACTCAAAAGCTTCAATTTTGACCAATTTCAGGCACATAAATGACTTTAAACACACTTATTTTAGTTGAAAAAGTCTTAATTCACATCCAACAGTCGTCTGGAGTCAAAAGATTAAATGTTAAAATTTCATCGATATGGACCATTTTGGGGACGTTCGACAGGTCCGGAGTCATCGTTTTTCATCAGAAAATGAATTTTTCGGACTGTACCAAAAATGATTCAAAATGTCAAATGGATCGTGCCTCATGTTGAATAACCACTTTTTAACCCCTCAGAGTGACCAAAATTGCCATTTTTACAGAGTTTTGCTTACTCAAAAGCTTCAATTTTGACCAATTTCAGGCACATAAATGACTTTAAACACACTTATTTTAGTTGAAAAAGTCTTAATTCACATCCAACAGTCGTTTGGAGTCAAAAGATTAAATGTTAAAATTTCATCCATATTGACCATTTTGGGAACGTTGGACAGGTCCGGAGTCATCGTTTTTCATCAGAAAATGAATTTTTCGGACTGTACTAAAAATGATTCAAAATGTCAAATGGATCGTGCCTCATGTTGAATAACCACTTTTTAACCCCTCAGAGTGACCAAAATTGCCATTTTTACAGAGTTTTGCTTACTCAAAAGATTCAATTTTGACCAATTTCAGGCACATATATGACTTTAAACACACTCATTTTAGTTGAAAAAGTCTTAATTCACATCCAACAGTCGTCTGAAGTCAAAAGATTAAATGTTAAAATTTAATCGATATGGACCATTTTGGGCACATTCGACAGGTCCGGAGTCATCGTTTTTCATCAGAAAATTAATTTTTCGGACTATACCAAAAATGATTCAAAATGTCAAATGGATCGTGCCTCATGTTGAATAACCACTTTTTAACCCCTCAGAGTGACCAAAATTGCCATTGTTACAGAGTTTTGCTTACTCAAAAGCGTCAATATTGACCAATTTCAGGCACATAAATGACTTTAAACACACTTATTTTAGTTGAAAAAGTCTTAATTCACATCCAACAGTCGTCTGGAGTCAAAAGATTAAATGTAAAAATTTCATCGATATGGACCATTTTGGGGACGTTCGACAGGTCCGGAGTCATCGTTTTTCATCAGAAAATGAATTTTTCGGACTGTACCAAAAATGATTCAAAATGTCAAATGGATCGTGCCTCATGTTGAATAACCACTTTTTAAACCCTCAGAGTGACCAAAATTGCAATTTTTACAGAGTTTTGCTTACTCAAAAGCTTCAATTTTGACCAATTTCAGGCACATAAATGACTTTAAACACACTTATTTTAGTTGAAAAAGTCTTAATTCACATCCAACAGTCGTTTGGAGTCAAAAGATTAAATGTTAAAATTTCATCCATATTGACCATTTTGGGAACGTTCGACAGGTCCGGAGTCATCGTTTTTCATCAGAAAATGAATTTTTCGGACTGTACCAAAAATGATTCAAAATGTCAAATGGATCGTGCCTCATGTTGAATAACCACTTTTTAACCCCTCAGAGTGACCAAAATTGCCATTTTTACAGAGTTTTGCTTACTCAAAAGCTTCAATTTTGACCAATTTCAGGCACATAAATGACTTTAAACACACTTATTTTAGTTGAAAAAGTCTTAATTCACATCCAACAGTCGTTTGGAGTCAAAAGATTAAATGTTAAAATTTCATCCATATTGACCATTTTGGGAACGTTCGACAGGTCCGGAGTCATCGTTTTTCATCAGAAAATTAATTTTTCAGACTGTACCAAAAATGATTCAAAATGTCAAATGGATCGTGCCTCATGTTGAATAACCACTTTTTAACCCCTCAGAGTGACCAAAATTGCCATTTTTACAGTTTTGCTTACTCAAAAGCTTCAATTTTGACCAATTTCAGGCACATAAATGACTTTAAACACACTTATTTTAGTTGAAAAAGTCTTAATTCACATCCAACA
The DNA here is from genome assembly GCF_964263255.1 of Lissotriton vulgaris. NCBI lineage: Eukaryota > Metazoa > Chordata > Amphibia > Caudata > Salamandridae > Lissotriton > Lissotriton vulgaris. The sequence goes on from NW_028248067.1 coordinate 1,033,546, forward strand.
GTCGTCTGGAGTCAAAAGATTAAATGTTAAAATGTAATCGATATGGACCATTTTGGGCACGTTCGACAGGTCCGGAGTCATTGTTTTTCATCAGAAAATTAATTTTTCGGACCATACCAAAAATGATTCAAAATGTCAAATGGATCGTGCCTCATGTTGAATAACCACTTTTTAACCCCTCAGAGTGACCAAAATTGCCATTTTTACAGAGTTTTGCTTACTCAAAAGCTTCAATATTGACCAATTTCAGGCACATAAATGACTTTAAACACACTTATTTTAGTTGAAAAAGTCTTAATTCACATCCAACAGTCGTTTGGAGTCAAAAGATCAAATGTTAAAATTTCATCCATATTGACCATTTTGGGAACGTTCAACAGGTCCGGAGTCATCGTTTTTCATCAGAAAATTAATTTTTCAGACTGTACCAAAAATGATTCAAAATGTCAAATGGATCGTGCCTCATGTTGAATAACCACTTTTTAACCCCTCAGAGTGACCAAAATTGCCATTTTTACAGAGTTTTGCTTACTCAAAAGCTTCAATTTTGACCAATTTCAGGCACATAAATGACTTTAAACACACTTATTTTAGTTGAAAAAGTCTTAATTCACATCCAACAGTCGTCTGGAGTCAAAAGATTAAATGTTAAAATTTCATCGATATGGACAATTTTAGGGACGTTCGACAGGTCCGGAGTCATCGTTTTTCATCAGAAAATGAATTTTTCGGACTGTACCAAAAATGATTCAAAATGTCAAATGGATCGTGCCTCATGTTGAATAACCACTTTTTAACCCCTCAGAGTGACCAAAATTGCCATTTTTACAGAGTTTTGCTTACTCAAAAGCTTCAATTTTGACTAATTTCAGGCACATTAATGACTTTAAACACACTTATTTTAGTTGAAAAAGTCTTAATTCACATCCAACAGTCGTTTGGAGTCAAAAGATTAAATGTTAAAATTTCATCCATATTGACCATTTTGGGAACGTTCGACAGGTCCGGATTCATCGTTTTTCATCAGAAAATGAATTTTTCGGACTGTACTAAAAATGATTCAAAATGTCAAATGGATCGTGCCTCATGTTGAATAACCACTTTTTAACCCCTCAGAGTGACCAAAATTGCCATTTTTACAGAGTTTTGCTTACTCAAAAGCTTCAATTTTGACCAATTTCAGGCACATTAATGACTTTAAACACACTTATTTTAGTTGAAAAAGTCTTAATTCACATCCAACAGTCGTTTGGAGTCAAAAGATCAAATGTTAAAATTTCATCCATATTGACCATTTTGGGAACGTTCAACAGGTCCGGAGTCATCGTTTTTCATCAGAAAATTAATTTTTCAGACTGTACCAAAAATGATTCAAAATGTCAAATGGATCGTGCCTCATGTTGAATAACCACTTTTTAACCCCTCAGAGTGACCAAAATTGCCATTTTTACAGAGTTTTGCTTACTCAAAAGCTTCAATTTTGACTAATTTCAGGCACATAAATGACTTTAAACACACTTATTTTAGTTGAAAAAGTCTTAATTCACATCCAACAGTCGTTTGGAGTCAAAAGATTAAATGTTAAAATTTCATCCATATTGACCATTTTGGGAACGTTCGACAGGTCCGGACTCATCGTTTTTCATCAGAAAATGAATTTTTCAGACTGTACTAAAAATGATTCAAAATGTCAAATGGATCGTGCCTCATGTTGAATAACCACTTTTTAACCCCTCAGAGTGACCAAAATTGCCATTTTTACAGAGTTTTGCTTACTCAAAAGCTTCAATTTTGACCAATTTCAGGCACATTAATGACTTTAAACACACTTATTTTAGTTGAAAAAGTCTTAATTCACATCCAACTGTCGTTTGGAGTCAAAAGATTAAATGTTAAAATTTCATCCATATTGACCATTTTGGGAACGTTCGACAGGTCCGGAGTCATCGTTTTTCATCAGAAAAATAATTTTTCAGACTGTACCAAAAATGATTCAAAATGTCAAATGGATCGTGCCTCATGTTGAATAACCACTTTTTAACCCCTCGGAGTGACCAAAATTGCCATTTTTACAGAGTTTTGCTTACTCAAAAGCTTCAATTTTGACCAATTTCAGGCACATAAATGACTTTAAACACACTTATTTTAGTTGAAAAAGTCTTAATTCACATCCAACAGTCGTTTGGAGTCAAAAGATTAAATGTTAAAATTTCATCCATATCAACCATTTTGGGAACGTTCGACAGGTCCGGAGTCATCGTTTTTCATCAGAAAATTAATTTTTCAGACTGTACCAAAAATGATTCAAAATGTCAAATGGATCGTGCCTCATGTTGAATAACCACTTTTTAACCCCTCAGAGTGACCAAAATTGCCATTTTTACAGAGTTTTGCTTACTCAAAAGCTTCAATTTTGACCAATTTCAGGCACATAAATGACTTTAAACACACTTATTTTAGTTGAAAAAGTCTTAATTCACATCCAACAGTCGTCTGGAGTCAAAAGATTAAATGTTAAAATTTCATCAATATGGACCATTTTGGGGACGTTCGACAGGTCCGGAGTCATCGTTTTTCATCAGAAAATGAATTTTTCGGACTGTACCAAAAATGATTCAAAATGTCAAATGGATCGTGCCTCATGTTGAATAACCACTTTTTAACCCCTCAGAGTGACCAAAATTGCCATTTTTACAGAGTTTTGCTTACTCAAAAGCTTCAATTTTGACCAATTTCAGGCACATAAATGACTTTAAACACACTTATTTTAGTTGAAAAAGTCTTAATTCACATCCAACAGTCGTTTGGAGTCAAAAGATTAAATGTTAAAATTTCATCCATATTGACCATTTTGGGAACGTTGGACAGGTCCGGAGTCATCGTTTTTCATCAGAAAATGAATTTTTCGGACTGTACTAAAAATGATTCAAAATGTCAAATGGATCGTGCCTCATGTTGAATAACCACTTTTTAACCCCTCAGAGTGACCAAAATTGCCATTTTTACAGAGTTTTGCTTACTCAAAAGATTCAATTTTGACCAATTTCAGGCACATATATGACTTTAAACACACTCATTTTAGTTGAAAAAGTCTTAATTCACATCCAACAGTCGTCTGAAGTCAAAAGATTAAATGTTAAAATTTAATCGATATGGACCATTTTGGGCACATTCGACAGGTCCGGAGTCATCGTTTTTCATCAGAAAATTAATTTTTCGGACTATACCAAAAATGATTCAAAATGTCAAATGGATCGTGCCTCATGTTGAATAACCACTTTTTAACCCCTCAGAGTGACCAAAATTGCCATTGTTACAGAGTTTTGCTTACTCAAAAGCGTCAATATTGACCAATTTCAGGCACATAAATGACTTTAAACACACTTATTTTAGTTGAAAAAGTCTTAATTCACATCCAACAGTCGTCTGGAGTCAAAAGATTAAATGTTAAAATTTCATCGATATGGACCATTTTGGGGACGTTCGACAGGTCCGGAGTCATCGTTTTTCATCAGAAAATGAATTTTTCGGACTGTACCAAAAATGATTCAAAATGTCAAATGGATCGTGCCTCATGTTGAATAACCACTTTTTAACCCCTCAGAGTGACCAAAATTGCAATTTTTACAGAGTTTTGCTTACTCAAAAGCTTCAATTTTGACCAATTTCAGGCACATAAATGACTTTAAACACACTTATTTTAGTTGAAAAAGTCTTAATTCACATCCAACAGTCGTTTGGAGTCAAAAGATTAAATGTTAAAATTTCATCCATATTGACCATTTTGGGAACGTTCGACAGGTCCGGAGTCATCGTTTTTCATCAGAAAATTAATTTTTCAGACTGTACCAAAAATGATTCAAAATGTCAAATGGATCGTGCCTCATGTTGAATAACCACTTTTTAACCCCTCAGAGTGACCAAAATTGCAATTTTTACAGAGTTTTGCTTACTCAAAAGCTTCAATTTTGACCAATTTCAGGCACATAAATGACTTTAAACACACTTATTTTAGTTGAAAAAGTCTTAATTCACATCCAACAGTCGTCTGGAGTCAAAAGATTAAATGTTAAAATTTCATCGATATGGACCATTTTGGGGACGTTCGACAGGTCCGGAGTCATCGTTTTTCATCAGAAAATGAATTTTTCGGGTTGTACCAAAAATGATTCAAAATGTCAAATGGATCGTGCCTCATGTTGAATAACCACTTTTTAACCCCTCAGAGTGACCAAAATTGCCATTTTTACAGAGTTTTGCTTACTCAAAAGCTTCAATTTTGACCAATTTCAGGCACATAAATGACTTTAAACACACTTATTTTAGTTGAAAAAGTCTTAATTCACATCCAACAGTCGTTTGGAGTCAAAAGATTAAATGTTAAAATTTCATCCATATTGACCATTTTGGGAACGTTTTTCATCAGAAAATGAATTTTTCGGACTGTACTAAAAATGATTCAAAATGTCAAATGGATCGTGCCTCATGTTGAATAACCACTTTTTAACCCCTCAGAGTGACCAAAATTGCCATTTTTACAGAGTTTTGCTTACTCAAAAGCTTCAATTTTGACCAATTTCAGGCACATAAATGACTTTAAACACACTCATTTTAGTTGAAAAAGTCTTAATTCACATCCAACAGTCGTCTGAAGTCAAAAGATTAAATGTTAAAATTTAATCGATATGGACCATTTTGGGCACATTCGACAGGTCCGGAGTCATCGTTTTTCATCAGAAAATTAATTTTTCGGACTATACCAAAAATGATTCAAAATGTCAAATGGATCGTGCCTCATGTTGAATAACCACTTTTTAACCCCTCAGAGTGACCAAAATTGCCATTGTTACAGAGTTTTGCTTACTCAAAAGCGTCAATATTGACCAATTTCAGGCACATAAATGACTTTAAACACACTTATTTTAGTTGAAAAAGTCTTAATTCACATCCAACAGTCGTCTGGAGTCAAAAGATTAAATGTTAAAATTTCATCGATATGTACCATTTTGGGGACGTTCGACAGGTCCGGAGTCATCGTTTTTCATCAGAAAATTAATTTTTCGGACTGTACCAAAAATGATTCAAAATGTCAAATGGATCGTGCCTCATGTTGAATAACCACTTTTTAACCCCTCAGAGTGACCAAAATTGCCATTTTTACAGAGTTTTGCTTACTCAAAAGCTTCAATTTTGACCAATTTCAGGCACATAAATGACTTTAAACACACTTATTTTAGTTGAAAAAGTCTTAATTCACATCCAACAGTCGTCTGGAGTCAAAAGATTAAATGTTAAAATTTCATCGATATGGACAATTTTAGGGACGTTCGACAGGTCCGGAGTCATCGTTTTTCATCAGAAAATGAATTTTTCGGACTGTACCAAAAATGATTCAAAATGTCAAATGGATCGTGCCTCATGTTGAATAACCACTTTTTAACCCCTCAGAGTGACCAAAATTGCCATTTTTACAGAGTTTTGCTTACTCAAAAGCTTCAATTTTGACTAATTTCAGGCACATAAATGACTTTAAACACACTTATTTTAGTTGAAAAAGTCTTAATTCACATCCAACAGTCGTTTGGAGTCAAAAGATTAAATGTTAAAATTTCATCCATATTGACCATTTTGGGAACGTTCGACAGGTCCGGATTCATCGTTTTTCATCAGAAAATGAATTTTTCGGACTGTACTAAAAATGATTCAAAATGTCAAATGGATCGTGCCTCATGTTGAATAACCACTTTTTAACCCCTCAGAGTGACCAAAATTGCCATTTTTACAGAGTTTTGCTTACTCAAAAGCTTCAATTTTGACCAATTTCAGGCACATTAATGACTTTAAACACACTTATTTTAGTTGAAAAAGTCTTAATTCACATCCAACAGTCGTTTGGAGTCAAAAGATCAAATGTTAAAATTTCATCCATATTGACCATTTTGGGAACGTTCAACAGGTCCGGAGTCATCGTTTTTCATCAGAAAATTAATTTTTCAGACTGTACCAAAAATGATTCAAAATGTCAAATGGATCGTGCCTCATGTTGAATAACCACTTTTTAACCCCTCAGAGTGACCAAAATTGCCATTTTTACAGAGTTTTGCTTACTCAAAAGCTTCAATTTTGACCAATTTCAGGCACATAAATGACTTTAAACACACTTATTTTAGTTGAAAAAGTCTTAATTCACATCCAACAGTCGTCTGGAGTCAAAAGATTAAATGTTAAAATTTCATCGATATGGACCATTTTAGGGACGTTCGACAGGTCCGGAGTCATCGTTTTTCATCAGAAAATGAATTTTTCGGACTGTACCAAAAATGATTCAAAATGTCAAATGGATCGTGCCTCATGTTGAATAACCACTTTTTAACCCCTCAGAGTGACCAAAATTGCAATTTTTACAGAGTTTTGCTTACTCAAAAGCTTCAATTTTGACTAATTTCAGGCACATAAATGACTTTAAACACACTTATTTTAGTTGAAAAAGTCTTAATTCACATCCAACAGTCGTTTGGAGTCAAAAGATTAAATGTTAAAATTTCATCCATATTGACCATTTTGGGAACGTTCGACAGGTCCGGACTCATCGTTTTTCATCAGAAAATGAATTTTTCGGACTGTACTAAAAATGATTCAAAATGTCAAATGGATCGTGCCTCATGTTGAATAACCACTTTTTAACCCCTCAGAGTGACCAAAATTGCCATTTTTACAGAGTTTTGCTTACTCAAAAGCTTCAATTTTGACCAATTTCAGGCACATTAATGACTTTAAACACACTTATTTTAGTTGAAAAAGTCTTAATTCACATCCAACTGTCGTTTGGAGTCAAAAGATTAAATGTTAAAATTTCATCCATATTGACCATTTTGGGAACGTTCGACAGGTCCGGAGTCATCGTTTTTCATCAGAAAATTAATTTTTCAGACTGTACCAAAAATGATTCAAAATGTCAAATGGATCGTGCCTCATGTTGAATAACCACTTTTTAACCCCTCGGAGTGACCAAAATTGCCATTTTTACAGAGTTTTGCTTACTCAAAAGCTTCAATTTTGACCAATTTCAGGCACATAAATGACTTTAAACACACTTATTTTAGTTGAAAAAGTCTTAATTCACATCCAACAGTCGTTTGGAGTCAAAAGATTAAATGTTAAAATTTCATCCATATCAACCATTTTGGGAACGTTCGACAGGTCCGGAGTCATCGTTTTTCATCAGAAAATTAATTTTTCAGACTGTACCAAAAATGATTCAAAATGTCAAATGGATCGTGCCTCATGTTGAATAACCACTTTTTAACCCCTCAGAGTGACCAAAATTGCCATTTTTACAGAGTTTTGCTTACTCAAAAGCTTCAATTTTGACCAATTTCAGGCACATAAATGACTTTAAACACACTTATTTTAGTTGAAAAAGTCTTAATTCACATCCAACAGTCGTCTGGAGTCAAAAGATTAAATGTTAAAATTTCATCGATATGGACCATTTTGGGGACGTTCGACAGGTCCGGAGTCATCGTTTTTCATCAGAAAATGAATTTTTCGGACTGTACCAAAAATGATTCAAAATGTCAAATGGATCGTGCCTCATGTTGAATAACCACTTTTTAACCCCTCAGAGTGACCAAAATTGCCATTTTTACAGAGTTTTGCTTACTCAAAAGCTTCAATTTTGACCAATTTCAGGCACATAAATGACTTTAAACACACTTATTTTAGTTGAAAAAGTCTTAATTCACATCGAACAGTCGTTTGGAGTCAAAAGATTAAATGTTAAAATTTCATCCATATTGACCATTTTGGGAACGTTGGACAGGTCCGGAGTCATCGTTTTTCATCAGAAAATGAATTTTTCGGACTGTACTAAAAATGATTCAAAATGTCAAATGGATCGTGCCTCATGTTGAATAACCACTTTTTAACCCCTCAGAGTGACCAAAATTGCCATTTTTACAGAGTTTTGCTTACTCAAAAGATTCAATTTTGACCAATTTCAGGCACATATATGACTTTAAACACACTCATTTTAGTTGAAAAAGTCTTAATTCACATCCAACAGTCGTCTGAAGTCAAAAGATTAAATGTTAAAATTTAATCGATATGGACCATTTTGGGCACATTCGACAGGTCCGGAGTCATCGTTTTTCATCAGAAAATTAATTTTTCGGACTATACCAAAAATGATTCAAAATGTCAAATGGATCGTGCCTCATGTTGAATAACCACTTTTTAACCCCTCAGAGTGACCAAAATTGCCATTGTTACAGAGTTTTGCTTACTCAAAAGCGTCAATATTGACCAATTTCAGGCACATAAATGACTTTAAACACACTTATTTTAGTTGAAAAAGTCTTAATTCACATCCAACAGTCGTCTGGAGTCAAAAGATTAAATGTTAAAATTTCATCGATATGGACCATTTTGGGGACGTTCGACAGGTCCGGAGTCATCGTTTTTCATCAGAAAATGAATTTTTCGGACTGTACCAAAAATGATTCAAAATGTCAAATGGATCGTGCCTCATGTTGAATAACCACTTTTTAACCCCTCAGAGTGACCAAAATTGCAATTTTTACAGAGTTTTGCTTACTCAAAAGCTTCAATTTTGACCAATTTCAGGCACATAAATGACTTTAAACACACTTATTTTAGTTGAAAAAGTCTTAATTCACATCCAACAGTCGTTTGGAGTCAAAAGATTAAATGTTAAAATTTCATCCATATTGACCATTTTGGGAACGTTCGACAGGTCCGGAGTCATCGTTTTTCATCAGAAAATTAATTTTTCAGACTGTACCAAAAATGATTCAAAATGTCAAATGGATCGTGCCTCATGTTGAATAACCACTTTTTAACCCCTCAGAGTGACCAAAATTGCAATTTTTACAGAGTTTTGCTTACTCAAAAGCTTCAATTTTGACCAATTTCAGGCACATAAATGACTTTAAACACACTTATTTTAGTTGAAAAAGTCTTAATTCACATCCAACAGTCGTCTGGAGTCAAAAGATTAAATGTTAAAATTTCATCAATATGGACCATTTTGGGGACGTTCGACAGGTCCGGAGTCATCGTTTTTCATCAGAAAATGAATTTTTCGGGTTGTACCAAAAATGATTCAAAATGTCAAATGGATCGTGCCTCATGTTGAATAACCACTTTTTAACCCCTCAGAGTGACCAAAATTGCCATTTTTACAGAGTTTTGCTTACTCAAAAGCTTCAATTTTGACCAATTTCAGGCACATAAATGACTTTAAACACACTTATTTTAGTTGAAAAAGTCTTAATTCACATCCAACAGTCGTTTGGAGTCAAAAGATTAAATGTTAAAATTTCATCCATATTGACCATTTTGGGAACGTTTTTCATCAGAAAATGAATTTTTCGGACTGTACTAAAAATGATTCAAAATGTCAAATGGATCGTGCCTCATGTTGAATAACCACTTTTTAACCCCTCAGAGTGACCAAAATTGCCATTTTTACAGAGTTTTGCTTACTCAAAAGCTTCAATTTTGACCAATTTCAGGCACATAAATGACTTTAAACACACTCATTTTAGTTGAAAAAGTCTTAATTCACATCCAACAGTCGTCTGAAGTCAAAAGATTAAATGTTAAAATTTAATCGATATGGACCATTTTGGGCACATTCGACAGGTCCGGAGTCATCGTTTTTCATCAGAAAATTAATTTTTCGGACTATACCAAAAATGATTCAAAATGTCAAATGGATCGTGCCTCATGTTGAATAACCACTTTTTAACCCCTCAGAGTGACCAAAATTGCCATTGTTACAGAGTTTTGCTTACTCAAAAGCGTCAATATTGACCAATTTCAGGCACATAAATGACTTTAAACACACTTATTTTAGTTGAAAAAGTCTTAATTCACATCCAACATTCGTTTTGAGTCAAAAGATTAAATGTTAAAATTTCATCGATATGGACCATTTTGGGGACGTTCGACAGGTCCGGAGTCATCGTTTTTCATCAGAAAATGAATTTTTCGGACTGTACCAAAAATGATTCAAAATGTCAAATGGATCGTGCCTCATGTTGAATAACCACTTTTTAACCCCTCAGAGTGACCAAAATTGCCATTTTTACAGGGTTTTGCTTACTCAAAATCTTCAATTTTGACCAATTTCAGGCACATAAATGACTTTAAACACACTTATTTTAGTTGAAAAAGTCTTAATTCACATCCAACAGTCGTTTGGAGTCAAAAGATTAAATGTTAAAATTTCATCCATATTGACCATTTTGGGAACGTTCGACAGGTCCGGACTCATCGTTTTTCATCAGAAAATGAATTTTTCAGACTGTACTAAAAATGATTCAAAATGTCAAATGGATCGTGCCTCATGTTGAATAACCACTTTTTAACCCCTCAGAGTGACCAAAATTGCCATTTTTACAGAGTTTTGCTTACTCAAAAGCTTCAATTTTGACCAATTTCAGGCACATAAATGACTTTAAACACACTTATTTTAGTTGAAAAAGTCTTAATTCACATCCAACAGTCGTCTGGAGTCAAAAGATTAAATGTTAAAATTTCATCGATATGGACCATTTTGGGCACGTTCGACAGGTCCGGAGTCATCGTTTTTCATCAGAAAATTAATTTTTCGGACTATACCAAAAATGATTCAAAATGTCAAATGGATCGTGCCTCATGTTGAATAACCACTTTTTAACCCCTCAGAGTGACCAAAAGTGCCATTTTTACAGAGTTTTGCTTACTCAAAAGCTTCAATTTTGACCAATTTCAGGCACATTAATGACTTAAACACACTTATTTTAGTTGAAAAAGTCTTAATTCACATCCAACAGTCGTTTGGAGTCAAAAGATTAAATGTTAAAATTTCATCCATATTGACCATTTTGGGAACGTTCGACAGGTCCGGAGTCATCGTTTTTCATCAGAAAATTAATTTTTCAGACTGTACCAAAAATGATTCAAAATGTCAAATGGATCGTGCCTCATGTTGAATAACCACTTTTTAACCCCTCGGAGTGACCAAAATTGCCATTTTTACAGAGTTTTGCTTACTCAAAAGCTTCAATTTTGACCAATTTCAGGCACATAAATGACTTTAAACACACTTATTTTAGTTGAAAAAGTCTTAATTCACATCCAACAGTTGTTTGGAGTCAAAAGATTAAATGTTAAAATTTCATCCATATTGACCATTTTGGGAACGTTCAACAGGTCCGGAGTCATCGTTTTTCATCAGAAAATTAATTTTTCAGACTGTACCAAAAATGATTCAAAATGTCAAATGGATCGTGCCTCATGTTGAATAACCACTTTTTAACCCCTCAGAGTGACCAAAATTGCCATTTTTACAGAGTTTTGCTTACTCAAAAGCTTCAATTTTGACTAATTTCAGGCACATAAATGACTTTAAACACACTTATTTTAGTTGAAAAAGTCTTAATTCACATCCAACAGTCGTTTGGAGTCAAAAGATTAAATGTTAAAATTTCATCCATATTGACCATTTTGGGAACGTTCGACAGGTCCGGACTCATCGTTTTTCATCAGAAAATTAATTTTTCAGACTGTACCAAAAATGATTCAAAATGTCAAATGGTTCGTGCCTCATGTTAAATAACCACTTTTTAACCCCTCAGAGTGACCAAAATTGCCATTTTTACAGAGTTTTGCTTACTCAAAAGCTTCAATTTTGACCAATTTCAGGCACATAAATGACTTTAAACACACTTATTTTAGTTGAAAAAGTCTTAATTCACATCCAACAGTCGTCTGGAGGCAAAAGATTAAATGTTAAAATTTCATCGATATGGACCATTTTGGGGACGTTCGACAGGTCCGGAGTCATCGTTTTTCATCAGAAAATGAATTTTTCGGACTGTACCAAAAATGATTCAAAATGTCAAATGGATCGTGCCTCATGTTGAATAACCACTTTTTAACCCCTCAGAGTGACCAAAATTGCCATTTTTACAGAGTTTTGCTTACTCAAAAGCTTCAATTTTGACTAATTTCAGGCACATAAATGACTTTAAACACACTTATTTTAGTTGAAAAAGTCTTAATTCACATCCAACAGTCGTTTGGAGTCAAAAGATTAAATGTTAAAATTTCATCCATATTGACCATTTTGGGAACGTTCGACAGGTCCGGACTCATCGTTTTTCATCAGAAAATGAATTTTTCGGACTGTACTAAAAATGATTCAAAATGTCAAATGGATCGTGCCTCATGTTGAATAACCACTTTTTAACCCCTCAGAGTGACCAAAATTGCCATTTTTACAGAGTTTTGCTTACTCAAAAGCTTCAATTTTGACCAATTTCAGGCACATAAATGACTTTAAACACACTTATTTTAGTTGAAAAAGTCTTAATTCACATCCAACAGTCGTCTGGAGTCAAAAGATTAAATGTTAAAATTTCATCGATATGGACCATTTTGGGCACGTTCGACAGGTCCGGAGTCATCGTTTTTCATCAGAAAATTAATTTTTCGGACTGTACCAAAAATGATTCAAAATGTCAAATGGATCGTGCCTCATGTTGAATAACCACTTTTTAACCCCTCAGAGTGACCAAAATTGCCATTTTTACAGAGTTTTGCTTACTCAAAAGCTTCAATTTTGACCAATTTCAGGCACATAAATGACTTTAAACACACTTATTTTAGTTGAAAAAGTCTTAATTCACATCCAACAGTCGTCTGGAGTCAAAAGATTAAATGTTAAAATTTCATCGATATGGACAATTTTAGGGACGTTCGACAGGTCCGGAGTCATCGTTTTTCATCAGAAAATGAATTTTTCGGACTGTACCAAAAATGATTCAAAATGTCAAATGGATCGTGCCTCATGTTGAATAACCACTTTTTAACCCCTCAGAGTGACCAAAATTGCCATGTTTACAGAGTTTTGCTTACTCAAAAGCTTCAATTTTGACTAATTTCAGGCACATAAATGACTTTAAACACACTTATTTTAGTTGAAAAAGTCTTAATTCACATCCAACAGTCGTTTGGAGTCAAAAGATTAAATGTTAAAATTTCATCCATATTGACCATTTTGGGAACGTTCGACAGGTCCGGACTCATCATTTTTCATCAGAAAATGAATTTTTCAGACTGTACTAAAAATGATTCAAAATGTCAAATGGATCGTGCCTCATGTTGAATAACCACTTTTTAACCCCTCAGAGTGACCAAAATTGCCATTTTTACAGAGTTTTGCTTACTCAAAAGCTTCAATTTTGACCAATTTCAGGCACATAAATGACTTTAAACACACTTATTTTAGTTGAAAAAGTCTTAATTCACATCCAACAGTCGTCTGGAGTCAAAAGATTAAATGTTAAAATTTCATCGATATGGACCATTTTGGGCACGTTCGACAGGTCCGGAGTCATCGTTTTTCATCAGAAAATTAATTTTTCGGACTATACCAAAAATGATTCAAAATGTCAAATGGATCGTGCCTCATGTTGAATAACCACTTTTTAACCCCTCAGAGTGACCAAAAGTGCCATTTTTACAGAGTTTTGCTTACTCAAAAGCTTCAATTTTGACCAATTTCAGGCACATTAATGACTTAAACACACTTATTTTAGTTGAAAAAGTCTTAATTCACATCCAACAGTCGTTTGGAGTCAAAAGATTAAATGTTAAAATTTCATCCATATTGACCATTTTGGGAACGTTCGACAGGTCCGGAGTCATCGTTTTTCATCAGAAAATTAATTTTTCAGACTGTACCAAAAATGATTCAAAATGTCAAATGGATCGTGCCTCATGTTGAATAACCACTTTTTAACCCCTCGGAGTGACCAAAATTGCCATTTTTACAGAGTTTTGCTTACTCAAAAGCTTCAATTTTGACCAATTTCAGGCACATAAATGACTTTAAACACACTTATTTTAGTTGAAAAAGTCTTAATTCACATCCAACAGTCGTTTGGAGTCAAAAGATTAAATGTTAAAATTTCATCCATATTGACCATTTTGGGAACGTTCAACAGGTCCGGAGTCATCGTTTTTCATCAGAAAATTAATTTTTCAGACTGTACCAAAAATGATTCAAAATGTCAAATGGATCGTGCCTCATGTTGAATAACCACTTTTTAACCCCTCAGAGTGACCAAAATTGCCATTTTTACAGAGTTTTGCTTACTCAAAAGCTTCAATTTTGACTAATTTCAGGCACATAAATGACTTTAAACACACTTATTTTAGTTGAAAAAGTCTTAATTCACATCCAACAGTCGTTTGGAGTCAAAAGATTAAATGTTAAAATTTCATCCATATTGACCATTTTGGGAACGTTCGACAGGTCCGGACTCATCGTTTTTCATCAGAAAATTAATTTTTCAGACTGTACCAAAAATGATTCAAAATGTCAAATGGTTCGTGCCTCATGTTAAATAACCACTTTTTAACCCCTCAGAGTGACCAAAATTGCCATTTTTACAGAGTTTTGCTTACTCAAAAGCTTCAATTTTGACCAATTTCAGGCACATAAATGACTTTAAACACACTTATTTTAGTTGAAAAAGTCTTAATTCACATCCAACAGTCGTCTGGAGGCAAAAGATTAAATGTTAAAATTTCATCGATATGGACCATTTTGGGGACGTTCGACAGGTCCGGAGTCATCGTTTTTCATCAGAAAATGAATTTTTCGGACTGTACCAAAAATGATTCAAAATGTCAAATGGATCGTGCCTCATGTTGAATAACCACTTTTTAACCCCTCAGAGTGACCAAAATTGCCATTTTTACAGAGTTTTGCTTACTCAAAAGCTTCAATTTTGACTAATTTCAGGCACATAAATGACTTTAAACACACTTATTTTAGTTGAAAAAGTCTTAATTCACATCCAACAGTCGTTTGGAGTCAAAAGATTAAATGTTAAAATTTCATCCATATTGACCATTTGGGAACGTTCGACAGGTCCGGACTCATCGTTTTTCATCAGAAAATGAATTTTTCGGACTGTACTAAAAATGATTCAAAATGTCAAATGGATCGTGCCTCATGTTGAATAACCACTTTTTAACCCTCAGAGTGACCAAAATTGCCATTTTTACAGAGTTTTGCTTACTCAAAAGCTTCAATTTTGACCAATTTCAGGCACATAAATGACTTTAAACACACTTATTTTAGTTGAAAAAGTCTTAATTCACATCCAACAGTCGTCTGGAGTCAAAAGATTAAATGTTAAAATTTCATCGATATGGACCATTTTGGGCACGTTCGACAGGTCCGGAGTCATCGTTTTTCATCAGAAAATTAATTTTTCGGACTGTACCAAAAATGATTCAAAATGTCAAATGGATCGTGCCTCATGTTGAATAACCACTTTTTAACCCTCAGAGTGACCAAAATTGCCATTTTTACAGAGTTTTGCTTACTCAAAAGCTTCAATTTTGACCAATTTCAGGCACATAAATGACTTTAAACACACTTATTTTAGTTGAAAAAGTCTTAATTCACATCCAACAGTCGTCTGGAGTCAAAAGATTAAATGTTAAAATTTCATCGATATGGACAATTTTAGGGACGTTCGACAGGTCCGGAGTCATCGTTTTTCATCAGAAAATGAATTTTTCGGACTGTACCAAAAATGATTCAAAATGTCAAATGGATCGTGCCTCATGTTGAATAACCACTTTTTAACCCCTCAGAGTGACCAAAATTGCCATGTTTACAGAGTTTTGCTTACTCAAAAGCTTCAATTTTGACTAATTTCAGGCACATAAATGACTTTAAACACACTTATTTTAGTTGAAAAAGTCTTAATTCACATCCAACAGTCGTTTGGAGTCAAAAGATTAAATGTTAAAATTTCATCCATATTGACCATTTTGGGAACGTTCGACAGGTCCGGATTCATCGTTTTTCATCAGAAAATGAATTTTTCGGACTGTACTAAAAATGATTCAAAATGTCAAATGGATCGTGCCTCATGTTGAATAACCACTTTTTAACCCCTCAGAGTGACCAAAATTGCCATTTTTACAGAGTTTTGCTTACTCAAAAGCTTCAATTTTGACCAATTTCAGGCACATTAATGACTTTAAACACACTTATTTTAGTTGAAAAAGTCTTAATTCACATCCAACAGTCGTTTGGAGTCAAAAGATCAAATGTTAAAATTTCATCCATATTGACCATTTTGGGAACGTTCAACAGGTCCGGAGTCATCGTTTTTCATCAGAAAATTAATTTTTCAGACTGTACCAAAAATGATTCAAAATGTCAAATGGATCGTGCCTCATGTCGAATAACCACTTTTTAACCCCTCGGAGTGACCAAAATTGCCATTTTTACAGAGTTTTGCTTACTCAAAAGCTTCAATTTTGACCCATTTCAGGCACATAAATGACTTTAAACACACTTATTTTAGTTGAAAAAGTCTTAATTCACATCCAACAGTCGTTTGGAGTCAAAAGATTAAATGTTAAAATTTCATCCATATTGACCATTTTGGGAACGTTCAACAGGTCCGGAGTCATCGTTTTTCATCAGAAAATTAATTTTTCAGACTGTACCAAAAATGATTCAAAATGTCAAATGATCGTGCCTCATGTGAATAACCACTTTTTAACCCCTCAGAGTGACCAAAATTGCCATTTTTACAGAGTTTTGCTTACTCAAAAGCTTCAATTTTGACTAATTTCAGGCACATAAATGACTTTAAACACACTTATTTTAGTTGAAAAAGTCTTAATTCACATCCAACAGTCGTTTGGAGTCAAAAGATTAAATGTTAAAATTCATCCATATTGACCATTTTGGGAACGTTCGACAGGTCCGGACTCATCGTTTTTCATCAGAAAATGATTTTTTTGGACTGTACTAAAAATGATTCAAAATGTCAAATGGATCGTGCCTCATGTTGAATAACCACTTTTTAACCCCTCAGAGTGACCAAAATTGCCATTTTTACAGAGTTTTGCTTACTCAAAAGCTTCAATTTTGACCAATTTCAGGCACATAAATGACTTTAAACACACTTATTTTAGTTGAAAAAGTCTTAATTCACATCCAACAGTCGTCTGGAGTCAAAAGATTAAATGTTAAAATTTCATCGATATGGACCATTTTAGGGACGTTCGACAGGTCCGGAGTCATCGTTTTTCATCAGAAAATGAATTTTTCGGACTGTACCAAAAATGATTCAAAATGTCAAATGGATCGTGCCTCATGTTGAATAACCACTTTTTAACCCCTCAGAGTGACCAAAATTGCAATTTTTACAGAGTTTTGCTTACTCAAAAGCTTCAATTTTGACTAATTTCAGGCACATAAATGACTTTAAACACACTTATTTTAGTTGAAAAAGTCTTAATTCACATCCAACAGTCGTTTGGAGTCAAAAGATTAAATGTTAAAATTTCATCCATATTGACCATTTTGGGAACGTTCGACAGGTCCGGACTCATCGTTTTTCATCAGAAAATGAATTTTTCGGACTGTACTAAAAATGATTCAAAATGTCAAATGGATCGTGCCTCATGTTGAATAACCACTTTTTAACCCCTCAGAGTGACCAAAATTGCCATTTTTACAGAGTTTTGCTTACTCAAAAGCTTCAATTTTGACCAATTTCAGGCACATTAATGACTTTAAACACACTTATTTTAGTTGAAAAAGTCTTAATTCACATCCAACTGTCGTTTGGAGTCAAAAGATTAAATGTTAAAATTTCATCCATATTGACCATTTTGGGAACGTTCGACAGGTCCGGAGTCATCGTTTTTCATCAGAAAATTAATTTTTCAGACTGTACCAAAAATGATTCAAAATGTCAAATGGATCGTGCCTCATGTTGAATAACCACTTTTTAACCCCTCGGAGTGACCAAAATTGCCATTTTTACAGAGTTTTGCTTACTCAAAAGCTTCAATTTTGACCAATTTCAGGCACATAAATGACTTTAAACACACTTATTTTAGTTGAAAAAGTCTTAATTCACATCCAACAGTCGTTTGGAGTCAAAAGATTAAATGTTAAAATTTCATCCATATCAACCATTTTGGGAACGTTCGACAGGTCCGGAGTCATCGTTTTTCATCAGAAAATTAATTTTTCAGACTGTACCAAAAATGATTCAAAATGTCAAATGGATCGTGCCTCATGTTGAATAACCACTTTTTAACCCCTCAGAGTGACCAAAATTGCCATTTTTACAGAGTTTTGCTTACTCAAAAGCTTCAATTTTGACCAATTTCAGGCACATAAATGACTTTAAACACACTTATTTTAGTTGAAAAAGTCTTAATTCACATCCAACAGTCGTCTGGAGTCAAAAGATTAAATGTTAAAATTTCATCGATATGGACCATTTTGGGGACGTTCGACAGGTCCGGAGTCATCGTTTTTCATCAGAAAATGAATTTTTCGGACTGTACCAAAAATGATTCAAAATGTCAAATGGATCGTGCCTCATGTTGAATAACCACTTTTTAACCCCTCAGAGTGACCAAAATTGCCATTTTTACAGAGTTTTGCTTACTCAAAAGCTTCAATTTTGACCAATTTCAGGCACATAAATGACTTTAAACACACTTATTTTAGTTGAAAAAGTCTTAATTCACATCGAACAGTCGTTTGGAGTCAAAAGATTAAATGTTAAAATTTCATCCATATTGACCATTTTGGGAACGTTGGACAGGTCCGGAGTCATCGTTTTTCATCAGAAAATGAATTTTTCGGACTGTACTAAAAATGATTCAAAATGTCAAATGGATCGTGCCTCATGTTGAATAACCACTTTTTAACCCCTCAGAGTGACCAAAATTGCCATTTTTACAGAGTTTTGCTTACTCAAAAGATTCAATTTTGACCAATTTCAGGCACATATATGACTTTAAACACACTCATTTTAGTTGAAAAAGTCTTAATTCACATCCAACAGTCGTCTGAAGTCAAAAGATTAAATGTTAAAATTTAATCGATATGGACCATTTTGGGCACATTCGACAGGTCCGGAGTCATCGTTTTTCATCAGAAAATTAATTTTTCGGACTATACCAAAAATGATTCAAAATGTCAAATGGATCGTGCCTCATGTTGAATAACCACTTTTTAACCCCTCAGAGTGACCAAAATTGCCATTGTTACAGAGTTTTGCTTACTCAAAAGCGTCAATATTGACCAATTTCAGGCACATAAATGACTTTAAACACACTTATTTTAGTTGAAAAAGTCTTAATTCACATCCAACAGTCGTCTGGAGTCAAAAGATTAAATGTTAAAATTTCATCGATATGGACCATTTTGGGGACGTTCGACAGGTCCGGAGTCATCGTTTTTCATCAGAAAATGAATTTTTCGACTGTACCAAAAATGATTCAAAATGTCAAATGGATCGTGCCTCATGTTGAATAACCACTTTTTAACCCCTCAGAGTGACCAAAATTGCAATTTTTACAGAGTTTTGCTTACTCAAAAGCTTCAATTTTGACCAATTTCAGGCACATAAATGACTTTAAACACACTTATTTTAGTTGAAAAAGTCTTAATTCACATCCAACAGTCGTTTGGAGTCAAAAGATTAAATGTTAAAATTTCATCCATATTGACCATTTTGGGAACGTTCGACAGGTCCGGAGTCATCGTTTTTCATCAGAAAATTAATTTTTCAGACTGTACCAAAAATGATTCAAAATGTCAAATGGATCGTGCCTCATGTTGAATAACCACTTTTTAACCCCTCAGAGTGACCAAAATTGCAATTTTTACAGAGTTTTGCTTACTCAAAAGCTTCAATTTTGACCAATTTCAGGCACATAAATGACTTTAAACACACTTATTTTAGTTGAAAAAGTCTTAATTCACATCCAACAGTCGTCTGGAGTCAAAAGATTAAATGTTAAAATTTCATCAATATGGACCATTTTGGGGACGTTCGACAGGTCCGGAGTCATCGTTTTTCATCAGAAAATGAATTTTTCGGTTGTACCAAAAATGATTCAAAATGTCAAATGGATCGTGCCTCATGTTGAATAACCACTTTTTAACCCCTCAGAGTGACCAAAATTGCCATTTTTACAGAGTTTTGCTTACTCAAAAGCTTCAATTTTGACCAATTTCAGGCACATAAATGACTTTAAACACACTTATTTTAGTTGAAAAAGTCTTAATTCACATCCAACAGTCGTTTGGAGTCAAAAGATTAAATGTTAAATTTCATCCATATTGACCATTTTGGGAACGTTTTTCATCAGAAAATGAATTTTTCGGACTGTACTAAAAATGATTCAAAATGTCAAATGGATCGTGCCTCATGTTGAATAACCACTTTTTAACCCCTCAGAGTGACCAAAATTGCCATTTTTACAGAGTTTTGCTTACTCAAAAGCTTCAATTTTGACCAATTTCAGGCACATAAATGACTTTAAACACACTCATTTTAGTTGAAAAAGTCTTAATTCACATCCAACAGTCGTCTGAAGTCAAAAGATTAAATGTTAAAATTTAATCGATATGGACCATTTTGGGCACATTCGACAGGTCCGGAGTCATCGTTTTTCATCAGAAAATTAATTTTTCGGACTATACCAAAAATGATTCAAAATGTCAAATGGATCGTGCCTCATGTTGAATAACCACTTTTTAACCCCTCAGAGTGACCAAAATTGCCATTGTTACAGAGTTTTGCTTACTCAAAAGCGTCAATATTGACCAATTTCAGGCACATAAATGACTTTAAACACACTTATTTTAGTTGAAAAAGTCTTAATTCACATCCAACATTCGTTTTGAGTCAAAAGATTAAATGTTAAAATTTCATCGATATGGACCATTTGGGGACGTTCGACAGGTCCGGAGTCATCGTTTTTCATCAGAAAATGAATTTTTCGGACTGTACCAAAAATGATTCAAAATGTCAAATGGATCGTGCCTCATGTTGAATAACCACTTTTTAACCCCTCAGAGTGACCAAAATTGCCATTTTTACAGGGTTTTGCTTACTCAAAATCTTCAATTTTGACCAATTTCAGGCACATAAATGACTTTAAACACACTTATTTTAGTTGAAAAAGTCTTAATTCACATCCAACAGTCGTTTGGAGTCAAAAGATTAAATGTTAAAATTTCATCCATATTGACCATTTTGGGAACGTTCGACAGGTCCGGACTCATCGTTTTTCATCAGAAAATGAATTTTTCAGACTGTACTAAAAATGATTCAAAATGTCAAATGGATCGTGCCTCATGTTGAATAACCACTTTTTAACCCCTCAGAGTGACCAAAATTGCCATTTTTACAGAGTTTTGCTTACTCAAAAGCTTCAATTTTGACCAATTTCAGGCACATAAATGACTTTAAACACACTTATTTTAGTTGAAAAAGTCTTAATTCACATCCAACAGTCGTCTGGAGTCAAAAGATTAAATGTTAAAATTTCATCGATATGGACCATTTTGGGCACGTTCGACAGGTCCGGAGTCATCGTTTTTCATCAGAAAATTAATTTTCGGACTATACCAAAAATGATTCAAAATGTCAAATGGATCGTGCCTCATGTTGAATAACCACTTTTTAACCCCTCAGAGTGACCAAAAGTGCCATTTTTACAGAGTTTTGCTTACTCAAAAGCTTCAATTTTGACCAATTTCAGGCACATTAATGACTTAAACACACTTATTTTAGTTGAAAAAGTCTTAATTCACATCCAACAGTCGTTTGGAGTCAAAAGATTAAATGTTAAAATTTCATCCATATTGACCATTTTGGGAACGTTCGACAGGTCCGGAGTCATCGTTTTTCATCAGAAAATTAATTTTTCAGACTGTACCAAAAATGATTCAAAATGTCAAATGGATCGTGCCTCATGTTGAATAACCACTTTTTAACCCCTCGGAGTGACCAAAATTGCCATTTTTACAGAGTT